>NC_056435.1:19534308-19901183 GCF_018296145.1 Oncorhynchus tshawytscha | reverse complement strand
CGGTGTCGGCGCGCTGCTGGAGCCACACGTCAAGGGGGGAGTACTTTCACCGACTTTAAATCCTCTTTTTTTCCCATTTGTTATGTCTTGACTGTACACACCTGGTTCCCATTATGTTATTATTATTTCCCTATTCAACCCTCTGATTCTCATTATGTTTTGTGCGTGATTGTTCCTGTTATTTGTTAGTCTTGTGTTAGGGTTTGTTTATCCCTACGTTGATTTATTGTACTGTTTATTTTTCCAGAGTAAAGTACGTTATTTTTACTCAGTTCTGTTTCCTGCACTTGACTCCGTCCTCACCTATACACCGCTGACGCTGACAGTGTCAGGGAAGTCAGGCGCAAGAGAGCAAACTTGGTATAAACAGAGTTATTTAATAAATGCTGACCAAACTCCAAAACAACCAAAAGAACAAAGTGGGTACAAAACCCGACGCACCCCAACACAAAATAGCACATCAAACAAAGCAATCTCCGACAAGGACATGCAGGGAAACAGAGGGTTAAATACACAACATGTAATTGATGGGATTGGAACCAGGTGTGAAGGAAGACAAGCAAAAACCAATGAAAAATGGATCAGTGATGGCTAGAAGGTTGGTGACGTCGACCTCCGAACACCGCCCGAACAAGGAGAGGGACCCGACTTCGGCGGAAGTCATGACAATGTATACACATATGATAAATATTACCCCACTACAGGCTGTTTAAAATAAACTTTGCCCAATTGTTGTTATAGGCAACATACCGAATCCTATGTGAAAGCAGTACAACAGATCATGCAAAACGTTCTGTAGTGATTCCTATGTTGAAGGTGAAAAAAAAATGTGTTAATCTGATGTGTGTACTGTGGAGCATCCAGATTCTGCACTTATTAATTTGTTTATTCAGGTTATTGATAAACATGCACCTATTACGAAACTGATCCCTGCTCATCTGCGTGAACATGCCTTAGGCATGCTTCAAGGAGGCATGAGGACTGCAGATGTGGCCAGGGCAATAAATTGCATTGTCCGTACTGTGAGATGCCTAAGACAGCGCTGCAGGGAGACAGGACAGACAGCTGATTGTCCTTGCAGTGGCACACCACGTTTAACACCTGCACAGGATTGGTACATCTGAATATCACACCTGGACAGGTGCAGGATGGCAACAACAACTGCCCGAGTTACACCAGAAGGTTGAGGATGGCAGGTTCTCACCAGACATCACCGGAAACAACCAGGGGTGATGGTCAGATTCACGTTTATAGTCAAAGTAATGAGAGGTACACAGAGGCCTGTACTCTGGAGCGGGATCGATTGGGAGGTGGTGGCTCCATAATGGTCTGGGGTGGTGTGTCACAGCATCATCGGACTGAGCTTGTCGTCATTGCAGGCAATCTCAATGCTGTGCATTACAGGGAAGACATCCTCCTCCCTCATGTGGTACCCTTCACACAGGCTCATCCTGACATGACCCTCCAACATGACAATGCCACCAGCCATACTGCTCGTTATGTGTATGTGATTTCCTGCAAGACAGGAATGTCAGTGTTCTGCCTTGGCCAGCGAAGAGCCCGGATCTCAATCCCATTGCGCACGTCTGGGACTTGTTGGATCGAAGGGTGAGGGGTAGGACCATTTTATTTTGACCCCCCTCCCCTTTGTTCAGGGACACATTATTCCATTTCTGCTAGTCACATGCCTGTGGAACTTGTTCAGTTTATGTCTCAGTTGAATCTTGCGTAAATATTTGTAAGCAAATAACATGTTAAGTTTTCTGAAAATAAAAGCAGTTGGCAGTGAGAGGGCTGTTTTTTTTTGCTGAGTTGATGTAGATACCACGGGAATCTTCTTATAGCATATAGCATTTCGTGCTCCGAGTGTTCAGAGTGCACACTGCAGTCCCCAACAACAACAAAAAATCTTGCTCGACCGAAAGTCATCTGTTCTTTCAACCAATAGATTGGCTGAAAGTTTGAAGTGTATTTTTCCATTTATAGACACACCCTATGTGTTTTAATAAAATAGTCTATTTGCATTGAGCTTGTCTGATGCTAAGCTTGAGGTTTGATTAAATAAGACAAATGCCTTAAGGCGGAGGCTTGCAACCAGAAGAATACCATCCCAACCGTGAAGCACGGGGGTGGCAGAATCATGTTGGTGGGGGTGCTTTGCTGCAGGAGGGACTGGTGTACTTCACAAAATAGATGGCATCATGAGGATGGAATATTATGTGGATGGAATATTATGTGGAATATTGAAGAAACATCAAGACATCAGTCAGGAAGTTAAAGCTTGGTCGCAAATGGGTCTTAAAAATGGACAATGACCCCAAGCATACTTCCAAAGCTGTGGCAAAATTACTTAAGGACAACAAAGTCAAGGCATTGGACTGGCCATCATAAAGCCCTGACCTCAAACCTATAGAAAAACTTGTGGGCAGAACTGAAAAAGCTTGTTTGAGCAAGGAGGCCTACAAACCTGACTCAGTTACACCAGCTCTGTCAGGAGGAATGGGCCACATTTCACCCAATTTATTGTGGGAAGCTTGTGGAAGGCTACCTGAAATGTTTGACCAAAGTTAAACAATTTAAAGGCAATGCTAACAAATACTAATTGAGTGCATGTAAACTTCTGACCCATTGGGAATGTGACGAAAGAAATAGAATCTGAAATTAGTGTCTACTATTATTCTGACATTTCACATTCTTACAATGAAGTGGTGATCCTAACTGACCTAAAATAGGGAATTTTTACTAGGATTAAATGTCAGGAATTGTGAAAAACTGAGTTTGACTGTATTTGGCTAAGGTGTATGTAATCTTAACTTCAACTGCATACACATACATAGTATTTAGATCAAGTGTGTGGGTTTTCCACGTCACCAAGTTCAATTAACAGAACAGGCACCAGTAGCACAAATAGAATGCTACTGGTGCCAAACACTCCATGGCTTAACGAGTCACTGTCTTGCCTTGTTGGTGCAGGAAGTCCATATACAGCTTGGGGGTGGAGCCAGCAACCTGCAAGATCTCTCTCCTCAATTACCACACACACACACACACAAAACAAAGCGCTGCAACCCAAACCAAGAGCGAGGTGTAAACCTTTAATAAATGCACGAGACGAGACCCGTAATAACAAGTGCACACTAACATGCAAGCCGATACAACAGACCACAGGTACTCACAAGACCAAAGGACATGGACCAAAAGTCAACAAGGACAATGGGGAACCGAGGGCACATATATACACATACTAATCAGGGGGGAATGTGAACCAGGTGTGTGTGATGAGACAAGACAGTCCGGGGTTGGTGGTAATGATCCAATTCAGTGACTCCTCAAAGGCGGGTGAAGTAGTCCTCTGGAGCTGGTGAACGGAATGAGCAGCAGTACCAGGGGAATTTGTGACAATTTAGTTTAATTTATAATAACATCTTCATATCTCAAATGTCATGTGGAGGTTAATCAAAATTCTATCAATGTAAATGATAATAATTCAAACCTAAAAAGTAACTTCTATTGCCATTGCCAACTATGTAAAAATAGCCTACATAAAGACAACAAATAAAAACATTGCAGCCTGCAGGTAGAAAATATCCTGATAAAAATTAATATCCTATAAATCACATTGGCTACACATGGTCTGTCTGCAACAAACATGAAGCATTGTGGGTCTAGCCCGAAGCTTGTGCTAGCGAAATTGCAACATTGCATAAAATATTTTGGGCTTGGGACAGACAGAGCTGTAGGCTATTTGTGCAAGGGATAAGAAGCATTGCTTGACTTGGGCAGGAGCTCAGTATCAGCACCTCAAATGTTCTACTGCTTGAGCTCCTGTTCCTCTTATAGAATGTTCACTCAAAAGTATTGTGGAGCTCCTGCATCTAAATATAAACAGTACCAGCACCCAAAATGAGGACCGAAACCTATTTCAGTCCAAGTTAAGCACTGATGAGAAGTAATCAGGTAGGCCTATTTTATAACATTTCCACTGGATCAGAGCATGACATTTTTCGGGTTCATGCTGAGTGGTTATGGAAAGGGATAGAGCGGGAAAGATTTTTCAAATACATTGAGGAACTATTGTAATTTTCTATGGATGTAAAAACAGATTTAGCTTGCTTGCTGTTTGAGGTGAAGAAAACATTACTTTGAGAAGCTCCACAGGTCATTAGTGGTGGTGTATTAAGACAATCAGAAATACTATCAGATCGCCAAATGGCACATTTATATGCCTACATTTGCGCGCAGGCCAGGTATTCTATCATTTCAAAGCAAATTGGATTTGTCACATGCACCGAATACAACAGGTGTAGAAGACCTTACCATTAAATGCTTACTTACAAGCCCCTAACCAACAATGCAGTTCAACAAATTGGTAAGACATTTTTTTACTAAATAAACTAAAGTAAAAAATAAAATAAAAAGTAACACAAAATAACAATAACAAGGCTATATACAGGGGGTACCGGTACCGAGTCAATGTGCAGGGTACAGTTTAGTCGAGGTAATTTGTACATATAGCTATGGCTAAAGTGACTATGCATAAATAGTAAACAGCGGGTAGCAGCAGTGTAAAAACAAAGGGGTAATGTAAATAGTTGTTCAACAGTCTTATGGCATGCGAGTAGAAGCTGTTAACTTCTCTAGGGTAGGGGGCAGCATTTTGAATTTTGGATGAAAAGCATGTCCAAATTAACCTGCCTTCTACTCAGGCCCAGAAGATATGATATGCATATAATTAGTAGATGTGGATAGAAAACACTCTAAAGTTTCCAAAACTGTTAAAATAATGTCTGTGAGTATAACAGAACTGATTTGGCAGGCGAAAACCTGAGAAAAATCCATTCAGGAAGTAGGATTTTTTGTTGTTGTTGTGGTTTTCTATTCAATGCCATTACAGTATACATTGACTTAGGACTCAAATTGCAGTTCCTATGCCTTCCACTAGATATCATCAGTCTTTAGAAATTGTTTCAGGCTTGTACTCTGAAAAATGAGGGAGTAAGAGTAGTCTGAATGAGTGGACCCTGCCATGTCACAAAGAATTTTCATGCGCCCGACCAGAGGGCCTTTCTTGTTTACCTTTTAAATTGATGATGTTACTGTCCGGTTGAAATATTATAGATTATTTAGGCTAAAAACAACCTGAGGATTGAATATAAACACCATTTGACATGTTTCTATGAACTTTACAGATACAATTTGGATTTTTTGGTCTGCCTGTTGTGACTGCGTTTGAGCCAGTGGATTACTGAAGAAAACGCACAAACAAAACGGGGGTCTACGGATATAAAGAGAGACTTTATCGAACAAAAGGAACATTTATTGAATAACTTAATGTCTTCTGAGTGCAAACATATGAAGATCATCAAAGGTAAGTTATTAATTTTATCTCTATTTCTGACTTGTGTAACTCTTCTACTTGGCTGGTTACTGTTTGTAATGATTTGTCTGCTGGGCTATGTTCTCAAATAATTGTAAGGTATGCTTTCGCCGGGAAGCATTTATGAAATCTTTAAACCAATGTAAAATAGTTGTATCTTTTCTGAATTTTTATAATGAGTATTTCTGTATTTGAATTTGGTGCTCTGCTATCTCACTGGATGTTGGCCAGGTGGGACACTAGCTTCCCACATACCCTAAGCCTTTTGGACCTAGAAATGGCGCTCCGGTACCACTTGCCATGTGGTAGCAGAGAGAACAGTGTGACTGGAGTCTTTGACAATTTGTTGTGCCTTCCTCTGACACCACCCAATATATAGGTCATGAATTGCAGGAAGCAGGGCCCCATTGATCTACAGGGCTGTACGCACTACCCTCTGTAATACCTTGTGGTCGGATGCAACCAGTTGCCATGCCAGGCAGTGATGCAATCGGTCAGGATGCTCTAGATGGTGCAGCTGTAGAACATTTTGAGGATCTGGAGACCCATGACAAATCTTTTCAGTCTCCTGAGGGGGAAAAGATGTTGTCGTGCACTCTGAATGACTTTCTTGGTGTGTTTGGACCATGATAGTTTGTTGGTGATGTGGACACTAAGGAACTTGAAAATCTCGACCCGCTCCACTACAGCCCTGTCAATGTGAATGGGGGCATGTTCAGCCCGCCTTTTCCTGTATAGTCCACGAACAGCTCCTTTGTCTTGCTCACGTTGAGGAAGAGGTTTTTGTCCTGGCACCACATGGCCAGGTCTCTGACCTCCTACAGGCTGTCTCGTAATTGTCAGTGATTAGGTCTACCACGGTTGTGTCGTCAGCTAACTTAATGATGGTGTTGGAGTCGTGCCTGGCCAAGCAGTCATGGGTGAACAGGGAGTGCAGGAGGGGACTGAGCACGTACTCCTGAGGGGCCCCGGTGTTGAAGATCAGCGTGGCAGATGTATTGTAGCCTACCCTTACCACCTGGGGGCAGCCCATCAGGAAGTCCAGGATCCAGTTGCAGAAGGATGTATTTAGTCCCAGGGTCCTTGGCTTAGTGATGAGCATTGTGGGCACTATGATGTTGAACACTGAGCTGTAGTCAATGAACAGCATTCTCACATAGGTGTGTCTTTTGTCCAAGTGAGAAAGGGCAGTGTGGAGTGCGATTGAGATTGCGGCATGTGTGAATCTGTTGGGGCGGTATGTGAATTGGAATGGGTCTAGGGTTTCCGGGATGATGGTTTTGATTTGAGCCAGCCTTTCAAAGCGCTTCATGGCTACTGGAGGTAGTCATTTAGGCAGGTTACCTTCGCTTTCTTTGGCACAGGGACGGTGGTCTTCTTGAAACATGTAGGTACTACAGACTCGGCCAGGGAGAGGTTGAAAATGTGAGTGAAGACACTTGCCAGCTGGTCTGCACATGCTTTGAGTACACGTCCTGGTAATCCGTCTGGCCCGCGGCCTTGTGAATGTTGACCTGTTTAACCTGTTCACATCGGCTACGGAGAGCATGATCACACAGTCATCCGGAACAGCTGGTGCTCTCATGCATGCTTCAAGATGGCGTAGCAGTCAGACGTCTTTGTCTTTTGTCCTGTCGTGTCCCTTGTATATACCTTTTTACATCTTTTTCTTCGCATATCTTTTAAAAATATTTAACTAAACCTCAACTTCTAAATAGTCTCCTGCATCCTGCCTCACCCAATATGGCGTGGATCTGCTTTTTTTCTAAAGTATTTTGATTTACTTCAGATCTGGAATCCCTCAACTGAAGCTAGCCAGCTAACTACCTACCAGCTATCAGTTAGCAAACCATTGCTAGCGGTCATCAGCTAACCTTTAGCTCGGAAAGCTCTCGCCAGTTCGAACAACGTGACTCAAACCAGAGCATAACGGACCTATTTCTCTCCATATCCCCGGATTCCTACTGCAAAATCTGAACATTTTCATCTGGATCTTTGCAACTAGCTAACCGCAATCCCGGGTGACCACTTCTGGCTAGCGTTTCCATCCCGGAGGAAGCACCAATTAGCCTGAAGCTATCCCGGACAGAGCTCCTGTGCTAGCACCGAAGCCCACTCCTGGGCTACAATATCCGGACCCCTTCTACTGCCAGTATGAGGCACGGAACCCCGCCAATCCTCTACGACTGGAATACCAACATAATCTGCCCGAGGATTCCAACAGGCCCCTCAGGCGCGAAGCCTGCTGAAGGCCCATTCTGCTAACCTGCTAGGCCTGCTAGGAACCCTACTAATTCCACGACTGGTCTAGTCTATCAACGTCACCGCACGAAGAGGCAAAAACATCTTTACCCCCATCGCGATGTCCCCCAAAGGCTAACTTGCTAGCCCCTGTCTGCTAACTGCTTGCTTGCTAACCCGGTCTGCTAACGGCTAGCTTGCCAGCCCCGGTCTGCTAACTGCTAGCTTGTTTAGCCCCGGCCTACTACCTGTTTCCATTATGGATGCAGGCAATGAGGCAGTGCCTGGCACCCTCCACAGCAACCCGCCAAACCCCCCACCATTTCTCCTTTACCCAAATCCAGATAGCTGATGTTCTGAAAGAGCTGCAAAATCTTATCTGCCGAAATTGTTGCAACCCCTATTACTAGCCTGTTCAACCTCTCTTTTGTATCGTCTGAGATTCCCAAAGATTGGAAAGCTGCCGCGGTCATCCCCCTCTGTAGCAGACCCAAACTGCTACAGACCTATATCAATCCTACCCTGTCTTTCTAAGGTCTTCAAAAGCCAAGTTAACAAACAGATTACCGACCATTTCGAATCCCATCTTACCTTCTCCGCTATGCAATCTGGTTTCAGAGCTGGTCCTGGGTGCACCTCAGCCACGCTCAAGATCATAACCACCATCAATAAGAGACATTACTGTGCAGCCGTCTTCATCGACCTGGCCAAGACATTCAACTCTGTCAATCACCACATTCTTATTGGCAGACTCGACAGCCTTGGTTTCTCAAATGATTGCCTCGCTTGGTTTTAGTGTGTCAAATCGGAGGGCCTGTTGTCCGGACCTCTGGCAGTCTCTATAGGGGTACCACAGGGTTCAATCCTTGGGCCGACTCTCTTCTCTGTATACATCAATGATGTTGCTCCTGCTGCTGGTGATTCTCTGATACACCACTATGCAGACGACACCATTCTGTATACTTCTGGCCCCTCTTTGGACACTGTGTTAGCTAACCTCCAGACGAGCTTCAATGCTATACAACTCTCCTTCCGTGGCCTCCAACTGCTCTTAAACGCAAGTAAAACTAAATACATGCTATTCAACCGATCACTGCCCGCACCTTCTCGCCCGTCCAGCATCACTACTCTGGACGGCTCTGACTTAGAATACGTGGACAACTATACACTACCTATACACTACCCCATACACTACCCACCATTGCGACATGTACGCTCTCGTTGGTTGGCCCTCGCTTCATACTCGTCGCCAAACCCACTGGCTACAGGTTATCTACAAGTCTCTGCTAGGTAAAGCCCCGCCTTATCTCAGCTCACCGGTCACCATAGCAGCACCCACTCGTAGCACGCGCTCCAGCAGGTATATCTCATTGGTCACCCCCAAAGTCAATTCCTCCTTTGATCGTCTTTCCTTCCAGTTCTCTGCTGCCAATGACTGGAACGAACTGCAAAAATCTCTGAAGCTGGAGACTCATATCTCCCTCACTAGCTTTAAGCACCAGCTGTCAGAGCAGCTCACAGATCACTGCAACTGTACATAGCCCATCTGTAAACAGCCCTTCTATCTACCTACCTCATCCCCATGCTGTATTTATTTATTTATCTTGCTCTTTTGCACCCCAGTATCTCTACTTGCACATTCATCTTGTGCACATCTACCATTCCGGTGTTTAATTTCTATATTGTAATTACTTCGCCACCATGGCCTATTTATTGCCTTAACTCCCTTATCTTACCTCATTTGCACACACTGCATATATACTTTTTGTTTTCTTTTGTTCTACTGATTATTGACTATGTTTTGTTTATTCCATGTGTAACTCTGTGTTGTTGTATGTGTCGAAATGCTATGCTTTATCTTGGCCAGGTCGCAGTTGCAAATGAGAACTTGTTCTCAACTAGCCTACCTGACTCAACTAACACACTGACTCAACTCCAGCCACTTTAAAAGTGGGAATTGATGGGAAATGATGTAAAATATATCACTAGCCACTTTAAACAATGCTACCTAATATAATGTTTACATACCCTACATTATTAATCTCATATGTATACGTATATACTGTACTTTATATCATCTACTGCATCTTTATGTAATACATGTATCCCTAGCCACTTTAACTATGCCACTTTGTTTACATACTCATCTCATATGTATATACTGCACTCAATACCATCTACTGTATCTTGCCTATGCCACTCTGTACCATCACTCATTCATGTATCTTTATGTACATATTCTTTATCCCCTTACACTTGTGTCTATAAGGTAGTAGTTTTGGAATTGTTAGCTAGATTACTTGTTGGTTATTACTGCATTGTCGGAACTAGAAGCACAAGCATTTCGCTACACTCGCATTAACATCTGCTAACCATGTGTATGTGACAAATAACATTTGATTTGATTTGGTTAATTAAATAAAGGTGAAAATAAAAAAAATAAAAAATTGTTGCCTGCCTCGAAGTGAGCATAAAAGCCATTTAGCCTTTCTGGCAGGCTCGTGTCATAGGGCAGCTCACGGCTGGGTTTCTCTTTGTAGTCCATAGTAGTTTGCCAGCCCTGCCACATCCGACGAGCATCAGATACAATATTAGTCCTGTATTGGTGTGTTTCACTGTTTGATGGTTCGTCTGATGGCATAGCGGGATTTTTATAAACGGATGTTTCCTGTAATCCATTGCTTCTGGTTTTGATATGTACCTACGGTCACTGTGGGGATGATGTCGTCGATGCACTTAGTGATGAAGCCGGTGACTGAGGTGGTATAGTCCTCAATGCCAATGGATGAATCCCGTAACATATTCCAGTTTTTGCTAGCAAAACAGTCCTGTAGCGTAGCATCCGGGTCATCTGACCACTACCTCTATGCGTACGCATCCTTACTTGACATTGACAGGAGCGCTCCAAAAAAAACAGACAAAGACTAAATTGACAAAACTCGTAAATGGAATGAAAAAAAACTAAACTTGTTTCTCACAAGTGTAGCATAGCTTGTGCACTCTGTAAACAATGTGTCCACTCGGACAATGAGAACAGGAAGACTGCAATAATACTATTGAATGCATTATAATAAATGACCATAACCAAAGGAATTAACATTGTAGATTAGGAATTAATGGTAAATGTTATACTGGTGATATATGTAATTGGGAATTGATATACACTAACAATCAAACACAGCAGAAGTCAGGGCATTCATTCTTCTTGCACTTCATGGAGCAGTGCAGAGCTGTTGTCAAGGAAGTGAGTTTGTGTTTATAAAGGATATTACCGCCCCCACCTACCGTCAACCGATCATGTGAATGCGGATCTATACAAAGCCCTCCTCAATGTTACAAAATTTGGGTGGCGCATGGCGATGCGGTACAGAGCTCAATTTGGCCTTTGCATGCATCTGGATGCTACACAGTTGCGTCACACCCTCCCTAGGGGGCCTCCGACCATATTAATTGAAAGCATAAATTGGCTTTTAGTCTCGGCCTCCGCAATGGATTAGTTCACTGGGCGCAAATATAAAATACCAGTCAAAAGTTTGGACACACCTACTCATTCAAGGGTTGTTCTTTATTTTCTACATTGTAGAATAATAGTGAAGACATCATTTCAATTAACAGGTGTGCCATGTTCTTGATGCATTTGAGCCAATCAGTTTTGTCGTGACAAGTTAGGGTTTGTATACAGAAGATAATTTGGCAAAATACCAAGTCCATATTATAGTAACAACAACTCAAATAAGCAAAGACAAATGACAGTCCATCATTACTATAAGACACTTCAGACATTCCGGAAAATGTCAAGATCTTCAAGACAATAAAGTGCTATGATGAAAATGGCTCTCATGAGGACTGCCACAAGAAAAGAAGACCCAGAGTTACCTCTGCTGCAGAGGATAAGCTTAATCGAATTAACTGCACCTCAGATTGCAGCCCAAATAAATGCTTCACAGAGTTCAAGTAACAGAAACATCATTTAATGAACTGAATGGTTCATTTTATGAACTGAATGGGAGTGAAGGACCGTTGGTGAAGCTCCATATGACACATTTTTTTGTTTGTTTCATATAAACAGAATAGTGAAACTATTTGCATGTGCTGGCTATATGTTATTGTATGATTGATGATATGTGGCTCTGTTCACATCAGGGGACCTGAGCAGAAGTCAATGACCTTGGTGGAACTCCACATGATTATGCATTTTATTGACATGTGTAGGAAAGACCAAGGACACACTGCAGTATTACATTTAACATTATGATGATTATGCATGGAATGTTAAGGTATAAGTGCATGAATGTGTGTATTCTTATTTAAAATGTATGTAATAATGTCCTTGAGCTGTTCTTGTCTATTAATGTTCTGTATTATGTCATGTTTCATATTTTGTGTTGACCCCAGGACGATTAGCTGCTGCTTTAGTAGTAGCTAATGGGGATCCTAATAAAATACCAAATTGGGAGAGGACTAACTTTCCCTGTTTTACAAATCCCAGGGGTCTTGTAGTTACATGGAGTTTCAACTGCACTGCCACCGACTGTATTGCAGAGGACTATCTCGACACATAAAGAAAAGATTCATTAGTTGGCTAATAAGAACCAACTTTTCTTGCAGAAACGTCTCTTGTAGGAAATTACCCATCAACATTAATTGCATATTGTACAGCAGAAACAATACATAAATAGATTTGAACAGGTATTGTTTAAATCATTTTATCAATTTTGTTTTGCGATTTCTCACGATGACATCTCAACTTGCGATATTCAGTTCAAAGGGGAGAAAAGTAGCTGTTGAGAAGAAATTAGATTACTTACCTGTCTGCATGCAGCACATACAATTATTACAAGATCCATAACTCAATTCCAATGACAGATTAATAGTGGGAGTAGAAAGGATTTGATAGTGCGATAATTAAAAGTGAACAAGAAGATTAATCATTTTCAGACCCCGTCGTTAACAATACAGAGCCAATGTACAGGGGAACACACATGCGTGTGTGAGAGAGAGATTGAGAATTTCTTTAATGAGGTTGTATTTCAGTTGTTTCTGGTTTCTGGTTCCCCATTCCCACTACTGGAATGATGGCCCCAAATGGCATTATTAAAATTGTGGTGGTCCACAAGAGTGCTCCTTTTCCATACCTTAGACCACTCCCCTAGCAGAAAGGAGGATAGGAGAAGATGGAGATAAAACGTCAGCATCTACACAAAACAAATATCGTGGATGGGGAATGGTATAGGAATTCTGCAGATGCTGTGATATGGAATACTCAGAACCCTAACCTTGAATCCTAACCCAACTCCTAAAGAAATTGTATAATTGGAAAACATGTAAGCAAAATGAAAACATACTTCACGAAAAATGTGATTAAAAACTTAATGATACTGGGGAGATGACTCGACATCATATAAATATATTTTAATGTCATTCTTCCCTCCTAGATACCGTAATTTGGGTTGAGCTAGCCATTCAATAATTCACATTGCTATCTCTGCTGCAGAACAGTTTTGAAGGTGTTTTTGTGGAGATTGGGGAGAGCTAGCTAGTCTAATTAGCACTCAGGGGTAAGTGCAGTTGATGCCCCACAACCAAGCTCAAATTCTGCCCACAAAGCAGAGGCCAACGTTGATACACTGTGTTAGATAATGATCTTAAGGTCTGCTATGATGCTAGTTACTTAGATCAGAGCATTATGCGTTAGCATATGTGTGCTAAGACTTCAAAGAGTCTTGTTTGAGATGCTGATGGTAGTCTAGTGGAAGCCCATGGGGGTTCCAAGTGCATGTACAGTGTTTGTAGTGGGACATGAATATCTTTAGGACCAGTCATCTAAATTAATGTAAGTCAATTACAAGTCAGTGTGCTTAGTTACCTTTGTAGATTGAACAATTATGCCATAATGAGAGGGAGTGATAATCTACTAGAAACCGATTTTGTGCAATCAAATTCAAGGACTGTTTTAAAAATACACTTCTACTTGCTCTAAAAAACACTTTTCAGATACAATTCATCCACAGGTGGTACATACGGTAAGAATATCCTCCAAGAAAAATATCCTGGTTTGATTTCTTCTGTCCAATTTAGCATAATAACAAAAGTTAACCAACTCACAAAGCACTTAATACACGTAATACTTAATACATAATACAGTGGAGATTAGAGGAAAAGTTTCACATAAATCTCTCACTGTCCAACCGCTCTACAGTACAAGGGGGTTTGGACCCCGTTTTATCACCAGAACAGTGATAAGAAACAGAGTGATGATGTAACACAGCTGAGTCACAAGACAACAAGACATTAAATTCCTTCACAACCACACAGCCAGAGAGTGTCAGGTGATCAGCATGACTAATACCCGATGATGAATCACAATAGGTTTTGCATTATACTCAGTGGATATCAATCTTCTTAAAGGGATAGTTCAGGATTATCTACTTCCCAAGAGTCAGATAAAAGGGCTTCATTGCCAAAATCCCAAACTATTCCTTAAGCCATGTACACGGCACATTCACGCTTGATTACTGATATTCAAATGACTCACCTAAAATAGCAAATATTTATAGAGATGAAACGGTTTGGCTTAGGTGCTTAGAGGATTCTGCCAAACTTTCATATGATCATGGTTCCATGACTCTGCACTTTTTTTGTCATATTTCCCACCACTTTATGTAATGTGGTCAGTATTACTGTTGTTAACATGGATGTATGGGGACTTAATGTAATATTCTGTATGAGCTAGACCTGGGATAACTATGGTTTTAACTATGCATTGTGGAAAATAACTATTTTTGGTGGGGGAACAAATAGTTACGTTGGAGGTGTCTACCACTGTTTGAATACAGATCCCCAAAAAGTACTACTTAAAAAATACATTTGAATACAGATCTCAAGAAGTGACAAAGTTTTGTTACTTTTATCATTATCAGTATCACTTAACATGAAACTTTTCTTGTGCCTGTGTAATAAAACTGTAAATACCTTTGGAGCAACATTTTATTAGCATGTGTTTACATAATACTTTTTTACATAATACATTTTAACTGTTCCTTAATCTACTTATGTAACAACTCAATTGTTATGCATTTTCAAAGCAATTTCCTATGTCCCATGTAACAACAATGTTGCTATTGTAATAATCACAGTGTACACATGTATAATTCCATTCTAGTCTATATGCTGTATTAAGATTCATATGTAAGAGCCCTCCAGACCATGTGCTTATGACCAAATATTTTGACTAATTCAACTAACTGTTTCAGTTTTTGGTTCTTCGTCAAATATTTGGCAGCAATCAAATAAGATTTTTTTTTGACAAATAACTTGCATATATCCAAATACCCTCACATATGAATTGGTTTTCTGAGACTTGTATTCGAATATCAAATAAAATAGTTACCTTTTAGTTTAAACTATATATAAACAATTTTCGATTATCTCGGGTAATTGAAAAGTTGGTATTTTCAAATAAACTACAAAATATAAATATTTTCTGCATAGGTCTGGTATGAGCTTATTTTTCTACTAAGTACTGTAGTCTCAGCACTGTCAGTTCGACTGAAAGCATGAACTAACCACCGCCACTTATTATTTTTAGCTTCCCAATAAACATGTCACTCTTGAAAGACATCCCACACCCCACATCCCGCAATTACAGTGCCTTCAGAAAGTATTCACACATCTTGACTTTTTCCACATTTTGTTGTGCTACAGCCTGAATTTAAAATGGATTAAATTGAGATTTTTTTGTCACAGGCCAACACACAATACTATGGAACGCTATTTGGGTCTTTGCGTGTCAAAAAAGATACACGTCAAATAACAGTATTTGACGCGTCAAATAACAGTATTTGACGCGTCAAATAAGCATTTAATTGACATGTCAACTAACACAATTCCATTAGGGAATGTTGTGTGTGCTGAATTTGCACGTGCAAGCCAAGCGCCACCATTACGATCACGGTCAAAGCTGTATAATACTGCGTCGGTAATAAAGCATTATTTGTTCAACCGAATGGGAAAACGTTGTGTGAGTATTTGAAATTAGATCAGGATCAAACGAGCAGGATTAAAAATGTTTGCAAATATCTTTGATACCCAGAAGTTGCTAATAACATCCGTATCTAGCTAGCTTTAGCTAGCACCAATGCAACCAGCCTGAAAACAGCTACCAGTAGAAACTGCATTCATTTTCAATATTCTTAGCAATTATTTAGGAATCCACGTTAGTAAGTATTAGCTAGGTAGCCACTTGTTGTTCTCCTATTGAAATAACTAGCTAGCCAGCTACTTAACCCTGTTTCCCACGTTATAATGTTATAAGCAGCCAGTTAGCTTCATCCGGCTAGTACGGCTTGACCGGACCGGGTTATGTGTTTTAAATAAGGATTAGCCACAATAATAGAATTTGCGTTTCACCTTCCATCTTTGAAAGTGATGCAGAAGGTTACAATTGGTGGAATCAAGCCATATTTAGACTAGATGTTAAAGAAGGTTGGAGTGTTGCAATGTGGAGCAATGAAATGGTGTATAATCCTACTTAAGTGACACCCACAGAACACAACTGTGATCCTGCGCATGTGTGGTTCCCACCATGAAGCATGGAGGAGTAAGTGTGATGGTGTGGGGGTGCATTGCTGGTGACACTGTCAGTGATTTATTTAGAATTCAAGGCCCACTTAACCAACATGGCTACAACAGCATTCTGCAGCGATATGCCATCCCATCTGGTTTGCGCTTAGTGAGACTATAATTTGTTTTTGAACAGGACAATAACCCTAAACACACCTCTAGACTGTGAATTGGCCTCCACAATCACCTGACCTCAACCCAATTGAGATGGTTTGGGATGAGTTGGACCGCAGAGTGAATTAAAAGCAGCCAACAAGTGCTCAGCAAATCAAATCAAATTCTATTTGTCACATGGTTAGCAGATGTTAATGCGAGTGTAGAGAAATGCTTGCGCTTCTAGTTCCGACAATGCAGTAATAACCAACGAGTAATCTAACCTAAAAATTCCACAACTACTACCTTATACACACAAGTGTAAAGGGATAAAGAATATGTACATAAAGATATATGAATGAGTGATGGTACAGAAGGGCATAGGCAAGATGCAGTAGATGGTATAGAGTACAGTATATACATATGAGATGAGTAATGTAGGGTATGTAAACATTATCTTAAGTGGTATTTTTTAAAGTGGCTAGTGATACATTTTTACATCAATTCCCATCAAATTCCATTATTAAAGTGGCTGGAGTTGAGTCAGTATGTTGGCAGCAGCCACTCAATGTTAGTGGTGGCTGTTTAACAGTCTGATGGCCTTGAGATATAAGCTGTTTTTCATTCTCTCGGTCCCTGCTTTGATGCACCTGTACTGACCTCACATTCAGGATGATAGCGGGGTGAACAGGCAGTGGCTTGGGTGGTTGGTGTCCTTGATGATCTTTATGGCCTCCCTGTGACATCGGGTGGTGTAGGTGTCCTGGAGGGCATGTAGTTTGCCCCCAGTGATGCGTTGTGCAGACCTCACTACCCTCTGGAGAGCCTTACGGTTGTGGGCGGAGCAGTTGCCATACCAGGCGGTGATACAGCCCGACAGGATGATCTCAATAGTTTATCTGTAGAAGTTTGTGAGTGCTTTTGGTGACAAGCCAAATTTCTTCCGCCTCCTGAGGTTGAAGAGGCGCTGCTGCGCCTTCTTCACAACGCTGTCTGTGTGGGTGGACTAATTCAGTTTGTCCGTGATGTGTACGCCGAGGAACTTAAAACTTACTACCCTCTCCACTCGTGTCCCGTCGATGTGGATAGGGGGGTGTTCCCTCTGCTGTTTCCTGAAGTCCACAATCATCTCCTTTGTTTTGTTGATTTTGAGTGTGAGGTTATTTTCCTGACACCACACTCATGATTGAGTTGGAGGCGTGCATGGCCACGCAGTCGTGGGTGAACAGGAAGTACAGGAGAGGGCTCAGAACGCACCCTTGTGGGGCCCCAGTGTTGAGGTTCAGCGGGGTGGAGATGTTGTTACCTACCCTCACCACCTGGGGGTGGCCCGTCAGGAAGTCCAGTACCCAGTAGCACAGGGCGGGGTCGAGACCCAGGGTCTCGAGCTTAATGACGATTTTGGAGGGTACTCTGGTGTTAAATGCTGAGCTGTTAAATGCTGAGCAGCACTTCATGATGACGGAAGTGAGTCCTACGTGGCGGTAGTCCCTTAGCTTTCTTGGGAACAGGAACAATGGTGGCCCTCTTGAAGTATTTGGGAACAGCAGACTGTGATAAGGATTGATTGAATATGTCCGTAAACACACCAGCCAGCTGGTCTGCGCATGCTCTGAGGACGCGGCTGGGGATGCCGTCTGGGCCTGCGGCCTTGCGAGGGTTAACACGTTTAAATGTTTTACTCACGTCGGCTCTCAAGGGGAGTCCGCAGGTTTTGGTAGCGGGCCGTGTCAGTGGCACTGTATTGTCCTCAAAGCGGGCAAAAAAGTGATTTAGTCTGTCTGGGAGCAAGACATCCTGGGTCATCCTAGGGCTGGTTTTCTTTTTGTAATCCGTGATTGACTGTACACCCTGCCACATACCTCTTGTGTCTGAGACGTTGAATTGCGACTCTTCGTCTCTATAATGACGCTTAGCTTGTTTGATTGCCTTGCGGAGGGAATAGGTACACTGTTTGTATTTGGTCATGTTTCCGGTCACCTTGCCCTGGTTAAAAGTCGTTTGCGCTTTCAGTTTTGCGCGAATGCTGCCATCAAGCCACGGTTTCTGGTTTTGGATGGTTTTAATCGTTGCTGTGGGTATAACATCGTCAATGCACTTTCTAATGAACTCGCTCACCGAATCAGCGTATTCGTTAATGTTGATGTTGGAAGCAATGCAGAACATATCCCAATCCACGTTATCGAAGCAGTCATGAAGCGTGGAATCAGATTGGTCGGACCAGTGTTGAACAGACCTGAGCACGGGAGCCTCTTGTTTTTAGTCTCTTTAGCTTCTGTCTGTAGGCTGGAAGCAACCAAATGGAGTCGTGGTCAGCTTTTCCGAAAGGAGGGTGGGGGAGGGCCTTATATGCGTCGTGGAAGTTAGAGAAACAATGATCCAGGGTTTTACCAGGCCTGGTTGCGCAATCGATGTGCTGATAGAATTTAGGGAGTCTTGTTTTCAGATTAGCCTTGTTAAAATCCCCAGCTACAATGAATGCAGCCTCAGGATATGTGGTTTCCAGTTTACATAGAGTCAAATAAAGTTTGTTCATGGCCATTGATGTGTCTGCTTGGGGGGGAATTTATACGGCTGTGATTATAATCGAAGAGAATTCCCTTGGTAGATAATGCGGTCGACATTTGATTGTGAGGAATTCAAGTCAGGTGAAGAGAAGGACTTGAGTTCCTGTATGTTGTTATGATCACACCACGTCTCATTAATCATAAGGCACACCCCCGTGCCCCTCTTCTTACAGAAAGATGCTTGTTTTTGTTGGCGCAATGAGTGAAGAAACCAGCTGGCTGCACCGACTCCATTAGCGTCTCTCGAGTGAGCCATGTTTCCGTGAAGCAAAGAACGTTACAGTCTCTGATGTCTCTCTGGAATGCTACCCTTGCCGGATTTCATCAACCTTGTTGTCAAGAGACTGGACATTGGCGAGTAGTATGCTAGGGAGTGGTGCGCGATGTGCCCGTCTCCAGGGCCTGACCAGAAGACTGCCTCGTTTGCAACTTATGTGGGAACTCCTTATAGGGCTCTTTATTACTCAATTTAATGCAAAATATATTGGTTAGAAGAACGCACGTATCGCCACTCCTCAGGTTAGCTCTCTCCTCACAGGCCTCTTCATTTGAGCCCGTTTGACAGGGAGAAAGGAAATTATATTAATGACTTTTCCAGCACAATTGACTCATTCTATCAGGTAGATAGTGGACCCAGCGCAAATGTTACTGATGGTCCTGTAGTATTGGTTCATCGTTCACAGAGTGCTCATTATACTATAGGATACCTGCCTAGTTCTCACAAAGCCTTGCCATAAAGTCAATAGTATATCCTGATTGCTCAAAGGGATAATAAGTCTGAATGGGTTAACTAAGGTTTGAATCAATCACGTACATGTTCTAGATACATGCTAAGTATATGCAGTATATGGAAGTTTTTTTAATGCTCTTCGAGACTTGAATGAGTTTGATGCTAACGGCCAAAGCGGTTTTAGATACACTATATATACAAAAGTATGTGGACACCCCTTCAAATGTGTGGATTTGGCTATTTCAGCCACACCCATTGCTAACAGTTATACAAAATAGAGCACACAGCCATGCAATCTTCATAGACAAACATTGGCAGTAGAATGGCCTTACTGAAGAGCTGTGATTTTCAATGTGGCACTGTCATAGGATGCCACCTTTCCAACAAGTCAGTTCGTCAAATTTTGTGGGTGGGGATGGGTGTGAACGATGCTGAATTGGTGTAGACAAAGAAGGGCTCTCCAGCAGTAGTTCCAAAACATTCAAAGGCCATTTTCTCAAAAGTGAGTTTACACGCTGATCAACTTTCAATGCAGAATTACTTTCCTGAGTCTCTACTTTTATCCAATATAAAAAAAACAAAATTTCAAATGTTGTTACATAAAACCAATTTGAGCCGGTCAGTCACATACTCTATGACCTACAGTGGCAAGAAAACGTATGTGAACCCTTTAGAAATACCTGGATTTCTGCATAAATTGCTCATAAAATTTGATCTGATCTTCATCTAGGTCACAACAATAGACAAACACAGTCTGCTTAAACAAATAACACACAAACAATTATACGTTTTCATGTATTCATTGAACACACCGTGTAAACATTCACAGTGCCAGATGGAAAAAGTATGTGAACCCTTGGATTTAATAACTGGTTGACCTTCCATTGGCAACAATAACCTCAACCAAATGTTTTCTGTAGTTGTGGATCAGACCTGTACAACAGTCAGGAGGAATTCTGGACCATTCCTCTTTACAAAACTGTTTCAGTTCAACAATATTCTTGGGATGTCTGATGTGAACTGCTCTCTTGATGTCATGCCGCAGCATCTCAATCGGGTTGAGGTCATGACTCTGACTTGGCCATTCCAAAAGGCATATTTTCTTCCATTGAAGCCATTCTGTTGTTGATTTACTTCTGTGTTTTGGGTAATTGTCCTGTTGCATCACCCAATTTCTGTTGATCTTCAAATGGCGGACAGACAGCTTAACATTCTCCTGCAAAATGTCTTAATAAACTTGGGAATTCGTTTTTCCGTCAATAATAGCAAGCTGTCCAGGCCCTGAGGCAGCAAAGCAGCCCTAAACCATGATGCTCCCTCCACCATACTTCACAATTGGGATGAGATTTTGATGTTGGTGTGCTTGCCTTTTTTTCCACACATAGTGTTGTGTGTTCCTTCCAAACAACTCAACTGTAGTTTCATCTGTCTACAGAATATTTTACCAGTAGCACCGTGGAACATCCAGGTGCACTTTTGTAAACTGCAGACGTGCAGCAATGTTTTTTCTTGTGAATAGCAAACTTTGTGTTTTCTATAGGGCAATGCAACTCTAACCAACATCTCAAATCTCGTCTCATTGATTGGACTCCAGGTTAGCTGACTCCTGTGTCCAATTAGCTGTTGGAGAAGTCATTAGTCTAGAGGTTCACATACTTTTTCCAACCTACACTGGAAGATTACATACACCTTAGCCAAATACATTTAAACTATGTTTTTCACAATTCAGGACATTTAATCCTAGTAACAATTCACTGTCTTAGGTCAGTTAGGATCACCACTTTATTTTAAGAATGTGAAATGGCCCATTCCTCCTGACAGAGCTGGTGTAACTGAGTCAGGTTTGTAGGCCTCCTTGCTCGCACACGCTTTTTCAGTTCAGCCCACACATGTCTATAGGATTGAGGTTAGGGCTTTATGATGGCCGCTCCATACCTTGACTTTGTTGGCCTTACTGAAGAGCTGTGACTTTCAACGTGGCACTGTCATAGGATGCCACCTTTCCAACAAGTCAGTTCGTCAAAGTCAGTTCGGCCTTTGAATGTTTTGTCCTTAAGCCATTTTCCACACCTTTGGAAGTATGCTTGGGGTAATTGTACATTTGGAAGACCCATTTGCGACCAATCTTTAACTTCCTGACTGATGTCTTGAGATGTTGCTTCAATATATCCACATAATTTTCCTACCTCATGATGTCATCTATTTTGTGAAGTGCATCCGTCCCTCCTGCAGCAAAACACCCCCACAACATTATGCTGCCACCCCCGTGCTTCGCGGTTTGGATGGAGTTCTTCGGCTTGCAAGCCTCCCCCTTTTTCCTCCAAACATAATGATGGTCATTATGGCCAAACAGTTCTATTTTTGTTTCATCAGACCAGAAAAAATTTCTCCAAAAAGTACAATCTTTGTCCCCATGTGCAGTTGCAAACCGTAGTCTGTCTTTATTATGGCGGTTTTGGAGCAGTGGCTTCTTCATTGCTGAGCAGCCTTTCAGGTGTCATGTTGATATAGGACGCGTTTTACTGTTGATATAGATACTTTTGTACCATTTTCTTCCAGCATCTTCACAAGGTCCTTTTCTATTGATTTGCACTTTTCGCACCAAAGGACTCATCTCGAGGAGACAGAATGAGTCTCCTTCCTGAGCGGTATGACGGCTGCGTGGTCCCATGGTGTTTATACGTGTGTGCTATTGTTTGTACAGATGAACATGGTACAAAATTTAAAAGGCACTCGCACATCTGAGCAAACCTTTTGCAGGTGCATGGCAACAGTTGAACAAGATGAATGAAAAAGGAAACCACACACTGCTCTTGATAGTATCACTGATCTTTAACCAGTTGCGACAAGCAAACCCGTATCCGGGAGCTTAACCTCTTGATGCTACCCATCCCGGATCCGGGATCGTGACTACGGCTCAAGCTCATTAGCATAACGCAAAATGCGAAAAATATTCTTAGACATATTTAACCTCCACACCTACACAAGTCCAATAGCTCAAATGAAAGATAAACACCTTGTTCATCTACCCAGCAAGTCAGATTTCTAAAATGTTTTACGGCGAAAACATAGCACACATTTATATTAGACCACCACCGAAACAAAAGGCAAGCGGCGGCCATTTTGTCCCAGAAAATATAAAATTTAAAAGTAGGATTAAAAAATAAATAATTCACTAACCTTTTGAAAATCTTCATCAGATGACAGTAATATTACATGTTACACAGTACTTTTTTTTTTTTTCAATAATATGCCATTAATATCCATAAATCTCTGTTTACAATGACGACATTTCAAAAAATGCTACTCAAAATGTCCGGAGAAATTATGATAGCTCCGACAGATAACATCAGATAACAAGCAATAAACATGACTAAATATACATGTTCTACATATAGTTACAAAGATACACTTCTTCTTAATACAACCGCTGTGTTACATTTATTTTTAACGTTACAGAATTCGTTCACTAGTCTATGCTATGAGTCGGCGCTCAGATATTAGCAGTGTCTCCTCTACGTTTGGAGTCCACAGAAACCCAAAATAACCACATAAATATTCCCTTACCTTTGATGTTCTTCGATCAGAAGACGTAGAAGGAGTCATACTTACCCAATACATCGTTTGGTTTCAAGTTGTGCGTCTTTGTATTAGCATATGCTAACAGCTTCAGCTGAAATGCACCCAAAATAACTTCTGCTCCTTCTGGTCCCGCACTCTTGCGCAATCAAACTTCAAAATTACATATTATATGTCGACTAAACTGGTCAAACTAAGTGCAGAATCGAGCAAAATGATGTTTTTATCATGTAAAACAATGATAATCGCAAAAAAACGAACCGGCTTCAACTGGTGTCTATTGGAAAAGAACGTTCTCCAAATCGGCCGCGCGCAATAGAGTGCATGTATGTGAGAGTGAACCGGGCATTTTCGCCCGCCAAAGGATGAGGGAGCGCGAAATTCAAACAATGAACGTGCCAATTGAAAGCAGACATCGCGCTGAACAAATACATACTGTTCCCAGATCGGTAGCTGCCTGGGAAGGGTGGGGGCGATGACGTCAAAGTTGACCCAACTTTTCTCTTGACAAGAGAGAGTTTGGGAGAAAGGCTGCCCTGAGAGTTCTGCTTTACATACAGACATAATTTAAACGGTTTTAGAAACTTTAGAGTGTTTTCTATTCAATAATTATTATTATATGCATATATTAGCAATTTTGGAAAAAAATATTTTCAGTTTACTATGGGCACGCACTTCCTCCAACGGGGGCAGTATTGAGCCATAAGCTCAAGAGGTTAATCATAGCCTCAAATGCATTAGCATAACGCAACGGACATAAATACCCCTAGAAACTTTTCCTATTCATGAAAATCGCAAATGAAATGAAATAAATATATCACAAGCTTAGCCTTTTGTTAACAACACTGTCATCTCAGATTTTCAAAATATGCGTTACAGCCAACGCTAGACAAGCATTTGTGTAAGTTATCATGGCATAATGCTATGCTAGGCTCTGCTGGCAGCAGGCAACATTTTCACAAAAATAAGAAAAGCAACCAAATTAAATAATTTACCTTTGAAGAACTTCGGATGCTTTCACTCAGGAGGCTCCTAGTTAGATAGCAAATGTTCCTTTTTTCCAAAAATATTATTTTTGTAGGCGAAAAAGCTCCCGTTTCTTCACCATGCTTGGCTGAGAAATCGACCCGAAAACTGCTACAACTATAACGCCAAACCTTTTACAAAATTAGTGTTACGCCCTGGTCTTAGTATTTTGTGTTTTCTATATTTATTTGGTCAGGCCAGGGTGTGACATGGGTTTATTTTGTGTTGTGTTTATGTATGGGGGGTTTTCGTAGGTTTTGGGATTGTGGCTTAGTGGGGTTTTCTAGCAGAGTCTATGGCTGCCTGAGGCGGTTCTCAATCAGAGTCAGGTGATTCTCGTTGTCTTTGATTGGGAACCATATTTAGGTAGCCCGGGCTTCACTGTGTGTTTGTGGGTGATTGTTCCTGTCTCAGTGTGTTTGTATTCTCCAGACAGGCTGTATTAGGTTTTCACATTTCCGTTTGTTGTTTTTGTATTTGTTCGTATTTTCATTCATTAAACATGTATCGAACTAACCACGCTGCATTTTGGTCCGACTCTCCTTCGACGGAAGAAAGCCGTCACAATTAGCTACATAATATCAACAGAAACACGGCAAACGTTGTTTAGGATCCATCCTCAAGGTGTTTTTTACAAATATATTCAATAATATATCCGATGAGGGAGTTGGTTTCTCATAAGAAGCGACTGGAAAAATGGCTACCTCAGTATATTACGCAAGATTTTCTGCGGGAGACACCATGTGACCACATGCCATATATGGTCCCTTACAGCCATTCTTCAAGGGAAATGCCTAAAAAGACAATGCTGTAGACACCTTGGGGAAAACGTGGAAAACGTAAGCTCATTCGTAGCCCATTCACAGCCATATAAGGAGTCATTGGGGCATGAGGCGGTTTCAAAAAATGCGGCACTTCCTGGTTGGATTTGTATCTGGGTTTCGCCTGTAACATCAGTTCTGTGGCACTCACAGACAATATCTTTGCAGTTTTGGAAACGTCAGAGTGTCTTCTTTCCAAAGCTGTCAATTATATGCATAGTCGAGCATCTTTTTGTGACAAAATATCTTGTTTAAAACGGGAACGTTTTTCATCCAAAAATTAAAATAGCGCCCCCCCCTAAATCCAACTGGTTAATAAGCTTACATACATGGTACCTTCAGGCGCTTGGAAATTGCTCCTAAGGATGAACCAGACTTGTGGAGGTCTACAATTCTTTTTCTGAGGTCTTGGCCAATTTCTTTTGATTTTCCCATGATGTCAAGCACAGAGGCACTGAGTTTGAAGGTAGGCCTTGAAATACATCCACAGGTACACCTCCAATTGACTCAAATGATGTAAATAAGCATATCAGAAGCTTCTAAAGCAATGAACATTTTCTGGAATTTTCCAAGCCGTTTCAAGGCACAGTCAACTTAGTTTATGTAAACTTGACTCACTGGAATTGTGAAACAGTGAATTATAAGTGAAATAATCTATATATAAACAATTGTTGAAAAATTACTTGTGTCATGCACAAAGTAGATGTCCTAACTGATTTGCCAAAACTTTAGTTTGTTCACAAGAAATTTGTGGAATGGTTGTAAACGAGTTGTAATGACTCCAACCTAAGTGTATGTAAAATTCCAACTTTAACTGTATATACTTGTGGTGGTGAGAACATGTTTTTTTGTCTGAATACAGCTGTGTCGACCCTTTGGAAGAATTCAACTTGGTTAAGCTTCTCTAGTGTCTGTGAGTTAACAACCTAACACCTATTGGATCAACAACATTGTAGTTACTCCACAGTAATAACATCAATTACAGAGTAAAAAGAAGGAAGCCTGACAGAGTTAAAATGTTCCTAAACATGCTCCTGTTTGCAATAAAGCACTAAAGTAATAGAGCTAAAACAGTGGTAAAGAAAATAACATTTTGTCCTGATTAAAAAGTGTTATGTTTGGGGTAAAATCCAACACAACACATCACTGAGTAACACTTCATATTTTCAAGCATGGTGGTGATGAGATCATTATACAGTGGGGCAAAAAAGTATTTAGTCAGCCACCAATTGTGCAAGTTCTCCTACTTAAAAAGATGAGAGAGGCCTGTAATTTTCATCATAGATACACTTCAACTATGACAGACAAAATGGAGAAAAAAAATCCAGAAAATCACATTGTAGGATTTTTTATGAATTTATTTGCAAATTATGGTGGAAAATAAGTATTTGGTCACCTACAAACAAGCAAGATTTCTGGCTCTCACAGACCTGTCACACCCTGACCATAGTTTACTTTGTATATTTCTATGTTTTGGTTGGTCAAGGTGTGAGCTGAGTGGGCATTCTATGTTTCATGTCTAGTTTGTCTATTTCTATGTCTGGCCTGATATGGTTCTCAATCAGAGGCAGGTGTTAGTCATTGTCTCTGATTGGGAACCATATTTAGGTAGCCTGGGTTTCACTGTGTGTTTGTGGGTGATTGTTCCTGTCTCTGTGTTTTCACCAGATAGGGCTGTTTCGGTTTTCGTTATGTTTCCACGTTTGTTGTTTTTTTGTAGTTTTTGTATTGATTCGTGTTTTACGTTTGTTGATTAAACATGGATCGCAATCTACACGCCTCATTTTGGTCCGACTCTCCTTCACCAAAAGAGAACCGTTACAGAATCACCCACCGCAACGGGACCAAGCGACGTGTCAACAGGCAGGAGCCACAGGAGAAGCAACAAAGGCAGCAACAGCGGCGCAATGAGGATTGGACATGGGACGATATATTGGATGGCAAGGGTTGCTATACATGGGAGGAGATCCTGGCGGGAAGGGATCGCCTTCCATGGGAACAGGTGGAGGCAGCGAGGAGAGCAGAGGCAGCCGGAGAGAGTAGCCGGCGATATGAGGGAACACGGTTGGCAAGGAAGCCCGAGAGTCAGCCCCAAAAATTTCTTGGGGGGCGGCTCACAGGGAGTAGGGCTACGCCAGGTAGGAGACCTGTGCACACTCCCTGTGCTTACCGGGGGGGCTTGAGAGACCGGGCAGGCACCGTGTTATGCAGTGGTGCGCACGGTGTCCCCAGTGCGGGTGCATAGCCCGGTGCGGTATATTCCAGCTCCGCGTATCGGCCGGGCTAGGTTGAGCGTCGAACCAAATGCCATGAAGCCGGCTCTACGCATCTGGTCCCCAGTGCGTCTCCTTGGGCCGGCTTACATGGCACCAGCCTTGCGCTCGGTGTCTCCGGTTCGCCTGCATAGCCCAGTGCAGACTATTCCACCTCGCCGCACTGGCAGGGCGTCCGAGAGCATTCAACCAGGTAAGGTTGGGCAGGCTCGGTGCTCAAGAGCTCCAGTGCGCCTGCACGGTCCGGTCTATCCAGTACCACCTCCACACCCCAGCCCTCCGGTAGCAGCTCCACGCACCAGGATTCCTGTGCGTGTTCTCGGTCCAGTACCACCAGTACCAGCACCACGCATCAGGCCTACAGTGCGCCTCGCCTCTCCAGCGCTGTCGGAGTCTCCCGCCTGTTCAGCGCAGCCAGAGCCTTCCTCCTCTACAGCGCTGCTGGAGTCTCCTGTCTGTTCAGCGCAGCCAGAGCTGCCAGCCTGCATGGAGCAGCCAGAGCTTCCAGCCTGCATGAAGCAGCCAGAGCTGCCAGCCTGCATGAAGCAGCCAGAGCTGTCAGTCCGCATGAAGCAGCCAGAGCTGCCAGCCCGCATGGAGCAGCCAGAGCTGTCAGTCTGCATGGAGCAGCCAGAGATGTCAGTCTGTATGAAGCAGCCAGAGCTGTCAGCCTGCATGGAGCAGCCAGAGCTGTCAGTCTGCATTGAGCAGCCAGAGCTGTCAGTCTGCATGGAGCAGCCAGAGCTGTCAGTCTGCATGAAGCAGCCAGAGCTGTCAGTCTGCATGGAGCAGCCGGAGCTGCCAGTCTGCAAGGAGCTGCCAGTCTGCGCGGAGCTGCCAGTCTGCAAGGAGCTGCCAGTCTGCAAGGAGCTGCCAGTCTGCGCGGAGCTGCCAGTCTGCGCGGAGCTGCCAGTCTGCGCGGAGCTGCCAGTCTGCAAGGAGCTGCCAGTCTGCACGGAGCTGCCAGTCTGCACGGAGCTGCCAGTCTGCACGGAGCCGCCAGAGCTGCCAGTCTGTAAGAAGCCGCCAGAGCTGTCAGCCTATATGGAGCAGCCAGAGCCGCCAGTCAGCGTGGAGCAGCCAGAGCCGCCAGCCTGCATGGAGCAGCCAGAGCTGTCAGTCTGCATGGAGCAGCCAGAGCTGTCAGTCTGGATGGAGCAGCCAGAGCCGCCAGTCAGCATGGAGCAGCCAGATCAGTCAGTCTACCATGATCCGCCAGTCAGCCAGACTCTTCCAGATCTGCCAATCAGCCAGACTCTTCCAGATCCGCCAGTCAACCGGACTCTTCCAGATCTGCCAGTCAACCGGACTCTTCCAGATCTGCCAGTCAACCGGACTCTTCCAGATCCGCCAGTCAACCGGACTCTTCCAGATCCGCCAGTCAACCAGACTCTTCCAGTGCTGCCAGTCTGCCCAGCGCCACCAGTGCCGTCAGTCTGCCCAGCGCCGCCAGTGCTGCCAGTCTGCCCAGTTCCGCCAGTCTGTCCAGTGCCGCAAGTGCCGCCAGTCTGCCAGGATCAGTTAGATCCGCCAGCCAGCCAGGATCCGCCAGTCTGCCAGGATCCATCAGTCTGCCATGATCCGCCAGTCAGCCAGGATCTGCCAGAACTGCCAGTCAGCCAGGATCTGCCAGTCAGCCAGACTCTTCCAGATCTGCCAATCAGCCAGACTCTTCCAGATCCGCCAGTCAACCGGACTCTTCCAGATCTGCCAGTCAACCGGACTCTTCCAGATCCGCCAGTCAGCCGGACTCTTCCAGATCCGCCAGTCAGCCGGACTCTTCCAGATCCGCCAGTCAGCCGGACTCTTCCAGATCCGCCAGTCAACCGGACTCTTCCAGATCTGCCAGTCAACCGGACTCTTCCAGATCCGCCAGTCAACCAGACTCTTCCAGTGCTGCCAGTCTGCCCAGCGCCGCCAGTGCCGTCAGTCTGCCCAGCGCCGCCAGTGCTGCCAGTCTGCCCAGTTCCGCCAGTCTGTCCAGCGCCGCAAGTGCCGCCAGTCTGCCAGGATCAGTTAGATCCGCCAGCCAGCCAGGATCCGCCAGTCTGCCAGGATCCATCAGTCTGCCAGGATCCGCCAGTCAGCCAGGATCTGCCAGAACTGCCAGTCAGCCAGGACCTGCCAGTCTGCCAGACTCTTCCAGATCCGCCAGTCTGCCAGACTCTTCCAGATCCGCCAGTCAGCCAGACTCTTCCAGATCCGCCAGTCAGCCAGGATCTGCCAGAGCCTTCTTCCTCTCCTGTGCTGTCGGAGTCTGAAGAGCCCCTTTGTCCCAAGCTGTCCCTCTGTCCCGAGCTGCCCCTCTGTCACGAGCTGCCCCTCTGTCCCGAGCTGCCCCTCTGTCCCGAGCTGCCCCTCTGTCCCGAGCTGCCCCTCTGTCCCGAGCTGCCCCTCTGTCCCGTGTTATTAAGTAGGGTTGCCGTGGCTAGGAGGTCACGGAAGCGGACAAGGTGGAGGAAGACTACGGTGAAGTGGGGGCCACGTCCAGCACCAGAGCCGCCACCGCGGACAGATGCCCACCCAGACCCTCCCCTATAGGTTCAGGTTTTGCGGCCGGAGTCCGCACCTTGGGGGGGGGGGTACTGTCACACCCTGACCATAGTTTAATTTGTATATTTCTATGTTTTAGTTGGTCAGGGTGTGAGCTGAGTGGGCATTCTATGTTTCATGTCTAGTTTGTCTATTTCTATGTCTGGCCTGATATGGTTCTCTGTCAGAGGCAGGTGTTAGTCATTGTCTCTGATTGGGAACCATATTTAGGTAGTCTGGGTTTCACTGTGTGTTTGTGGGTGATTGTTCCTGTCTCTGTGTTTTCACCAGATAGGGCTGTTTCGGTTTTCGTTACGTTTCCACGTTTGTTGTTTTTTGTAGTTTTTGTATTGATTCGTGTTTTACGTTTGTTGATTAAACATGGATCGCAATCTACACGCCGCATTTTGGTCCGACTCTCCTTCACCAAAAGAGAACCGTTACACCTGTAACTTATTCTTTAAGAGGCTCCTCTGTCCTCCATTCGTTACCTGTATTAATGGCACCTGTTTGATAATTTTTATAATTTTTCTACCACTTTGATATTACAGAGTATTTTATGTAGATCGTTGACCAAAAATTACAATTAAATACATTTTAATCACACTTTGTAACACAACAAAATGTGGAAAAAGTCCAGTGCTGTGAATACTTACTGAAGGCACTGTAAATATGCTTATTCATTCATGATTATTGATACATTCTGCAATGAGTTAATCCGGCACAGCATCTGCAACAGACATGTCAACAATTTAGTTCTGACATTCCGGCACCGTGAATTGAAATAGATTTCACCTCGTTGATATTGTTGGCAGAAATGATAAAATATTAAATATAGACCTCCACCGGCTGAAGGAGATGAGGATCTGGTAAAATAAGGTTGCTAATATCATGAAGGTAGGTAGCTAGCTAGCTTGCTAGCTTCTTTGCAAAAAAACTAAGCTAGGATTCATGGTACATTGTAAATATCTGAATGCTACTAGGATAGTTTTCTGTACATGACACAAGACCAAACACATAAGTAAGCCAACCAACATTAGTTAAAAAAAATATCCCAGTAAATTAAAATGTTTAATATTTATTTCATTTTGGATCAAGGTAGCTAGCTAGCTGACAGCAAAATGTGTAAGCTAGAGGTGACGTGCTGGGATTTGTTGTCTTGCATGATGTCTACATTGATGCATATTTGCATTTTAGAATCTGATAGTAAATGGAACCGAATATATTGATAGAAGTCACATCCAAGAGAGATTTACACAGTTATCTAAACAAAGACCTTGTTTGAAGTGGTTCTAACATCTTCTATGGGGAAAATGAATGGGGAAAAAATTATTGGAACCATTTCTGTGTTTGACCGCTAGTTTTTATGGGTATTATGACGCGTCTTCTGTGGGGCTTCCAAGGGTCCACACACCCAAGAAGGGTCAACCAATCACCTGACGCAACTCATGAATACTAATGACTATCCTATGAAAGGAAATTTATTTTCCTCTCAGCTCCCCATCGGTGGCCCCAGATCAAGCGGACCAGGAGAGGAGCAGCCTGCTCCCAGTGTCCCTAATTCCTATGTATTAAGGTTGTTGTAACTTGGGATCCTGGAAAACCTTAAGGAAGCTCAGAAATTGCTGAAATATACATGTTCATATTAGATGCATTGAAATGCACTAGTTGGCCTCGCCACAGATTTTGTGAAAGTTGATATTAGTGAATTCATCTTGGGTCACTTTCCTAAACTAAGACAAAGGCATCAGCAATTGTTGAGTAAGGAATTGTGATGTGTTGTCTGCTCTTTAGCAGACTGCACGGGAATGGGAGATCTTTCCTCCGCAGGCCTAATCAGTCTTACAATTTGTAAACAATAATCTTTATATCGCAATATTTATATTTCCATTCATTATTTATCCAAACAACCACCATTTGCGAGTAATTTTCCAAGAAAAAAAGGCTTAATTTCAAACAATCATGCATGACATGCGTCAACTAACAGATATATTTCCAAAGGAGGGAAAACAGCAATTACATCTTCAATGGGTGTTTAACATTCTGGAGTTGCACGGCTTATCACACCATGGCATGATTATTCACAGCAAGCAGCTTTTCGATACTCACAGTAGGTTCACACTGGATTTGTTGATGAGGAATACTATTAGAGGAATTACTGTTTCCGAGAACAAGCGTGCACTTGGGAAAGTGATGAGCAACCAACCAAATGTGACGTGAGGCTATGGACTAATTCCTGACCTTTTATATTGAAACAAAGATGTGCTGCATTATTTAAATGTGAAGTGATAACGATCATAATTCTTGTTTCCTTTGTTCAGGATTCTAATTCATATATTGTCATGCTGAGTGTTCTGTTGAGTGTAACTGCAATATAATATTAACTATAGTCATCCACTTATTACGTACCAGTCTTTGTATTATTTTTACCTAACACATTGTTAAAACTAATCTGATAGGCGTGATAGATACAATGCATTTACACTCATTGAACTCAACTGTTCAGTAATATCACGTCTCACCCCTGACCCCAATGACACATCACTTTCAAATCTCAAACAAATTCAAATGATGAACTGCAATTTTTTAAATTAAGTATGCAAAAAAGTATTGCTGCAATAACTCAACTAACACTTCCAAATGTTTCGCTGAGGTATCAGCACGAGTAAAGCTGTCAGTTACCACTAAACTCTTAAACCAGCAGAGAGATCACACACAAGTGAAGAAAACGTGTGACTGTTCCCATTTCGTTTTGTGTGTGTGCCCATGTGAAAGTGATTTATTTCTCATTTAATCAGGTTTGGCAGAGCCGTGCACACGAGTGCCATTTACTATATTTATAGGCTGAGCCGAATCCCTGCGACCTGTCTTACAGCTGGAAAGAGGAGATAGGAACTTCAAACCTGAGGCCCATATGGGCAGCCTCTCAATCACATTCGACACTACAGTGCCCCACAAAACATTGTCAACACAATCCCCGCTGTATCAGAGCCTGTGTCTACGTCCCAAATGGCAAATATCTAGTGCTCTAGGGTTAGAAGTAGTGCACTATGCAGGGTATAGTGTGCCATTTGGGATGCAAATCCCATATGTTTTTCTCTACATTTCCCTGATTCTGATTGCAGGGGAAGTGCAGGTGATTCCACAGGCTTGTTGTTTGTCAGTTCCCCTGATTTGACATATTCTAGCTAGCCAAGGAAGAAGATGCATGGAACCCAAAGGATGCCTGCGCTGACTCTATAACTGAGATGCCAGAGAGAGAAAGAGTAAACTCAATGCGCTGTCACAAGGACATGAGACTCAAAGACAGTTATGAATCATTTTATATGTTCCACTGATGCAAAGTCTGTGGCTGTAAATGGATATACATAGAGTGTAAAAAAACATTAAGGATACCTTCCTAATATTGAGTTGCACAACCCCCCCGCCTTTCACCTGGATTCACCTGGTCAGTCTATGTCTTGGAAAGTGCAGGTGTTCATAATGTTTTGTACACTCAGTGTATACACACTGAACAAAAATATAAAAGTGATGTGTAAAGTGTTGGTCCCATGTTTCATGAGCTGAAATTAAAGAGCCCATAAAAGATTTCCATTGCCACAAAAAGCTTATTTCTGCACAGATGTATTTACATTCCTGTTTGTGAGCATTTCTCCTTCGCCAAGATAGGTGTGGGATATCAAGAAGTTGATTAAGCTGCATGGTCATTACACAGGTGCACCTTGTGCTGGTGACAATAAAAGGCCACCTTAAAATGTGCAGAGTGCCCCATGGTGGCGGTGGGGTTATGGTATGGGCACGCATAAGCTACGGACAACAAATACAATTGCATTTTTTCGATGGCAATTTCAATGCACAGAGATGTGATGAAATCCTAAGGCCCATTGTCCTGCCATTCATCCGCTGTCATCACTTCATGTTGCAGCATGATAATGCATGGCCACATGTCACAAGGATCTGTACACAATTCCTGGAAGCTGAAAAGGTCCCCTTTTTTCATGGCCTGCATACTCACCAGACGTCACCCACTGAGCATGTTTGAGATGCTCTGGATCGACATGTACGAAAAGCGTGTTCCAGTTCCTGCCAATATCCAGCAACTTCGAACAGCCATTGAAGAGGAGTGGAACAACATTCCTCAGGCCACAATCAACAGCCTCATCAACTCTATTGCGAAGGACATGTGTTGGGCTGCATGAAGCAAATGGTCATCACACCAGATACTGGTTTTCTGATCCATGCCACTACCTTTTTTTAAAGGTATTTGTTACCAACAGACACAGTACATATCTGTACTCCCAGTCATGTGAAAACCATAGAGGGCCTAATGAATTTATTTCAATTGACTGATTTCTTTATGAACTGCAACTCAGTAAAATCTTTGAATTTGTTGCATGTTGCATTGATATTTTTGTTCAGTATATACAGTGCATTCAGAAAGTATTCTGACCCCTTGACATTTTCCACATGTTGTTACATTACAGGCGTATTCTAAAAATATCCTCATCAGTCTACACATAATACAATCCACACAATTCTGCAAATGTGTACATATATATATTTAAAAAAACCTGAAATATCTTATTTACATAAGTATTCAGACCCTTTGCTATGAGACTTGAAATTGAGCTCAGGTGGATACTTGTTCTATTGTTCATCTTTGAGATGTTTCTGCAACTTGATTGGAGTCCACCTATGGTAAATTCAATTGATTGGACATGATTTGGAAAGGCACACACATGTCTATATCAGGTCCCACAGTTGACAGTGCATGTCACAGCAAAAACCAAGCCATGTGTCATGACTTCTACCGAAGTCGGTTCCTCTCCTTGTTCGGGAAGTGTTCGGCGGTCGAAGTCACCAGTCTTCTAGCCATCATCGATCTATTTTTCATGTTACATTTGTTTTGTCTGGTTGTCGCTTTCACCTGGTTTCAATTCCCTAATTACATGTTGTATATGTTCCCTCTGTTTCCCCCATCTCCTTGTCGGGAATTGTTTATTGTAAGTACGTGTGCTTTATGTGCCTGGTGCGATACGTGTTCTTGTGCCCATGTGTTTTGTTATCTTTGTATGCCGGTAGTTATGTACATTAAACGGCTCCGGCCATTTACCAAGTTCTGCTCTCCTGCATTTGACTTCCATGCCACCAGTTACGGACCCCTTGAGACCATGAGGTTGAAGGAATATTCAGTAGAGCTCCAAGACAGGATTGTGTCGATGCACAGATCTGGGGAAGGGTACCAAAACATTTCTGCAACATTGAACGTCCCCCAGAACACAGTGGCCTCCATCCGGCAGTGTAGCCTAGTGGTTAGAGCATTGGACTAGTAACTAGTAAGTGAAAGGTTGCAAGTTCAAATCCCCAAGCTGACAAGGTACAAAATCTGTTGTTCTGCCCTTGAACAGGCAGTTAACCCACTGTTCCTAGGCCATCATTGAAAATAAGAATTTGTTCTTAACTGACTTGCCTAGTAAAATAAAGGTTATAAAAAATAAAATCTTAAATGGAAGAAGTTTGGAACCACGAAGACTCATCCTAGTGCTGGCAGCTCGAGCAAACTGAGCAATCAGGGGAGAAGGGCCTTGGTCAGCGAGGTGACCCGATAGTCACTTTGACAAAGCTCCAGAGTTCCTCTGTGGAGATGGGAGAACCTACCAGAAGGACAACCATCTCTGCAGCACTCCACCAATCTGGGAATTATGGTAGTGGCCATATGGAAGACACTTCTGAGTAAAAGGCACATGACAGCCCTCTTGGAGTTTTCCAAAAGTCACCTAAAGACTCTCAGACCATGACAAACAACATTCATTGGTCTGATGAAACCAAGACTCAACTATTGTTATTCTTTTTTAAAAGTGTACTCCCTTTTTTTCTCCCCAATTTCAGTCTTGTCTCATCACTGCAACTCCCCAACAGCCTTGGGAGGCGAAGGTTGAGTCATGCATCCCCTGAAACATGGCTTGCCAAACCACACTTAACCTGGAAGCCAGCCGCACCAATGTGTCGGAGTAAACACCGTTCAACTGACGACCGAGGTCAGCCTGCAAGCACCCTGTCCGCCACAAGGTGACGCTAGAGCATCATGAACCAAGTAAATCCCCCCCCGGCCTAACACTCCCCTAACTCGGACGATGCTGGGCCAATCGTGCATTGCCCTATGGGACTCTTGATCACGGCCCGGGATCGAACCTGGGTCTTTCGTGACACCTCTAGCATCTGTAGTGCAGTGCATTAGACCGCTGCACCATTCGGGAGGCCCAATACCAAACTCTTTTGCATGAATGCAAAGCATCACATCTTGAGGAAACCTGGCACCATCCCAACGGGGAAGCATGGTGGTGGTAACGTCATGCAGTGGGGATTTCTTTTAGCGGCAGGGACTGGGAGACAGATGAAAACCTGCTCCAGAGCACTCAGGACCTCAGACTGGGGCGAAGGTTCACCTTCCAAATAGTCAATGGCCCTAAGCACACAACCAAGACAATGCAGGAGTGGCTTCAGGACAAGTCTCTGAATGTCCTTGAGTGGCCCAGCCACAGCCTGGACTTGAACCCGATCAAACATCTCTGGAGAGACCTGAAAATAGCAGTGCAGCGACCCTCCCCATCCAACCTGACAGAGCTTGAGAGAATCTGCAGAGAAGAATTGGAGAAGCTGCCAAAATGCAGGTGTGCCAAGCTTGTAGCGTCAAACCCAAAACGATTTGAGGCTGTAATCATTGCCAAAAGTGCTTCAACAAAGTACTGAGTAAAGGGTCAGAATACTTATGTAAACGTAATATTTCTAAAAACCTGGTTTTGCTTTGTCATTATGGGGTGTGTGTAGACCGATGAGGGGAAAAAAACATAATTTAATGCATTTTTTGAATAATTCTGTAATGTAACACAATGTGGAAAAAGTCAAGAGGTCTAATACTTTCCGAATGCACTGTATGTACCCAGCAGTTGGACAGATTTACTGAGCAAGCTTATGGCTCAGCATTTTCACACTTTATTTGGATAGCTCATCTACAGACTATCAATAACATTTCAACTAGCTATGTACTAATCCTAGCCCTAACCAAACCCCTAAATTAAGGATCCGACCCTTTTATTCAATATTTGCCTAAAATGACATACCCAAATCTAACTGCCTGTAGCTCAGGACGTAAAGCAAGGATATGCATATGTTTAAAAACATTAGAAAGGAAACACTTTGAAGTTTGTGGAAATGTGAAAATGTGCCTAGTTGGTATATTGATACATTTTCAAGTTCATAACTGTGCACTCTCCTCAAACAATGGCATGGCATTCAATGGCATGGCACACATTACATCATAAAGCACATAGAGCTAAATAGCAATGATGTAACTGTAGAAAGCAATGTTTCATATTTATGTCCCAATAATTATGTCCAATAATGATTTTGTGTATTTATTCCACCATAAGAGTTTAGCACTACAAAGACACCATTTCCATTTCCTTTTATAGAGTCTAATACAGGGCTTGATATCTGATATTGTCAGCCTCTGCCCAGCAACTGCAGCCAGGCACACAGTGTGTGTGTTTGTGTGGGGGGGGGGGACGTCTGGCACCCAGGCCCACCTGTATGCCACTGGGCTCAGGCCAGATTGCAACTGTGGTGTATACACAATACTGTGGGGCCACCTGAGCCTCACTGTCCCACGCCTGTCACACACACACACATCTCTCACTCACCAGGCACTGCACTGCTCCTGACAATAGGATTATAGAGAGCTAGGACTCAGAATGGAGAACTAGTTCTTACGGTGTCTTTTGATCATCAAGGCATTCAATTCAGTTTTTTTTTAAATTATAGATACATTTTCTGATATTATCCGTATGAAAGTAAGTAAAAAAGAAGGATAGTGGGAATCCACAAAATAGCATTACAATATCTTTATTCTAGACATACTAAGTGCAAAAGCATGTCATCACATTTATTGGAAATGGTGCGATAAGGATAAGGACATAGTGTCACGCCTGCTCCCGCTCCTCGAGCGCCAGACTGCCCATCATTACGCACACCTGTCACCATCGTTACGCGCATCAGCACTTCATTGGACTCACCTATACTCCATGACTTTATTAATTGCCTCCTCTATATCTGTCTATTCCTCAGTTTGATCCCCGTGTCAGCATTAATGTCATTAATATTCCCTTGTCCAGAGGCGGTCTGTCTTTTGTTTCATGTCTGTAATTTATTAAATGTTCACTCCCTGTACTTGCTTCTCGTCTCCCAGCGTCTGTCCTCACACATAGATTAAAATTAATGTGTACTTTGTCAAGTGCTGCCCACACATATTGGTTGAAGGGAAGCACTGAAATTCTGATCTCGTTGGACTTATTGTGAAAACATCAAATGCGCTCAGTCATCAAGCTTGACATTGAGATGAGCAATTTGTTACTGACTGAGTAACAGCCTCATAATATGAGAGGGAACATAATATGAGAGTTAAACCAATCCTGTAGGGACTAGATTTGAAAACATCACACAGCTGCTCATTGTCTGAAATCTATGATTTTTTTTTTTGCATTTTCCTTTCATTGCACCTGCCTCACGTCCCAGACATTAATATACAATTTACACCTTTGGCATTTGCAAAACATCACACATTTTAATCCGGTTCATGTTCATGACCAACATTATGCCACTACACATACGTTTTAGCCAGTCAAAACATAGCTGTTTTAATTTGCCAAATTCCTAGCCTGAAAATGTAGAGCAAGCAGTGGTGCAAAAACGATCTATGCACACTAGCAGTCAACAATCCTACCACTTGTTGTTTGTCTAAGTAGTTCTCCTTGTCTCATGAGACCCATCAGACCATTCTGGAGGTAAATGAGTTAAGGTGTGGTGATGGAGATGGATTGAGACTACGTGATGGTGTTGACGCATACATTCCATGTGACCTATCAGACCTGTATGTAAAAGATCACACATCTTTCCAGGTAATAGTATCTGAGTTAAGTGTGGTGAAAGAGCTGACTGGGGTTGGTGTGACGGTGTTGACGTGTGAAGGCGGCTGGAATGATAGACGGCGGTGTTTGAGTGGGACAGACAAGGACAAACAGTAAGGAAGAGGAGATAGTCAAGCAGTAGTCAAGCTATCACTCACAGGACATCTCCGGTGTGTGAGGTAATCCTCCACCTGACACCTCCTCCGCTCGTAAATCTCCCTCCATTACTGGCACTGTGAGATTTATGGACTGGGACTTGACAACAACAATGACTGGGTGCTGTCGAGATACCCGGAGTTAAGCGGCGACTGAGTGAGGAGTTATTTGGTTTTGCACGTGTTGCTGTTATGGAAAACAATCCTTGAAGCAGCAAGGATGCTATTCACTAGATATTAATGCGGTACACTGACGTTCTACAGCCTATTTCTGTGTGACATTTTTCACATTTTCATGTTCTATTCATGAATTACAAGGACATGGAAGATTCTTGCACGTTTGTCATCTCACTAAACAGTACCATGCTTGTTCATCTGAACAGGCATTATTGTGACAGAAACCAAAAAGATAATTACACATATTAGTGTATTCTATGAAACATTCCACCATGTATTTAGCCACATACATTAATTACACCATGTATTTAAAGCTGCATTACCCTCCGTAATGATCTGAAGTGCAATAATCAGAATTTTCAGGCACTGTACTGTGATGTGTTGTTTGAAAGTACTCCATTGTGTGGAAAACCTTGAAAGAGCCCTAGACACGCATAGGCCTGTCTCAGTGTTTTCCCACTAGTGCCGGCTGTCGGCTATACAGCTGATTGCAGTCATTGTCAGCCTGGTACTTTTTCCAATTACAGTTGAAGTTGGAAGTTTACATACACTTAGGTTGGAATCATTAAAACTCGTATTTCAACCACCCCACAAATGTCTTGTTAATTAACAAACTACAGTTTTGGCAAGTCGGTTAGGACCTCTACTTTGTGCATGACACAAATAATTTTTCCAACAATTGTTTGCAGACAGATTATTTCACTTATAATGCACTTTATCACAATTCCAGTGGGTCAGAAGTTTAAAACAGCTTTAAACAGCTTGGAAAATTCTAGAAAATGATGTCATGGTGTTAGAAGCTTCTGATAGGCTAATGGACATAATTTGAGTCAATTGGAGGTGTACCTGTGGATGTATTTCAAGGCCTACCTTTAAAATCAGTGCCTCCTTGCTTGACATCATGAAAAAATCTAAAGAAATCGGCCAAGACCTCAGAATTTCTTTTGCAGACATCCACAAGTCTGGTTCATCCCTGGGAGCAATTTCCAAACTCCTGAAGGTACCATGTTCATTTGTACAAACAATAAGCAAGTATAAACACCATGGGACCGCGAAGCCATCATTCCACTCAGGAAGGAGATGCGTTCTGTCTCCTAGAGATGAACGTACTTTGGTGCGAAAAATGCAAATCAATCCCAGAACAACAGCAAAGGACCTTATGAAGATACTGGAGGAAACAGGTACAAAAGTATTGAAATCCACAGTAAAACGAGTCCTATATCGACATAACCTAAAAGGTCGCTCAGCAAGGAAGAAGCCACTGCTCCGCCATAAAGAAACCAGACTACGGTTTACAACTGCACATGGTGACAAAGATCATACTTTTTGGAGAAATGTCCTCTGGTCTGATGGCACAAAAATAAAGCTGTTTGGCCATAATGACCATTGTTATGTTTGGAGGAAAAAGGGGGATGCTTGCAAGCCGAAGAACACCATCCCAACCTTGAGGCACGGCTGTGGCAGTGCTTTGCTGCAGGAGGGACTGGTGCACTTCACAAAATATATGGCATCATGAGGCAGAACATGTATGTGGCTATATTGAAGCAACATCTCAAGACATCCGTCAGGAAGTTAAAGCTTGGTCGCAAATGGGTCTTCCAAATGGACAATGACACAAAGTGTAATTCCAAAGTTGTGGCAAAATGGCTTAAGGACAACAAAGTCAAGGTATTGGATTGGCCATCACAAAGCCATGACCTCAATCCTATAGAACATTTGTGGGCTGAACTGAAAAAGCTTGTGCGAAAGGAGGCCTACAAACCTGACTCAGTTACACCAGCTCTGTCAGGAGGAATGAGCCATTTCACATTGTTAAAATAAAGTGGTGATCCTAACTGACAATAGACAGAGAATTGTTACCAGGATTAAATGTCAGGAATTGTGAAAAACTGAGTTTAAATTTATTTGGCTAAGGTGTATGTCAACTTCCAACTTCAACTCTATATTTTATTCTGGTCACTTTGAGTTAAATCTCACTATCACTCCATCAATGAGTAATCATGTGAATTAATTTTTTTTCTGCAATAAAAAATAGAATTAAAAAACAATTAAAATGTATGTTTTTTTCGGGATGGAAAAACCTTTTCTGTCTAAACTTAAACCAGATGTAAAGTATGTATAAAAGAAAATTGACCTATATATTTTTTTATAAAATCATATTTGAGCACTAACAATCACCCAAATAAAAGCTAGACAGTCAGGGAGAATCTAAAATTTAAAAAATGATGCTTTCAGGAGTATTTTTTTCATGGCATGTGGTCCCCATTGATTTATTTTAATACTGTTTAATTCACTCAGATAATATAAGCCATTGCAAAATGTGTAGAATTTCAGGAAATTAGCTTTAAAACTGCCATTTGTTCTCTAAGCTTTGTGGCAAGATGTGTAGAATTGCAGGAAATGTGCTTTAAAACAGCTAAAGTTTGTCACTGAGGTCAACAGAAGGGCCTCTAAAATGTTTGGTCGGTGACCGCACCATTGGCCACTCCCATGGCCACATCCACCACCTGAGCCACATTTTGATCCAGAGAAAAACCTGGAATTGCACCGGAAAAACAACGGTGTGTGAAAACTGCACTCATAGATCCATGCTATCATAAGCCAGAGGGCACTGTGTAGAATACAAATGAAAGGAATAACAACTAGTTATCATATAGATAATAAATACTAGTTGTGTGAGCATGTGGATGGCATTTGGCTTTAGACATTTGCATACTGTGATGATCAGATGTTAACTCAATTTAAACCTGCATCCAAGATGACCTATTTGAAAACAAAACTACTGTAATAGCTGAACAATAATGCAATGGCTTTCCGGAACCTGCATGCATGTACTGTAGGACTACATACTGTACATGTTGTGCATGCAATTCCACAAAACGTAATTTACTTCCTGAAACTTGAATTTAATAAAGTCAGGAAAGACAATGAAACCCAGCTTATTTATATTCAAACCCTATTCACATTTCTGCAAAATGCATACAACCACACACCATACTCTTCAGGAACCCTCATTCCAATTTCACCTCTCTTTTCCACAACCACACCGTAAAATCGAACATCTTTTTCTTGTTCTCTGTTTGAAGTACTTCCCCTCCCCCAATTCACTTCTGAGCCCCACTGTCGGGCATGAGGTAGCATTGCAATCCCATCTATATTTATAGCTTCCTAATACTCTCCCAAAGAAACAATAATGGATACTGAGGGGAGAGCTGTTGATTCCAGCCTCATTATTATTTTCCCATCACCCATACCACTGGGGAGCCTGGGTCATTGCTGAGAGGAATGGCTCAGTAACCGCCCTGGTTTTGATGGCACCACAGCTGAGGAGAGGGTGGGTATTTATTTTACCTTTATTTAACTAGGCAAGTCAGTTAAGAACACATTTTTATTTTCAATCACAGCCTAGGAACAGTGGGTTAACTGCCATGTTCAGGGGCAGAACAACAGATTTTTACCTTGTTAGCTCGGGGATTTGATCTTGCAACCTTTCGGTTACAAGTCCAACGCTCTAACCACAAGGCTACCTGCCACCCCGATGGGGCTAACCCAATAGCAGTGCAATGAAACCCAACCAGGAGACTGCCGTCACATAGTAATGACACCAGAGCGGTGGATGCCGGCCTGGTGGCGGGATGCGGGAAGCACCTTTTCACCTAGAAATTCGCCAGGCGTTTTATTTCCTGTTTTGCAGAGCACCTTCATTCTCATGTCACAGATAGCCCATAATAAAACTTTCACCTGTGTAATATAGCTGCCTCTGTGTTCCAGATAACTGGATCTGTGGGAAGGAAGAGTATCTGTTATAATTATTTTTGAGATGTAGTGAATTCACACTGCATAAAGAGAAAATAACCTACCACAAAAGCTGATGTATAATCATTTCAAAATGACATTTTGGTTTAATATTTAATTGAGTTGTCAAACAATGTGAATTTGGGTTAAAATTAGAAATAAGTAGTGGGAAAAAAATATGAAGTATGAGAATTGATTCAAAATATTTTTGTCCGTGGGACCATGTCTTACCATGTAATATACAAAATCATGTCCCTCCTAACTACATTGAGGGACATAGAGCCTTATAAATAAGATTGTTTCGGGAAAAAGAGGGGGAATGGGACTGGAGAAATGTAGCCACTCTCAAATTCAAAGACTATGGATGCAAGGACTGACCATCCATGATATCAAAATTATAGTTTTAACCATGTTTTTAGGCTATACAGTCTTTGTTTACATTTGCTTTGTTTACAAACATTGGAGTAAAACCAATTTATATATTGGGTTCTGATGGGGTACGACAGTTGAACTAAGCTCATGAGGAATAAGTTATATTCTTTAATGGGTACCTTAATCTATAAATCCAAAAATGGATGCAGCATTTGCTGATTGCCCCTTTAAGTAAGGACCTTCAGGTTCAAGCAAAATGAGCTATTATAACTAATAATCTTAAAAACAACTTACAGCCAATCATCTTCTTCAAGTATACAACCTTTACAGCAAGTATTAATGGCCAATAAAGCACACCTGAAAGCAATGGTCATAATGTAGGCAATTAGAGCCAAAGCAATACAATGCGTTGTCTGTCCATCTTTACCAGGCAGCCTATCAGGCAGCCTTTTCATATTGTTGCCGTGATTATCATCATTGGAAGAGTGGCAAATAATGACAGCAATGTTCTGTGAAATGGTTCAATTAGTCCGGATCTGGGCCACGCTGTTCTACTACCCCAAGCACCACAGATAGTGTAGCGTCCCCTGCGCTAGGATAGATTGCCATACTTATCCTCCAGCAAATGACTCATCGTCCAAAAGTCAAGCCCATTGCACCATTTCCCAGACACAGTTCACAACTCCACTCTAAGGGGTCACCCAGGTGTGAGTCATAAGCTGCCAATGAGAATGTGGAGCTGTATGGAAAACACAGTCACTGTCCTGGCCTTTTATGACCTCTAAACCAGAGTGGCAAGGAGGAGGCCAGCCTGAGCTGTCATTGTCCTACGTCAAGCTGTTAGTTTATGTGTGAAAGAGCCAGACTCTGGCCAGGGTTGAGCCAATCAGCCAGTCAGTTCACTCTCCAGAATCGATGATGAGTGGTGTTCTATGGAATGGGTCGTAGAGGCCAACTTCCTCCCTCTCTGGTGGCATCTGACCAGAGTCTGTTTTTAACTCCATTGGCTGACCTCCATGAGTATCAATCTCAGCCACCATCTGTGGAGCCTGCAGCGTCTTTAGTCCTCTACCACTACCACTACACACACAAGCATAAACTTACATTCACACACAAACACATGCATGCGTGCCGTGCACACACACACACAGGCATATGCTGCATATGACACTGTAAACACATGCTGGAACAATTAATTGTCTGATTAATCAGATAAAATAATATCACTTAACTCAAATACATTTTGAATCTCCCAAATAATATTTTTAAAAAGCACCCTCTAAAAAGAAAATGTAAATTGTCAAATTTGATTTTAAATAAATAAACTGGTGGTTTGAATCCTGAATTCTGATTGGACGAGCAGTGTTCCAAGCCGTGCTGTATTGGCCATCACAGGCACCCTATGCTTGTATCGTGTCTTTGGCATCATTAAATCAACTTCTGTAATTATTATTCTGTAATTATTATTACGTGATTAAATTAATCGTCCATGTTGCCCAGCAACAGCCCCAAAACATCACTGCTACTACATGTAAATGTAATTAACTAGGAAGTCTGGGCACCAAGGAAAATCTTCAGATTACAAAGCTATACTTTTCCTAATATAACTTTTCAGATATTTTAATATCTGATCAATTAGTCTTCTAATTAATGAATCATTCTTTACCTCACGTCAGTCTCATTCTGAACGTCGTAAATCGGTTATCTGCACGAACCCAGTCTTTACAATAAATCATGAATACATCAATTGTCTTAATCATTTATTTACTAACTAACTAAATAATCACAGGAATGCTTAATCAAACAATATATATGGTTACAATGAAATGATAGGGGATGTGGGAAGGGCGGGAAAGACAAAATACACTACACAGTTGATAATTATATTCATTGAAGTGCTAATCCTTTGCACATGAAAGCTCGCTCATTCGGGAAATATTGCAATCAATATATATATTTACGCTCAGTGTGTCTTCATGATCTCTGTTGGAATCGTCCGTCTTTCTGTTGGAAAGTTCATCTGAACTTCTCTTCGCGTCCCTGGAGTCTTTTGTGGGTAGAATGGCTACTTCAGGTATGCTTGGAATGGCTACTTCAGGATAACTGAAGTATGCTTGGTCTGCAGTGGGCTTCTCATGGTGGGGTTTATATTCGGAACAGCAGAAAAGGGCTGTCCCATGACTCCAGATCAAGAGAGAGTATCCTCCACGAATTTACGATCTGAGATAACAGAGCCCGGGTGTAGGGGGAAGAGAGAGGTGGTGAGAGAGAGAGAGAGTTGGTGCTTGCTATATCCAAATCAAATCAAATTTTATTTGTCACATACACATGGTTAGCAGATGTTAATGCGAGTGTAGCGAAATGCTTGTGCTTCTAGTTCCGACAATGCAGTAATAATCCAACAAGTAATCTAACTAACAATTCCCCCCCAAAAATACTGTCTTATACACAGTGTAAGGGGATAAAGAATATGTACATAAAGATATATGAATGAGTGATGGTACAGAGCAGCTTAGGCAAGATACAGTAGATGGTATCGAGTACAGTATATACATATGAGATGAGTATGTAAACAAAGTGGCATAGTTAGTGGCTAGTGATACATGTATTACATAAGGATGCAGCAGATGATATAGAGTACAGTATATACGTATACATATGAGATGAATAATGTAGGGTATGTAAACATTATATTAGGTAGCATTGTTTAAAGTGGCTAGTGATATATTTTACATAATTTCCCATCAATTCCCATTATTAAAGTGGCTGGAGTTGAGTCAGTGTGTTGGCAGCAGCCACTCAATGTTAGTGGTGGCTGTTTAACAGTCTGATGGCCTTGAGATAGAAGCTGTTTTTCAGTCTCTCGGTCCCAGCTTTGATGCACCTGTACTGACCTCGCCTTCTGGATGATAGCGGGGTGAACAGGCAGTGGCTCGGGTGGTTGTTGTCCTTGATGATCTTTATGGCCTTCCTGTAACATCGGGTGGTGTAGGTGTCCTGGAGGGCAGGTAGTTTGCCCCCGGTGATGCGTTGTGCAGACCTCACTACCCTCTGGAGAGCCTTACGGTTGTGGGCGGAGCAGTTGCCGTACCAGGCGGTGATACAGCCCACCAGGATGCTCTCGATTGTGCATCTGTAGAAGTTTGTGAGTGCGTTTGGTGACAACCTGAATTTCTTCAGCCTCCTGAGGTTGAAGAGGCGCTGCTGCGCCTTCTTCACGATGCTGTCTGTGTGAGTTGACCAATTCAGTTTGTCTGTGATGTGTATGCCGAGGAACTTAAAACTTACTACCCTCTCTACTACTGTTCCATCGATGTGGATAGGGGGGTGTTCCCTCTGCTGTTTCCTGAAGTCCACTATCATCTCCTTAGTTTTGTTGACGTTGAGTGTGAGGTTATTTTCCTGACACCAAACTCCGAGGGCCCTCACCTCCTCCCTGTAGGCCGTCTTGTCGTTGTTGGTAATCAAGCCTACCACTGTTGTGTCGTCCGCAAACTTGATGATTGAGTTGGAGGTGTGCGTGGCCACGCAGTCGTGGGTGAACAGGGAGTACAGGAGAGGGCTCAGAACGCACCCTTGTGGGGCCCCAGTGTTGAGGATCAGCGGGGTGGAGATGTTGTTGCCTACCCTCACCACCTGGGGGCGGCCCGTCAGGAAGTCCAGTACCCAGTTGCACAGGGCGGGGTCGAGACCCAGGGTCTCGAGCTTGATGACGAGCTTGGAGGGTACTATGGTGTTGAAGGCCACGTCATGACACCTGCTAACACTTCTATCTGAATTATCACTGCACCACCATAATAATTTTATCATGTTCACATTGCAGTCCAAATCATTCATTGTATTTCTCAACTTGCACATTATTTACCCTAGCTTCTAGCCTAGCATTTAGTTTGGTACAGCGGGGGTTTCTCTATTTCTAGAGATTTCTCTATTTGATTGGGTCAGGGTGTGATGTGGGGTGGGCATTCTATGTTTTGTTTTCTATGTTTCTTTATGTCTATGTTTTGGCCGGGTATGGTTCTCAATCAGGGACAGCTGTCGATCGTTGTCTCTGATTGGGAATCATACTTAGGTATCCCTTTTCCCTCCTTCAGTGTGGGTAGTTAACTTTGTTTGTGGCACTAAAGCCCTGTAAGCTTCACGGTTGTTCATTTTGTTTCTTGTTTTGTTGGCGTCATTCCAAAATAAAAAGGAAAATGTACGCTCACCACCCTGCACCTTGGTCCACTTCTTACGACGGCCGTGACAGAACTACCTACCACCAAAGGACCAAGCAGCGTGGTCAGGAGGAGAGGACACGACGGAAACCTGAGAGGCAGCCACAAAATATATTGTTGGGGGTGGGGGGGCAGATGACATGGGCATCGGTGCTGAGGGGTGAATCTGAGACCGAGGAGGAATTCTTGGACCATTTGAGCGACGAGTGGTTGCGGTTACATGTACTGTGTCGCCGGTACGCATCCACAGCCCAGTGCGTCCTGTGCCAGCGCCCTGCAGTTGCCGGGCTAGGGTGAGCATCCAGCCAGGATGGGTTGTGCCAGCTCTGCGCTCCAGACCTCCAGTGCGTCTCCACGGCCCAGGATATATATCCTGGGCCAGCTCCACGCACCCGGTCTCCTGTACATCTGCCCAGCCCAGTAAGCCCTGTGCCAGCTCTACGCACTAGGCCTCCAGTGCGTCTCCCCAGCATGGTAAGCCCTGTGCCAGCTCTACGCACCCGGCCTCCAGTGAGGATCCATGGCCCGAAGCCTCCAGTGGCGATCCATGGCAAGAAGCCTCCAGTGATGATCCATGGCACGAAGCCTCCAGTGATGATCCATGGCATGAAGCCGCCAGTGATGATCCATGGCACGATGTCTATGTTTTGGTCGGTTATGGTTCTCAATCAGGGACAGCTGTCGATCGTTGTCTCTGATTGGGAATCATACTTAGGTAGCCGTTTTTTCCCTCCTTCAGTGTGGGTAGTTAACTTTGTTTGTGGCACTAAAACCCTGTAAGCTTTACGGTTGTTCATTTTGTTTCTTGTTTTGTTGGCGTCATTCCAAAATAAAAAGGAAAATGTATGCTCACCACGCTGCACCTTGGTCCACTTCTTACGACGACCATGACAGTCTGACCTCGGAAGATTTGTTTCACTTTTGAAATGGGAACTCCCCTGGAGCCTACTATAGAGAGCGGTGAATGGGTGATGGGTGTCCTAGCGAGTTCACTCATCAACATCATTATTATATTAGTATGAATATATCCAAGTAAATGCCAATAGAAAAAAGCTCAAAAGAAAATGCAGCTAGTGTACAGTCATTCCAGGTGCAATGTTTGATGTGACCAAGTTAGCTGAATTTACTAGCTATGTCTATTGACAGTTGTCGCAGTGACATCATGAACATTCTATTGAAATGGTTACTTGCATAGTGGAGTCTTTTGTTTTGACATGTAGCTAGCTAGCTAGCTAAACAATGAACCTTAATCCCAACTCATAACGTTACTACCCTGCATGAATCTGCAGGTAACTAACCAACCAGGTTCAATGTTAGGTTTAACTAGCAATGCAAATGACTCTGAGATACAAACAATATTACTACACAGATCCTACACATAACGTTAGCTAGCGAGCCAGCCAGCTAATATTAGCTAAATAGCTAACAGTACACTTTAACTTGAAATGAAAACAATTTTCTGACAAAATTAGAAAAGTGTAATATCTGAAAAAGTAGATAGTCTAGCTATCTCAACCATACACATGGATAGACACTTCTCCCTCTGTCACGGATGTCATGGTTGTCCCAAATTTGAAGATGTAATCCGGAGAAACGTGTTTTATACAACATCCTTCACTGTGTTCTCTTTTCGACACCCTCTGCATATTTGCAACCAAACGCCAGAATTTTCTTAGCTATCATACTCAAATTCCGCACGGAATTCCACTGATATTCAAAACACTTTTGCAGTTCTACTATGTGATATCTTTTAAAAACCAACGTTAGAAAGGATTACCTGTGCGGAATATGGGAATATGACCAGAACTCACTTCGACACTCCTCCACCAGGCCGACACCCTTCCAATGCATCCTGGGATATCGGCTGGCCCTGGCTCCGTGGACCCAGACCGAGGGCCATGCAGTAGATTAGTGGTTCTGGCCCTCGGAGGAGGTGTGGAATGTAGCACATGTGAGGCTCCAGTGAGTTGTTAGCCATTAGAAGGATCAGGCAGGCCACCACTGAAGTGAGTCTCCAGTATTTCATCCTGGTGATCGCATCTGGCTCTCTACCAGGAATCTCCCGCTCAACCTGAACTGCCAGCAGCCGAGGTCTCGGTTTGTGAGGTATTTCAAAGTCCTCTAGAGGTTCAACGATGTAACCTATTGTCTCAAACTCTGGATCTCATCTTCCTTTCATGTTTCCCTGCTCGGGCCCTTCTCGGGCCGGTGGTACCAGGTCCTCTGTCTGCTAAATGAACTAGTGTAGCCCACAGCCATATGCATAACCAGCCCTTTGGTGTCACACTTCTTCTCCATCCCTAGGAAACACAGCTGATTAATCCAATTGCATTCCAAACTAAATATCATGATTAAGTGATTATTGGAGTCAGATGTGTTAGCTTGGGCTGGGGCAAAACTCTATGACTGGAATTGCCCACCCCTGAGTCCTAACATAAGGACAACTAAGAGTATGCTATTCTGTTCCTCTGAAATTTACTACATTTTCTTCATAGCATGTCTCTTTAGACCTCTTTAAAATAAATAATGGATTTATTGTGAAGGTCTAAGTTATATTATATGTATTTATTAGACTTTTTAAAATGTAGATGTTCCAAAGGTCTGCATCAGTGTAGAAGGCAAGAGCTGCTAAATGTCTTTATGTAATGTTAATTAACGGCCAATTATCATGAGACCTGCAGCTATTTGCTTGACAATCACTGGCTGACAAAATGTTGTGAACACCACAGCCCTACCCACTCCACTTCAGTGGCTATGCGAAGTTGCTGGATATTGGCAGGAACTGGAACACGCTGTCGTATATGTCGATCCAGAGCATCCCAAACGTGTTCAATGGGTGACGTGTCTGCTGAGTATGCAGGCCATAGAAGAAATGGGACATTTTCAACTTCCAGGAATTGTATACAGATCCTTGCTGCATGGGGCCCTGCATTATCATGCTGAAACATAAGGTAATGGTACGGAAATGGGCCTTAGGATCTCGTCATAGTTTAACTGTGCATTCAAATTTCCATTGATACAATGCAATTGTGTTTGTTGTCTGTAGCTTATGCCTGCCCATACCAGAACCCCACCACCACCATGGGGCACTCTGTTCACAACGTTGTCATCCGCAAACCGCTCACCCACACAATGTCATCTGCCCGGTACAGTTGAAACTGGGATTCATCCATGAAGAGCACACTTCTCCAGCGTGGTAGTGGCCACCGAAGGTGAGCATTTGCCCGCTGATGTCGGTAACGATGCCGAACTGCAGTCACGTCAAAACCCTGGTAAGGATGACGAGCAAGCAGATGAGCTTCCCTGGGATGGTTTCTAACAGTTTGTGGAGAAATTCACACAGTTTCAACAGCTGTCCGGGTGCTGGTCTCAGATGATGAAGCTGGATGTGGAGATCCTGTGCTTCCATTGTTACACATGGCCTGTTGTGAGGCCAATTGGACGTACTGCCAACTTTTCTAAAATAATATCTATCTTAGAGAAATTAATATTACTCTGGCAACAGCTCTGGTGGACATTCTTGCAGTCAGCATGCCAATTGAAAGCTCTTTCAAAACTTGAGACATCTGTGGTATTGCGTTGTGTGACAAAACTGCACATTTTAGAATGGCCTTTTAGTGTCCCCGGCACAAGGTGCACCTGTGTAATTATCATGCTGTATAATAAGCTTCTTGATATGCCACACCTGTCAGGTGGATGGATTATCTTGGCAAAGGTGAAATGCTCACTAACAGATGTAAACAAGTTTGTGCACACAATTTGAAAGAAATACATTTTTTGTGTGTATGGAACATTTCTGAGATATTCTATTGTAGCTCATGAAACATGGGACGAACACTTTACGTGTTGCGTTTATATTTTTGTTCAGGATATTTCATAACCCTTGAGCCGTTGCATTGGCCTTGCCATTGGTGAAGGAGAGAAGATATAAATGAGTCTAAATGTTGTCCCCCTCTCGTTCCATTAGCTTTTTCCCATTAATTTTGCCCATAGGGTAATTTTCGAAACCAGATGAAATAAGGTCTGTGTTTCGTGTAGAATGATATTTTGATAACTGTATGGATCTCTTTCGGACAAGGTGACCTTTATCAATGTATATATCTCAATTTACTCTCAAAAGAGAGTAGACATCAAGCAAGGCTATAAATCCCTGCTGGAAGCTCCTACATGTGATCTGTAGCCGACACTGTCAGCAACTATCCACACAATCAGAGGTGTTCTGTCAACCCAATGCAATTTGCATAGGCTAATTATTCAATCTAATGACAAAAAACATTCAGTCCTCTTTCTCTCTGTCTTTGCTAGACACTGAATACAATAGGTAGCTAGTTTTAGCAGACCAATATTGTCCAACATATTTTGGTTACTTGTTTGTTAGCTACAGTAGTTGTCGACTGTGGTGTCAGACCTGATATCCTTTGTCGAGGACAAGCTAAAGGTATTGTATGGGGAGAAAACCACTATAGGTCTGGGCATGTGGAGGAGTGCAGCTCCGGGGGAAACTTGTCGCATTGGTCAGGGCCAGCATGAAGGATAATGTTTACCCTATGTTGGTGAGTGTTGCTACGTTTTTTTTACTTTCTCTATCGAATACAGTTTGCCCCGTCTACAATTTGATCGATTATTAACGTTTAAAAATACCTAAAGTTGTATTACAAAAGTAGTTTGAAATATTTTGGCAAAGTTTATAGGCAACTTTTGAAATGTTTTGGAGTGACGTTGTGTTTTGGAAAGCTGTTTTTTTCCGGATCAAACCTGCTTTATAATTGGACATTTTGGGTATACATGGACGAAATTAATCGGAAAAAAGGACCAATTGTGATGTTTATGGGACATATTGGAGTGCCAACAAAGAAGCTCGTCAAAGGTAATGCATGTTTTATATTATATGTCAGCGTTTTGTGTAGCGACGGCTACGCTAATTCTTTTGTTTACAACTCGTTCAGGTGGTTCAGGGGGGGTGCATGCTATCAGATAATAGCTTCTCATGCTTTTGCCGAAAAGCATTTTTAAAATCTGACATGTTGGCTGGATTCACAACGAGTGTAGCTTTAATTGAGTACCCTGCATGTGTGATTTAATGAAAGTTTGAGTTTTATCGCGTTTAATTTGAATTTGGCGCTATGCATTTCCCGAGGCTATTGGCCACTTGAGACGCTAGCGTCTCACTATCCCTAAGAGGTTTTAAGTTCATAATCGAAGTAAACATACGCAGATGAAAACACCTAGATTTTTGAGAAATCTTTTCACTTAATAGGACATGTAAACACCTTAATCAAAGTTCCTGCAGTGTCTTTGATCTGCGCATGTGTTATCACGATCAGTACTAGCTTCCCTCTTTGACACAAGGGAAGTGAGTTAATTAGAACTGTCAGCTAAGTGGTGATCGATGATGATGAGGAGTCAAAAGTTAATTCAGTTGTGTTGTGTGTCCTGTGTATGTGCTAGGGGGTCAGAATGAACTCAGAATGAACTTTTAAAGTTTCCTTTGACCTGGTCTGGAGGAGGAGATTCATTTTAGGAGCAATGAAATGATGTCATGTTATTGTATATAAACTGTTGCTTGTGGTAACGTGGCAGCGCGCTCCGAGAATAAATTATGTTACCTATTATTGATAAGACTGGTCTCCATCTATTTTATTCAAACAAGAATCTTACAAATTCTCATGAAATAGATTAAGGGAATTCAACTAATGAAAACACATTGGTATAATTATATTACAGTAACATCTGGTAACAGCTCTTGTGGACATTCATGTCACTTGCACGCTCCCTCAAAACTTGAGACATCTGTGGCATTGTGTTATGTGACAAAATTGCACATTTTAGAGTGTCCAGTTATTGTCCCCAGCACAAGGTGCACCTGTGTAATGATCATGCTGTTTAATAAGCTTCTTGATATGCCACACCTGTCAGGTGGATGGATTATTTTGGCAAAGGAGAAATGCTCACTAACAGGTATATACGCTTTTTGTGTGTATGAAACATTTCTGGGATCTTTTATTTCAGCTCATGAGACATGGAACCAACACTTTACTGGTTGCGTTTATATTTTTGTTCAGCGTATAATAGTTTGATTAAAAAGTTTACATGTTTTGCAAGAAGATAGATTTCCCTAATATCCCTGTTTACATGGACGTGATAATCAGGCTACATGATGGGATTTTGAAAAATGCAGAAGATCGGCAATCAAAATAAACATTGTATTATAGTGACCATATTATTTTTTGGAAGTCTAGGTCATGTATGTGAAAAACTGTTTCTAATATGCATCCTTTAAACACTACATGGAAATATCAATGATATACTAGAAGAAGACAAACCAATACATGTATGTACACACAATCAACTTCAATGACTGTTCTAACCTACATCAGAATCTTAACTCTACTTATCAGGATTTTCCGTTACAATCTTCATGAAAAAACAGTCTATAGATTGAAACAAGAAAACATCTAAATTCCCTAAACATCAAATATGGTCCCCTCGCAAGTGAAAGGATCCGGATTCTTCTATTACGTCCGGAACCATGTATTTTGTATTCCACTGATCAGAGTTTAGGATTGGTCCATATATCACCATCTGAAGTGTCATTGATTTCTCCAGAGTCATGGAAATGATAACTTTCACACGCAATCAAAACACATCCGCACAAATCTAACACACAGGTGAAGGTAGCCCATAACACAGTAATCATAACATTTTTCCATCTTCCAAACACACTGTCAACCCAATTAGTCAGATAAGTATCCACCCCTGAGTTCACTGCCAACTTGTGAGCTAGGGTGTGTAAACCAGCCAAGGCCTTGGTCACTGATCCATCCGGGGCTGTGTCATTGGGGTCCAAACTACCTCCATACACTCCCACGCTTTTCAGCCAGCAAACATATCCAAGACTATTCTATTCTGCCAAGCCATTCATTACATCTCTGATATAATTGGTGAATTGATCCAATCCACATTCTCATTGAGAGTGGACCACCAAAAATACTTGACTCTAATCCCCCCCCCGTGGAACCACAATGTTATTAATACAAACCCTATCATCAAAAGACCCAGACGGAGTACTTCTTTTCTCCCGTTTAGTCAACATCATGTCATGGTGTTGAATGAGTGTGAAAGGCATTCTCAAATGTACCAGTCCACATACCCCTGTCCAATTAGCCAGTAATACTCGGTCATAACGTCATTCCCCCACACAACCACCACCAGATATGAGCCCTGGGCCTCCTTATCTTACTGAAATCCCCAGATCTCAACCAGCCTGTCAAATCACTCATTTGCCACATCAGAAGTAACATTATCTGTCCTATTGCAGGTACTGATTTCCCCCACATATTTCCCAGAAGTACTATACCGAATCAAACAGTAAACAGTCTCCCCTTGCCTCTGTGAAAGGAGGAAGCTTAGATTTCAGAGGAACATGTGGATAGAAATAGTGCAAATCTATACAACTGTTATTATATGGCTTTCCTGCTTCCATGAATAGCTTTACCATACAGGCCATTCCCTTAGGTGAATTAATTCCATTTAATGGAAAAGGGATGGTTGTCAACTGAGGTTTGCTGTGGCACAAGCATAGCATTGTTCTTTAGCTATTGATCTGGCCGTATATTGAATCCACTCTAACCAGACCATAACCAGTTTCCATCTCAATTACTTCCTTAAAATTTAAGATCTTTCATCTGAACTATCCACACCAGCTCCGGACAACTCCACAGTCAGTATCTGCTTTGTCAGGGGGACTCTGCTTGTATTCGGCTGACTATAGAGCAATTATCTGCTCTAACTTTTTCTATCCAGAATGCACTAGATTATCAACTGAAACCCTTACTTTCACTACACTCCATCTTCTTCCATGCTGGGTATGTAGATTTATGTAGCCCTCTCACATGATGTGAGCTATAACCTGTTTCCATGAACTACACAGGGACTTGCATAGATGTCTTCCATAATAGCTGCTCTTAGTTGTGAACTGCCAAGGAGTCAGAGGCCCCATTTGTTCTACATAGAACTCCTCTGAGACATCATTCCCAGTCTCACTTTCACTTCCTGTTTATCCAGATCAAGTGATCTCTTATGCTTGGTTAAACTCATAAAATAAAAAAAGTTCCATATGTGAGTGTGCCTCTTTAAAATACCTTTGCTCTAAAACAAATAGTCCTAACAAAAGTTTTATGTGTGTATATTTGCAAACCTTAATGAATAAACAAAAACTCCAGGCCTTTTTCAATTTGGTCGTTTATGGCCTCAATCTCACCCACTCTCCCCAAGATTATGATCCCAGGAAACATCTAAAAGAGAGACAATAAAACTCCCATTCTCCCAGAAGAACACAAAACGCCTAACTAGCATTCACTATGCTACATCGATTCAGAAACTCAAAAGTGAACTATAAACCAAACCTAATGATAATTCCTCTTTACCTCAAATCATTAATCATAAGATTTAAACAACGTCAATGTATATGTATACTTAAGTAAACATGCTACCCTTAGGTTTTCAGGTTAATTGTATAACTTTTTCCCTTTGTCACAAATGTCGTACATTTCTCAGTGTAAGAAATCAGTAATTTAATCACAGATATTTAATAAAAATGTAAACGTATTCTCCCATGGCTCCTTCAATTTACATATTTTAGATAACTTCCATCCGTCCCGGAAGAAGGAACCCTACTTAAACACACCAGAATACAATGCTTAATTAAGTTAAATCAACTCCTAAAATAAACAATAAACAGTAACCAAACAAACAAACCACTTTAATCAGCAAAAAACAAACTATACAAAAACTCCCTACTACAATGCTTCAGATGACAATATTACTCAGAGACTCATGTTTACATCTCAGTAAAACAAAACACAGTCTGCATGTTCCTCAAGAAACAATAACTTACCCCTGTTACAGATGTCTATGTATCAGGGGAAAAGCTCAAATAACCAAATTCAACCTAGCTAATTTCCCAAAACATACAGTATGCAATTGTTTTTTACTATAGAGGTTGCTTTTCAACATTAATACCCTAACATTGTTCCACATAATGGAAACAGATTATAATGTTAGACGACATGAACATTCCTGCTCAAATTAACTGGTGTTTCTCATAGCCAAATACAGTCCAAATAAACGCCACAAATCAATGATGCCCACCTCGCGAATCTGCTGCTAGTTTTTAGCATCTTTCCTGACTACCCTGACGACTTACAGCTACTTTTAAAAATGTATTTGCAAATGTTTATCATCTTCTGAAAAGTGACTCAAAACAATAATGCATGCATTTTCCTTCTAAATGACACAAACAATTTTCTCCGTCACCCCCAGTCACAACATCATTTCCGTGGCGACAAAAGTGCCTTGCGAGTGATGTCATCAACAAGCGCTCAACCTAGACCCAAGCCGCAACGACTTTCAATAAATTGTAAATAATTGTTGGCTGTCTGTAGCAACAGTAGTACGGGTTCGATAAACCCAACCTAATTTACCAGATAATTGAATATTCATTTCTCTACCTTAAGCTACCTCCAACGTCATTTTAGAGAATTTGGCTGTACGTCCAACCGGCCTCACAACCGCAGATCCCGTGTAAGGCATTGTGTGGGCAAGCGGTTTGCTGATGTCAACGTTTGGAACAGAGTGTCCCATGGTGGTGGTGGGGTTATGGTATTGGCAGGCATAAGCTATGGACAACAAACACAGTAACATTTTATCAATGGCAACTTGAATGTACAGAGCTACCGTGACGAGATCCTGAGGCCCATTGTCATGCCATTCATCCACCCCCATCACCTCATGTTTCAGCATGATAATGCATGGCCCCATGTCACAAGGATCTGTACACAATTTCTGGGAGCTGAAAATGTCCCAGTTCTTTCATGGCCTGCATACTCACCAGACATGTCACCCATTGAGCATGTTTGGGATACTCCGAATCAACGTGTATGACAGCGTTTTCCAGTTCCCACCAATATCCAGCAACTGCGCACAGCCATTGAAGAGGAGCGGGACAACATTCCACAGGCCACAATCAACAGCCTGATAAACTCCATGCGAAGATGATGTATCGCTCTGCATGAGACAAATTGTGGTCACACCAGATACTGACTGGTTTTCTGGTCGTCACCTCTAACTTTTTTTTAAGGTACATTCATCTAGTGGTGTACAGATAACTTTCTTAAAATAAATGTTAAGAAAACAAAAGAGATGTAAATTGACTTTAGAAGGCATAAAACCGCACTACCCACTGCAAATATCAACAGGGAATCAGTCAATATTTTGACCACATATAAATACCTGGGAATCACGATAGAGAAATTGAAATTCAATGACTGTATCATTGCATAGACAAAAACTACAGCAAATTATATTATTTTCTACACAAACTGAACCATTTTAATGTTGATTGCTGTATTTTACAGATATTTTACAAATCGGTCCTGCAGAGTGTACTTTGGACTTGTAAGTTACTGTATTTATTTTCTTAGACAACCTTGTGTTCTGCTTTGTTCTGTTCTTGAATGTAGTCTTTCATTTTTTTGCAAAGCTTCCGTATTGACTAGACCTCAGCTTTTTATTCTACCTAATTATTCAACTTTTTAAAATGTACCCTTTATTTAAGTCAGTCAGTTAAGTCAGTAAACAACACTTTTTTATTTAGAAAGAAGGCCTACCAAAAGGCCTCCTATGGGGACGGGGGCCTGGGATTAAGAATACAAAATAAATATACGACAAAACATACATCAAAACAAGAGAGACAACACAACACTACATAAAGAGAGACCTAAGACAACAACATAGCAAGGCAGCAACACATGACAACACAGTGTGGTAGCAACACAACATAACAACAACATGGTAGCAACACAACATGGTAGCAACACAAAACATGGTACAAACATTATTGGTCACAGACCACAGCACAAAGGTAGAGACAACAATACATCACACAAAGCAGCCACAACTGTCAGTAAGAGTGTCCATGATTGAGTCTTTGAATTTAGAGATTGAGATAAAACTGTCCAGTTTGAGTGTTTGTTGCAGCTCGTTCCAATTGCTAGCTGCAGCGAACTGAAAATAAGAGCGACTCAGGCATGTGTGCACTTTGGGGACCTTTAACAGAATCAACCAGTGGGTCTTGTGACGCGTATACAGAGATGACCGGTTTACAGAGGAGTATAGCGTGCAGTGATGTGTCCTATAAGGAGCATTGTTGGCAAATCTGATAGCCGAATGGTAAAGAACATCTAGCCGCTCGAGAGAACTCTTACCTGCCGATCTATTAATTATGTCTCCATAATCTAGCATTGATGTGCTGAGAGAAGGACAGTGCACAGTCTAGCCATACTCCCAAGTACTTGTATGAGGTGACTACCTCAAGCTCTAAACCCTCAGAGGTAGTAATTATACCTGTGGGAGGAGGGGCATTAACTTACCAAACCACAGGGACCTTGTTCAGAACATGGTTAAGGGTAGAGAAAGCTTGTTGGACACTAAGAAAGCTTTGTTTTAGAGCATTTAACACAACATCTGGGGAGGGGCCAGCTGAGTATAAGACAGTAGCATCTGCATATAAATGGATGAGAGAGCTTCCTTACAACCTGAGCAATGTTGTTGATGTAAATTGAGAAGAGCGTGGGGCCTAGGATTGAGCATTGGGGTGCTCCTTTGGTGACATGCACTGGCTGAGACAGCAGATGTTCTGACTTTATACACTGTACTCTTTGAGAAAGGTAGTTAGCAAACCATCCCAAAGACCATCCCAAAGACCCATCAGAGACACTCCTTAGGTGGCCCACAAGAATGGAATGGTCTACCATATCAAAAGCTTTGGCCAAGTCAATAAAAATAACAGCACAATATTGGTTAGAATCAAGGGCAATGGTGACATCATTGAGGACCTTTAAGGTTGCAGTGACACATCCATAACCTGAGTGGAAACCAGATTGCACACCCAGAGAATACTATAGACATCAGGAGAGCCTGTCAGTTGATTATTGACAAGTTTTTCTAACACTTTTGATAAACTGGGCCAAATAGAAATAGGCCTATAACAGTTAGGATCAGCTTGATCTCCCCCTTGATCTCCCTCTTAGCTACAACAACAACAGTAATATGAGGAACACATCAATTGTGAGCACACAATTGTCTATAGGCTGTAAATTGAAATGAGGCAGGCTCATTTGAATAACAGCTCAAACATCACGTTTTGTTTTCTGCTGAAATACCAGCATATAGACTAAGCCTGATTATGCAACTATTTGGATAAATCATGGGTCTATTCTCGAAAATGTAGAAGGTCCAGAAAGGTATATTAGCAGACCACTCATATATTCTATTTTCTCAGGATGTATCAGTGCTAAGATACCAAGGGAAAATTTGGGATTCTTCTGACACTGTGGTGCATGCATTATACCCATGCATGCTAGCAGATACCCATAGACTTCCAGTCATTGCGCTAATGCTAGTTAGCAATTGAGCTAGCGCTATCTGCAACTTATGTCAAACTGCATGCAGAGACAAAAATGGTATCCAGAAGTTCATCTGACTCTAGGGAATAATATTAATTAAATAAAGAAATTGCCCTCATGGGCATTCGAAATCTTGGTCGTCGTACCTTGCCATGTCTGAGCTTATGGTACTTTCAAGACAACTGGACAAACAGACAAACAAGGTCAAATCATTACGTCAGTGATCTTCAGGTCGGAAAGTCAGAGCTCTAAAAAGATGCAAGAGTTTCCGACTTGGATTGTTATGTATTTGTATTTGTGTGTATTTATTAATGATCCCTTTTAATTCCTTGGGTCCAAACAAGATTAAGGCAATTACAGTATATCATACAACACATTAGTACACCACTAATCTACAACTTCGTATCTACAATATAACATTTATAATACCACAATACAACAATATTACAATGTATATGTGTGTAGAGTACCTGTGTGTCTCTTCACAGTCCACGTTATTCCATAAGTTGTAGTTTATATGTTTTTTTAACAGATTTTACTGCTTGATTGAGTTACTTGATGCGGAATAGAGTTACATGTAGTCATGGCTTTATGTAGTACTGTGCGTTTCCCAGAGTCTGTTCTGGACATGGGGGACTGTGAAGAGAACCCTGGTGGCATGTCTTGTGGGTTATGCATTATTTTCTGAGCTGTGTGCTAGTTGTTTTAACAGGCCACTCGTGCTTTCAAAATGTCAATACCTCTCACAAAGACAAGTAGTGATTGTAACGGCTGTCGTGGGTTGAAATAGGTGAGGACCAAGGTGCAGCGTGCTACGTGTTCATCTTTTATTATGAATTGAACACCGAATGGAAAAACAACAAAAGAGAATGAACAAAACCGAAACAGTTCTGTCTGGTACAGAATACAAAATCAGAAAACAAAACAGAATGAAAAACATAGAATGCCCACCCCAATTCACGCCCTGACCAAACCAAAACAGAGACATAAAAAATAAACTAAGGTCAGGACGTGACAGTATCCCCCCCAAAGGTGCGGACTCCGGCCGCAAAACCTGAACCTATAGGGGAGGGTCTGGGTGGACATTTCATCGCTTTGGCGGCTCTGGTGCGGGACGTAGACCCCACTCCATCTTAGTCTTGGCCCACTTAGGTGGCGCCTCTGGAGTGGCAACCCGAAAAGGGCCCCGAAAAGGCGGGAGACTCTGGCGGCGCCGGACAGGTGGGAGACTCTGGTGGCTCCGGAGTGAAGGGCGGCTCTGGCGGCTCCGGAGTGAAGGGCGGCACTGGAGTGAAGGGGAGGCTCTGGCGGCTCCGGAGTGAAGGGCTGCTCTGGCAGCTCCGGAGTGAAGGGCGGCTCTGGAGTGAAGGGCGGCTCTGGCGGTTCCGGAGTGAAGGGCGGCTCTGGCGGCTCCGGACTGACCGGCGGCTCGGGACTGACGGCTCCGGACTGACGGGCGGCTCTGGTGGCTCCGGACAGACGGGCGGCTCTGGCGGCTCCGGACAGACGGGCGGCTCTGGCGGCTCCGGACAGACGGGCCGCTCAGACGGGCGGCTCTGGCGGCTCCGGACAGACGGGCGGCTCTGGCGGCTCCGGACAGACGGGCGGCTGTGGCGGCTCCGGACAGACGGGTGTCTCTGGCGGCTCTGGCGGCTCCGGACAGACGGGCGGCTCTGGCGGCTCCGGACAGACGGGCGGCTCTGGCGAGTCCGGACAGACGGGCGGCTCTGCCCGATCCGGACTGGAGGGAGACTTGGTTCTGGGAGCAGGCACAGGACTCACTGGGGAGACCTACAGGCGGCCTCTTCCTTGGCCGAGGCACCAGATGCACTGGGCCGTGGAGGCGCACTGGAGGTCTCGAGCAACGAGCTTGCACAACCAGTCCTGGCTGGATACCCCCTGTAGCCCGGCAAGTGCAGAGAGTTGGAACAGGCCGCACTGGGCTATGCTGCCGAACCGGGGACACCTTCCGTAGGACTGGTGCCGTATAACCCGGGCCGAGTAGACGCACTGGAGACCAGATGCACTGAGCTGGCTTCATCCCTCCTGGCTCGATGCCCACTCTAGCTCGGCCGATTCGAGGAGCTGCAATGTAGCGCACCGGGCTATGCGTGCGCACTGGGGACACCCGGTCACTCTCTCGCCACAGTAAGCACTGGGAGTTGGCTCAGGTCTCCTACCTGACTTCGCCAATCTCCCCGTGCTTCCCCCCAAAAAATTCTGGGACTGCTTCTCTTGCACGTTACCTCGAGCCAATTCCTCGTAGTGGCGCCGCTCCACTCTAGCTGCCTCCAGCTCCTCTTTCGGACAGCGATACTCTCCCGGCTGTGCCCAATAATTACTCCCATGTCCAGGAGTCCATTACACGCTACTTGGTCCTTTGGTGGTGGGTAGATCTGTAACGGCTGTCGTGGGTTGAAGAAGGTGAGGACCAAGGTGCATCTTGGTCCTCACCTTCATCTTTTATTATGAATTGAACACTGAATGGAAAAACAACAAAAGAGAATGAACGAAACCGAAACAGTTCTGTCTGGTACAGAATACAAAAACATAAAACAGCAGACTATGATCGATAATGTCTAAACCTGCATTGAAGTCTAACAAAACAGCTCATTTGTGTAGTTACCATACGCGTTGAGTGGCCTTCCCTGCAAGCGTGCTGAAAGTCTTTTGCTAATTTGTTTACTGTGGAACAGCATTGTATCTGGTCAAACACAATTCCGAGTTGGATGACTGTTCAAAGCTATTTTTCCCATTCTGGGCTTGTTTTTTCAGAGTTACCAGTAAATCATCTTGAAAATCTATGGAAAGACTTGGAAATGGCTGTATAACAATGATCAAAAAGCTACTTAACAGACCTTGAAGAATTTTAATAAGAATAATGGGCAAATACTGTACAATCCAGGTTTGCAAAGCTCTTATAGATTTACTAATCAAATCAAATCAAATGTTATTGGTCACATACACATGGTTAGGGGATGTTATTGCGAGTGTAGTGAAATGATTGTGCTTCTAGTTCCGATACAACACAGCAATATCTAACAAGTAATCTAACAATTCCACAACAACTACCTAACACACACAAATCTTAGTAAAGGAATGGAATAAAAATATATAGACTATCATTCAAAAAATTAGGGATCACTTAGAAATGTCCTTGATTTTGAAAGAATTTTTTTTTTTTTGTCCATTAAAATAACAGCAAATTGATCAGAAATACAGTGTAGACATTGTTAATGTTGTAAATGACTATTGTACATGGAAACAGCTGATTTTTTATGGAATATCTACATAGATGTACAAAGGCCCATTATCAGCAACCATCACTCCTGTGTTCCAATGGCAAGTTGTGTTAGCTAATCCAAGTTTACCATTTTAAAAGGCTAATTGATCATTTGAAAACCCTTTTTCAATTATGTTAGTACAGCTGAAAACTGTTGTTTTAATTAAAGAAGCAATAAAACAGGCCTTCTTTAGACTAGTTGAGTATCTGGAGCATCAGCATTTATGGGTTCGATTACAGGCTCAAAATGGCCAGAAACAAAGATCTTTCAACTGAAACTCGTCAGTCTATTCTTGCTCTAAGAAATGAAGGCTATTCCATGTTAGAAATTGCCAAGAAAGAAGATCTCGCACAACGCTGTGTACTACTCCCTTCACAGATCAGCGGAAACTGGCTCTAACCAGAACAGAAAGAGGTGTGGGAGGCCCCGGTGCACAACTGAGCAAGAGGACAAGTACATTAGAGTGTCTAGTTTGAGAAACAGACCCCTCACAAGTCCTCAACTGGCAGCTTCATTAAATAGTACCCACAAAACACCAGTCTCAATGTCAACATTTAACTTCTTGGATATAGGGGGCGCTATTTTAATTTTTGGATGAAAAACGTTCCCGTTTTAAACAAGATATTTTGTCATGAAAAGATGCTCGACTATGCATATAATTGACAGCTTTGGAAAGAAAACACTCTGACGTTTCCAAAACTGCAAAGATAAAAAGTTTTATAGTGCCACCTAGTCGCAAGAAGTTAACATTACATAGTATTTTTTGTAGATCGTTGACAAAACATGACACATAAATACATTTTAATCCCACCTTGTAACACAACAAAATCTGGAAAAAGGGTGTGAATACTTTCTGAAGGCACTGTATGTATAATAAATAATAGCTAGGCAGCTGAAAAGCTTTAACCGTCCATTCTCTATAGTTTGTAAGACAGACCAGATTGAAACAAAATAACTTCTGCCATTGAGAGACTGAGTAATGAAATTGAACCTGGCTAGCTAGCAGTAAGGTTTTAACCCCCTAAAAATATTTTAAACTTCATAATTCACACTTTTAGTGATCACAGGTTGGTAAAAATGTATGCATGAGAAATTAACAAAAACCTCAGGCAATGGGTAGGCTATGCTTATTTATTACCCCTCCCTCATTAGATTCAAGGTACAACTGGAGAGTTCTTACAACTGCTATCCTAAGGTTGCCTCGTGAAAATGGTAAAGTCTAACAGAAGTTTGGATATACCATGGGCCACAAACAAAAGACAATATGAAGCTACAATATGTTTAAGGCATAGTCCAGTTACACATCAAGGTTTCGACCGGATAGAAAGTATTCACACCCCTTGACTTATTCCACATTTTGTTGTGTTACAGCCTGAGTTCAAAATTGATTAAATTGATTTAGAAATTGATCATGACAAAGTGAAAACATGTTTTTAGAAATCTTTGCAAATTTATTGAAAATGAAATGCATGTATTGACTCAGGGGTGTGAATACTTATGTAAATGAGATATATCTGCATTTAATTTTCAATAAATTTGCAAACATTTCTAAAAACATGTTTTCACTTTGTCATTATGGGGTATTCTGTGTAGATGGGTGAGAAAGAAAATGTACAGGCTTCCTTATTTTCACTCTGTCATTTAGGTTTGTATTGTGAAGTTACTACAATGTTTTAGATCTATCCTCAGTTTTCTCCTATCACAGATATTCAACTCTGTAGCTGTTTTAAATACTTATTGTGTAACGCTCGTCTGAAGAAGAGGACCAAAGCGCAGAGTGGTACATGTTCATGATAATTTATTCCAACTGAACACTGAAACAAAATAACGAAGTAGAACAAAACGAAACAGTTCTGTCTGGTGCAGACACAAAACAGAAAACAACTACTCACAAACCCAGATGGGGAAAAGGCTACCTAAGTATGATTCTCAATCAGACACAACGATAGACAGTTGCCTCTGATTGAGAACCACACCCGGCCAAACACAAAGAAATAGAAAACATAGAAATAAAGAAACTAGAATGCCCACCCTAGTCACACCCTGGCCTAACCAAAATAGAGAATAAAAGCCTCTCTATGGCCAGGGCGTGACATATTGACTCAAGACATTTCAGCTTTTCATTTTGAAATAATTTGTAAAAATGTCTAAAAACATAATTCCACTTTGACATTATGGGGTATTGTGTGTAGGCCAGTGACACAAAATCTCAATTTAAACCATTTAAAATTCCGCTTGTAACAACAAAATGTGGGAAAAGTCCAGCGGTATGAATACTTTCTGAAGGCACTGTAAATGACATCCAAGTAATTATGGGTGTGCATTCACTTCTCCAATTGGTGCAAACCAGGAAGCGTTAGTGCAATGATCAGACTTGTCAAATGAGCGTAAACTTCCTTTTGACCCACTCTTCGTGGAATTATACTGCTCTCTCCACTTCACATAAAACCGCAGGTTTGAGATGGTGGATTATTAATGGGACAGCACTGTTTTAAATTCTAATGGTGTCAAGCCCTTGATTTCAGCAGGAATTAATTATCTCCCATGAAGCTCCTTTCAGCCAACCTGTCATAATTCAGGTTGCATTCCAAATGGCAGCCTATTCCTTATTTAGTGCACTACTTTTGACCAAGGCTGATAGTGTGCCATTAGGGACACAGACTCAGCATTGGTTTATCAAGGGCTCACTGACAGGGGGCAAGCAATTTATTCAACAACAAACTCCCCTTTTCCTCTCTCATATTCAACTTCTGTAATCATTTGATGAAACACAAAAAGTAAAGAATTACGGAAGTCTCCAAAATGGAGTCACTTGGGGCGATCATTAGCTTTATTATGACAATTTAGCAAGCATGTCCTTTCACTCCAAGTGCCAGATAGTTACAGTGAGACATCCAGAGGATATTGTATCATTCAATTGAATACTCTAGTTAGGTAGACGTTTGAGGGTAAAATTGGAGCGGTAGAGTTGTTTACAATGCTCACATGTTCCCCTACCTGGTATCAAGCACCCATTGCAAGATCATAATGTAATGTTCTTCCCAGTGCCGGCCAGTAGGGGCTCTCAACTTACTGTTGAGAGTTACAATAATTGAATACACAAGGTGTAACTTCTAAATTTGCTAGTGTATCAGCAGATTTCCTCTTTTTATGTCAGTCACTGACAGTCACTCAATTAGCCTGCGCTGAACTGATTGAAGGTCTACTTTGAAGGTCTAATGCGTGACAATGACGACAAGAACAGTCACTCACCGATTTGACAGCTCCAACACAGTTACACCTCTGACATAGCCTAAACAAAAACAATGAAGTTGTCGGCAATTGCAGGTTAGTGCTGAAACTAATTGAATTTAGGCCTTAGGGTTAGATTCTTTCAGATCCGTGCTAGCTGTCAAATCCACAAGCGGCTACTTGTGTCAGCTTATCTCGGACACTGCCATCGGAGGCAAACGAATCCTCCCAACTTTATAACTCAACAAATCCCATGCAGAAGTTCATGCAGCCCCGTTAGAAGTTCAAACACTGCGTGATATTTTCTCTACATCTCAATTAGACTGATAAGTTATAAATCCCTTCATGCATATTAACATAAAAACATGTCTTAGGCTACACTTTCTATCGCCGTTTAAAACTTCGAACACTGTAGGGATAATAAGGAAAGGAATGGTTTATCACACAAGATCAGCCACTCACATATGTGACTCGTTTCAGGAAAATAGGTGTGTCTCTACTTCACATGAGAGGCATTTGAACGTAAACTTAAATTTTTGGGGGGCAGAAATGCCTTTTAGAACATGTGAACTTTCAGGTCCTAATATAACCTACTTTCATGCCACCTGTAAATATGAATACAATTTTTCAATTACGAACCTAGTTGGTTTAGCCACGGAAAAGACAGATTGGCTGAGATAATGGTTGGACTGGACATGCCCAGAGAGGAGTTTGGATTGATCTGCTATGTAGCACGCTTCTGTCTATAACATGAGGTGGTTAGTATGTATAGGCAATCCCTTCTAAAGTGGCTTTTTACAGAGATATCACATACTAGAACTGCCAAAGTGTTGCTCTCCAAATTCTAGAGGATCAAGTTTTGAAATCAGTGGAATTAGAGTATGATAGCTAAGGAGATCTGGTGTCTGAAGTCTGGTGTTTGATTGAAAATTGAGAAAAGAAAACACACAGAAGGCTGTTGTATAAAACACTTGTCTCCGGATTACATCTTCAAGTAAAGGGCAACCATGGCATCAGTGACAGAGAGGGAGAAGCATCCATGTATACGGCGGGTAAGATAGTCTAGCTAGCAACATTTTCAGATATTACACATTTCTATTTTATCAGAAAGTAATTTTAATTTCAAGTTTAAGCGTACTATTAACTAGCTAACATTAGCTGGCTGGCTCGCTAGCTAACGTTACGTGTAGTATTATTATTCATATCTCAGAGCCATTTGCATTGCTAGTTATAGCCTAATGTTAGCTAGCTAGCTAACATTGAACCTGGTTGGTTAGTTACCTACAGATTCATGCAGGGTAGTAACGTTATGAGTTGGGATTATGGTTCACTATGCAAGTAACCATTTCAATAGAATGTTCATGATGTCACTGCGACAACTGTCGATAGATGTAGCTGGTAAAATCACTCTGGCTATCTACTCCGATTTCAGAGCAACAAATTTACGAACCCTCAACCCCCGTTGAATATGGCCGGTGTCAGTAAACATTGGCAAAAAAGTGACATTAAAATTGTTACCAGCAGCACAGTTACAGTGACCAACACTCTGGATAACATAAAAATAGCCTAACCAGCTCTGCTAGGGGGAGTAAAATGATCAGAGTGAGCTGTTCTCTCATTTGTGTCTGGAAGTAGCTAGCAAGTGAACCAGTTACCTTGGGTGCTTGACTGCTGTTGTTAGGTCAGAATGCTCAGATCAACTGTGCGCTCTGAATGCTCTGAGAGCAAAATGCTCTGAATTAAGGAACAGACAATCTGACAACGCTCTGAGTTTCTGAATGCCCAGAGCGCACTCTGGCACTGAATATTGAATGTACAACACACCCGTGGTATTAACCCGCCTTTAGTCTTCAAATCTTTGGTTGTTTAGTACATGGCCTCACGTGAATCCTTAAAGAGATGGGTGGGTCTAAAGCTTAAGAGGGTGTGAATGATGCTGAATGAGTGTATACCACCAGTCAAAAGTTTTAGAACACCTACTAATTCAAGGGTTTTTCTTTATTTGTACTATTTTCAACATTGTAGAATAATAGTGAAGACATCAAATCTATGAAATAACACATATGGAATCATGTAGTAACCAAAAAAGTGTTAAACAAACCTAAACATAGTTGAGATTTGAGATTCTTCAAAGTAGCCACCCTTTGCCTTGATGACAGCTTTGCACACTTTTGGCATTCCCTCAACCAGCAACACCTGGAATGCATTTCAATAAACAGGTGTGCCATCTTAAAAGTTAATTTGTGGAATTTCTTTCCTTCTTAATGAGTTTCAGCCAATCAGTAGTGTTGTGACAAAGTAAGGGGTGGTATACATGAAGACATGAAGGTCAGTCAATATGGAAAGTTTCAAGAACTTTGAAAGTTTCTTCAAGTGCAGTTGGAAAAACCAACAAGCGCTATAATGAAACTAGCTCTCATGAGGACTGCCACAGGTATGGAAGACCCAGAGTTACCTCTGCTGCAGAGGACAAGTTCATTAGGGTTACCAGCCTCAGAAGTTGCAGCCCAAATAAATGCTTCAGAGTTCAAGTAACAGACATCTCAACCTCAACCGTTCAGAGGAGACTGGGTGAATCAGGACTTCATGGTAGAAGAAAAAGATAATTGCTTGGTCCAAGAAACATGAGCAATGGACATTAGACCAGTGGAAATTTGTCCTTTGGTCTGGAGTCCAAATTGGAGATGTTTGGTTCCAACCGCCATGTCTTTGTGCGATGCGGTGTGGGTGAACGGATGTTCTCCGCATGTGTATTTCCCACCGTAAAGCATGGAGGAGGAGGTGTTATTGTCTGGTGGTGCTTTGCTGGTGACACTGTCTGTGATTTCTTTAGAATTCAAGGCACACTTAACCAGCCTGGCTACCACAGCATTCTGCAGCAATGCACCATCCCATCTAGTTTGAGCTTTAGTCCCATTTCTGGAAAGACTTCACACACACCAAAATATAGAGATTTGTAAACTTGGCGCACGCCCGTTATAAATCAGACCTGTCGTAAAACAGTGTGCGTGTGAACGAGCATGATAACTCTGCCTGAAAATGTTTTATTTTGTAATGACATTTGCTGTATCTGAAAAAAAAGGTGTGGACCTGTAAACAGATCGCTTGAATGCAATAATAATTTCCATTTACTTTTTTGAAAAACTAAATATGCTGCATTGAATACTGAAATATTGTCAAATTAGATTTTTTTAAACTACAGTAGCCCTATTTATAGTGGTTGCCTATACACTTCAATGCAAAACATGAACTGTCTGTTCTACTGTATGTTATAAACCACACACCCTGTCATCTGCATCGAGCAAAAACTTGAAATTATAATAGCCTATATAATAGGCCCAATTAAATGAGAGGTGTATACGGAAATTTGTTGTATGGCTACTTCGGGAATCTCCACTCTCCATGGCCAGAAATGGTGAGGAATATATTCTGCAATGGTTGTGATATACACTGAGTATATAAAACATTAAAAACACCTACTCTTTCCATGACATGACTGATCAGGTTAATCCAGATGAAAGCTATGATCCCTTATTAATGTAATCAGTGTAGATGAAGGGGAGGAGACAGGTTAAAGAAGGATTTTTAAGTCTTGAGACAATTTAGACATGGATTGTGTGCCATTCAGAGGGTGAAAGATTTAAGTGCCTTTAGAAGAGGTATTGTAATAGATGCCAGGCACATCGGTTTGTTTCAAGAACTGCAACGCCGCTGGGTTTTTCACGCTCAGCAGTTTTCCGTGTGCTTGGGAAAGTATTCACCTGGCTTGGCATTTTTCCTATTTTGTTATCCCACAACCTGTAATTAAAATAGTTTTTGGGGGGTTTATATAAATTGATTAACACAACATGCCTACCACTTTGCAGATGTGAAACAAATAAGACAAAAAAAAAAAAGTTGAGCGTGCACTACTATTCACCCCCCCCCCAAGTCAATAGTTTGTAGAGCCACCTCTTGCAGCAATTACAGCTGCAAGTCTCTTGGGGTATGTCTCTATCAGCTTGGAACATCTAGCCACAGGTATTTTTGCCCATTCTTCAAGGCAAAACTGCTCCAGCTCCTTCAAGTTGTATGGGTTCCGTTTGTGTACAGCAATCTTTAAGTTATACCACAGATTCTCAATTGGATTGAGGTCTGGGCTTTGACGAGGCCATTCCAAGACATTTAAATGTTTCCCCTTAAACCACTTGAGTGTTGCTTTAGTAGTATGCTTACGGTCATTGTCATGCTGGAAGGTGAACCTCCGTCCCAGTCTCAAATCTTTGGAAGACTGAAACAGGTTTCCCTTAAGAATTTCCCTGTATTTAGCACCATCCATCATTCCTTCAATTCTGACCAGTTTCCCAGTCCCTGCCGATGAAAAACATCCCCACAACATGATGCTGCCACCACCGTGCTTCACTGTGGGGATGGTGACCTCGGGGTGATAAGAGGTGTTGGGTTTGCGCCAGACATAGCTTTGTCCTTGATGGCCAAAAAACTCAATTTTAGTCTCGTCTTCCATATGTTTGGGGAGTCTCCCACATGCCTTTTGGCAAACACCAAAAAAATTTGCTTATTTCTTTATCGCCACTCTGTGGAGGCTTGAAGTGGTCCTGTGGACAGATACTCCAATCTCTGCTGTGGAGCTTTGCAGCTTCTTCATGGTTGTCTTTGGTCTCTTTGTTGCCTCTCTGATTAATTCCCTCCTTGCCTGGTCCGTGAGTTTTGGTGGGCAGCCCTCTCTTGGAAGGTTTGTTGAGGACCCATATTCTTTCCATTTTTTAATAATGGACTTAATGGTGCTCTGTGGGATTTTCAAAGTTTCTGATATTTTTTTCATAACGCATCCCTAATCTATACTTCTCCACAACTTTGTACCTGACCTGTTTGGAGAGCTCCTTGGTCTTGCTGCTTGCTTAGTAGTGCCCCTTGCTTAGTGGCATTGCAGACTCTAGGGTCTTTCAGAACATGTGTATATTTTTTTAATTTTACCTTTATTTAACTAGGCATGTCAGTTAAGAGCAAATTCTTATTTTCAATGATGGCCTAGGAACAGTGGGTTAACTGCCTTGTTCAGGGGCAGAACGACATAATTTTTACCTTGCCACTTCGGGGATTCGATCTTGCAACCTTTCGGTTACCAGTTCAACGCTCTAACCACTAGGCCACCTGCCGCCCCATATATACTGAGATCATGTGACAGATTATGTGACACTTAGATTGCACACAGGTGGACTTTATTTGAGTAATTATGTGACTTCTGAAAGTAATTGGTTGCACCAGATCTTATTTAGGCTCTTCATAGCAAATGGGTTGAATACATATGCACGCACCACTTTTCCGTTTTATATTTTTTAGAATTTTTTTAAACAAGTTACTTTTTTAATTTCACTTCACCAATTTGGACTATTTTGTGTATGTCCATTGCATGAAATCCAAATAAAAAGGTTGTACTGCAACAAAATAGGAGTAACGGCAAGGGGGGTGAATACTTTTGCAAGGCACTGTATCAAGAATGGTCAACCAACCAAAGGACGTCCAGCCAACTTGACACAACTGTGGGAAGCATTGGGATCAACATGGGGCAGCATCCCTGTGGAATGCTTTCGACACCTTGTGGAGTCCAATTAAATGAGAGATAGGATGAATGGTAGCCTATCCTAAATGCTGTAGGCCTATAGGATATTTCGCGAGTAGCCTTCTTTAATGATCATGGAAATAAAAAAAGCTTAGAGGGAAATATTTGCCGATTTCTAGTTATTATAGAATAAAATATATATAGATTTTTGCTCTTCTCACTGAAGGCAAATTATTGCATATTTTTATATCTTGATATTTAGCTAGGCCTACCTGTTCTTTTGTTATAAATAAGAGTGTCATCATATATTCCCCATTTGCACAAGGCTACTTCTAGACTACTTTTACCTTCTTGCAATGCAAGACTTCAACCACTAGAAACTGTGCGCACGCGTGGTCTAGAGTTTGCGGGAGGATAAGCACATTCTCACGTCAAGTTCATATTTTCTAAATGTCAACATTTGCTGAAAACTGGCGCACGCATGTTGTGGAATATTTTGTGCGTACGCAACATTTATAACGTTAAATGGATGGGACTAGAATTCATTAGTTCATTTGCATGTGTCCGTGTCTACTGTGTAACACTCTGTCCACACACATATGACGGGAGCTAAAATGACAAACAGAGAGGCTCTCTTAGGACTCAGTTAGCCGTGATTGATAAGGATAATGCCAAGGTGCATCTCTGTCATTGATGCATATGCAAATGTGCTCATACATATGAATGAGGAGTCTGGGAATAAATAGTTAAAATGGGAGGAGGTTCAGATCTTGATTCATCAGTATTTTGTTTGATCATTTCTGAGATTGACCTTTCACCTTCACAATCCTACTGTAATGTAGGCTTGATATTTACTGTAGATAATATCAATAGTTGTAAATTGGTTGATAAAATGTGTTGAAAAAATAATATTAAAATAATTTGTTCAACATTTTGGTCCCTTTATTTGATGTAACCACATTTTTAAACAACAAAACAACCATGGCAATTTCATCACCAGATCTAAATATCACTTTGCTAGACAACATTTTTTTAACAAATTCAAGAGAAAAAAATGAGGAAAACGAAATATAATATAGACAGTGGAAATATGAAAAGCAAAACAAACATTGACATTGAACTCTTCATTAGAATTCCAAAACTGTTTCTCTGTGTTCCCGTCACCAAACGGCTGCATGTTAATAATACAAGTATGCTGTGTGTTGACACAATACTTCTACACCTCATACTGTAAGTGACTGTCCATGTTCAGCAAAACATTCTTCTGACAAAGCCCTGTACAATACTGTACTAAAACTGTTCAATGGACATAAAACCCGTGCAAAAATCCCAGGCCGGGATTCAATCCAAAACTCTCTATAGCAAGCTTGACATTTAAAGGTAGTTTCCAATTGAGCCATCTGCAGCATTTGCCTTGAATACGATTTCTGCAAATGCTGCAAACGCTGCCTTCAAAAGCAGCATTGTCGACTGGAGCCCTCTACTTGAATCCCGCCCTCAGTCAAGAGTTGGATTCACAATCTCAGATGGATTCTGTTTCCATGTCTAGTGAGGATGAAGACAATCCGAAGTTCTCCAAACAGTATGCATGAGATGCATGGGCGGAGAGTAATGGCAGGACACGGTTACGGGGTCCATATTAGGACGGCCCCACAATAAGCCAAACTGCTCTTATAAAGTAGAATATGAGCGCAGAATGGACAGGGATGAAAAACAAGTCTCCTTATCCAAATCCTGAGACTGGGAAACAGTAGGGTGGGGGCTGCTACAGTGTGTGACAAGCTTGAGGTGCACATTAATAGAATGTTATCCCACTCTATCCCTAGGCTGATATGTTTCTACACAATTCCGTTAAAATTGTATATGTTTAAAGACGTGAGTATGGCACTATCGACCAAATTAGGGGAGACTGGGACAATTGTAAAAATGTTTGCATTTTACTCTTTTGCTCAGAGACCACTCGAACTAGGCCAAACATTTTTTTAAATTTATTTATTTATATCTTACATCTGTGTCCTAATCATTCATACCATGTATATGTCTGTACATAATGACCGTCAGATCACAATATTGATTGTAATCCAAAAAGGTTCGGACATTACATGTGCCCTGTGTCAAGGGAAATTGTAACAGTAGCTGGGGTCAAATGTAACACCTAAAAAAATAAACAAAATAAATTCACTTAATTCATAAACATGAATGTTTTTTTAAGTTATCATATTATCATAGACGTAAATAATGATTTTTCAATAAATATGAATATTGTTTTGTATGTAAACAATAATTACAGTAACACCCCTATTTGTGCATGGCCATTTGGTTCCTCTCAAAATATCTGAATAATATGATGGTTTCCAGATTATATCTGTTTATAATTTCTGTGGCACTCTGCAGGACACCACAGCTATTTAAAGTTATTTGTATAATTCATACAATCTTAAAGTTAAAATCACTCATTTTCATAATTTGCCTGCTTGGCTCAGGGTCATTTCAACACTGAATTACAATTGGCAATTGCCCCCAACCCAGCAGCCATGACAAAACGTCATGTGCCTAGAGACAACAATAGTGACATGTCATTCATGTCAATGTTTAGTCCACATATAGTGATGAAAATTATGATAGTTTGAATTATTGGACACTAATGCTAATGCAGTATAATAAAAATACAACCGGTGGAAAAAAACTACTTTCATCCCTGAAAAACAAACATTTGCCCATTAAAAGTGAATATAGTGAGATATCTGGCTGTAACTTTTCAAGCAGACATAACCTAAATGTACTGTGTGTGTTTCATCACTCCAGCTTGTTTCTGTTTGGAGAAATGCAACGTGTTACAATTGCTCCCTGTTACGATTGCCCCTAGTCTCCCCTACATGACACAATTTTAAAATGGGATTGAAGGTAAAGCAGTGCAAAATACAGTGGAAATGCCAAAACACATGAATGTAAAATACGTTTTGATGAATACTGTGTAGAGCCAGCATAGAATGCTCAAGTGTTGACTGACTCTTCTCTCATTTTCAATGCAGCAAACCAGGGCCCGGATTCCCAAACACATCTTAGCCTTAAGATGCTTTTGAAGACCGGGCCCAGAATAATTCATGATTGTCTGCACAGCACAAGAGCCATGGGACAAGAGGATGAGAACTTGCCACAACACCAAAAGAAAAATGTCACTTTGCGAATGTGAGAAAACCGGCGTGTGCACATGGATGTAAAGGAGTTGCAGGAACCACAAAATCCAAAGAATTACAAAAAAGATCTGCCATTTTGTGTCTGTTAAAACAGGGGGGGAAATATATAATACAGTCGTTATTAATATTCTTTAAAAAGAGGTGCAAAGCCAGGTAGAGTTCAAATCTTCGCATCTTGCATTTGTCTTCGTCTGTATTGGTTCTGTTTGTTAATCTGAATGTGTTGTTTTTGTGTGTGTGTTTTTTAAATCCCCATCAGCTGAAGCCATGTCAGTTTATTTTCTTGGTTTGTATTTTTAAACTGAGGGAATAAAATTCAAGGCATATATCTAAAAAGGAAATTACTGTACAATATCACATCACAGTCCAAGATGGACATTGAAGTAAGAGAAGGAAAGCTGTGTTTAAAGGTTTTCATTCCATTTTTTCTTTATACAAGCGAAAGGGGTCCCGGTCTTGCAAAAGCGCACACATAACCCCAGTGTGGAGGGTGTTTTTTTCTTCATTATAGAGTTTCACATGTGTGTGGTCACACACACATCCACTGCCTCATATGGGTTGGTGTCTGCAGTGTCAGCACTGTGTCCCACAGACACGAGAGGCAGCGTTGCTCTCTCAGAATGAGCTAAGGGCCTCCAGAGCAACTTCATAGCAGAACTTGTACTGTTCCTAGAAAAGGGAAATAAAGACCGAGCACTAGTCAGTCATTGGCATGATTGTCATATTACCAATAATATATATTACCATATTACCATTCTGTCAATTTGACTAATTTTTTATAATTATTAAAAAGGAAACACAAGCAGAGGTTTGATATTTATGGATGCAAACTAGTCGTTCGTTCTTTATGTTCCGTTGCCATGCCCAGAGTGGCAACGTTCTTATCCCTTGCTTGCTGCTAGCTAACCAACTAGCAATGGCTACACAGTCTGCAGCCAGAATAACACCAACGTTTATTCCGTTGCATTTATTTAAGCTGTTCATCCTGCTTATACCACTGTTGCCAAAGAAAACAATACAAAGCAAACATTTACCGATATAAATATATACAGTGCATTCAGAAAGTATTCAGACCACTTCCCTTTATCCTAATTATGTTACGGCCTTATTCTACAATTGATTAAATCAAAGATTTTCCTCATCAATCTACACACAATACCCAATAATGACAAAGCGAAAACAGGTTTTTAGATTTTTTTCCAAATGAATTACAAATAAAAAACAGAAACACCTTATTTACTTAAGCATTCAGACCCTTTGCTATGAGACTCAAAATTGAGTTCAAGTGCATCCTTTTCCCATCGATCATCCTTGACCAACCTGATTGGAGTCCACCTGTGATAAATTCAATTGATTGGACATGATTTGGAAAGGCACACATCTGTCTATAAAAGGTCCTAAAGCTGACAATGCATATCAGAGCAAAATCCAAGCCATGGGGTTAAAGGGATTGTGTCGAGGCACAGATCTGGGGAAGGGTACCAAAAAATGTCTGCAGCATTGAAGGTCCCCAAGAACACAGTGGCCTCCATCATTCTTAAATGGAATAAGTTTTGAACCACCAAGACTCTTCCTACAGCTGACCACACTTCCTACAGCTGGCCACAAAACTGAGCAATCGGGGGAGAATGGCCTTGGTCAGGGAGATGAACAAGAACCCAATGGCCACTCTGACAGAGCTCCAGAGATCCTCTGTGGAGATGGGAGAACCTTACAGAAAGACAACCATCTCTGAAGCACTCCACCAATCAGGCCTTTATGGTAAAGACGGAAGCACAGTGAAAGGCACATGACAGCCCGCTTGGAGATTGTCAAATGGCACCTAAAGGCCTCTCAGACCATGAGAAACAAAATTCTCTAGTCTGATGAAACCAAGATTCAACTCTTTGGCCTGAAAGCCAAGCGTCACATTTGGAGGAAACCTGGCACCATTCCTAAGGTGAAGCATGGTGGTGGCAGCATCATGCTGTGGGGATGTTTTTCAGAGGCAGGGACTGTGAGACTAGTCAGGATCAAAGGAAAGATGAACGGAGTCAAGGGAGATCCTTGATGAAAACCTGCTCCATAGCGCTCAGAACCTCAAATCAAATACAAATGTATCTGTCACATAGGCTAATTACAACAGGTGTAAACGTTATCATGAAATGCTTACTTATAAGTGCTTAACCAACCAACAATGCAGTTTGAAGAAAAACAAGATTTAAGAAAATTATAAATAAACTAAAGTTACAAAAATAAAAGGCCAATAATAAAATACCAATAACAAGGCTACATACAAGGGGTACCGGTACCAAGTCAATGTGTGGTGGTACAGATTAGTCGAAGTAATATGTAAATGTAAGTAGGGGTAAAGTGACTATGCTTAGATAATAAACAGTGAGTAGCAGCAGCATAAAAAAAAGGGGGGGGGGGCAATGCAAATATTCCGGGTAGCCATTTGATCAGCTGTTCAGGGTAGTGTGAAGTCCAATAGAGAGAGTGTCATCTGTGGATCTTTTGGGGTGGTATGCCAATTGGAGTGGGTCTAGGGTTTTTGGGATGATGGTGTTGATCTGAGCCATGACCAGCGTTTAACCTCAGACTGGGGCGAAGTTTCACCTTCCAACAGGACGATTCTGAGCACACAGCTGGCTTTGGGACAAGTCTCTGAATATCCTTGAGTGGCCCAGTCAGAGCTTGGACCTGAACCTGATCGAACATCTCTGGAGAGACCTGAAAATAGAAGTGCAGCGACGCTCCCCATCCAACCTGACAGAGCTTGAAAGGATCTGCATAGAAGAATGGGAAAAACTCACCAAATACAGGTGTGCCAACCTTGCAGTGTCATACCCAAAAAGACTCAAGGCTGTAATTGCTTCCAAAGGTGCTTCAACAAAGCACTGAGTAAAAGGTCTGAATAACTATGTAAATGTCATATTCCTGTTTTAATTATTGTATACATTCGGAATATATTTAAAACCTGTTTTCGCCTTGTCAATATAGGGTATTGTGTGTATATTGATGAGGATTTTTTTTAAATCCATTTTAGAAAAAATCTGAATACTTCTCGAATGCACTATATATACAGTACCAGTCAAAAGTCTGGACACAGCTACTCCAGGGTTTTTTTCTTTATTTTTGATATTTTCTACATTGTAGAATAATAATGAAGACATCAAAACCAGGAAATAACACATATGAATCATGTAGTAATCAAAAAAGTGTTCTATCAAAATATATTTTATATTTGAAAATCTTCAAAGTAGCCACCCTTTTCCTTGATGACAGCTTTGCATACTCTTGGAATTATCTCAACCAGCTTAATGAGGTAGTCACCTGGAATGCATTTCAATTAACGGGTGTGCCTTGTTAAAAGCACATTTGTGGAATTTCTTTCCTTCTTAAAGCATTTGAGCCAATCAGTTGTTTTGTGACAAGGTAGGGGTGTTATACAGAATTGATAGCCCTATTTGGTAAAAGACCAAGTTCATATTATGGCAAGAACAGCTCAAATAAGCAAAAAGAAATAGCAGTCCATCATTTCTTTAAGATATGAAGGTCAGTCAATATGGAACATTTCAAGAACTTTTCAAGTTTCTTCAAGTGCAGTCGCAAAAACCATCAAGGCTTCAGACAAACAGACAAGCTTACTTCACCAACAGATCAAACTAGAAACATGTTGGAGGATTTGACAACTTTAGATACGGGGGGGACAGGAGAAATTCATGTTCATCACTCACCACCTTAGGTCTCAAATGCTCCAAGAAGATGTTTCTGCAAAAACATAGCTACGTTTTTTCCTTGTTGGACCTGTATTAAAATGTATCCAATTTCAGTTTGTGTAGTTGTTGGTTTAGCTTTATATAACTTTATAGCAAGTATGATCTTCATGTCTAGGGGCATATTGTGTCGTGATTGCAATGTGTCCCGTTATCTGGTTTTAATGTCCATTCTAGAATGCCCTTCTAGCCAATCAGAAAAGTGTATTAAACAATGCTGTGGTATAACACTAGATAAAAAAAGAAAGAGAATCAAATTGTCTTTCATTAAAATTTCATGGACTATTATGACGGCATCTTCAACGTCACCAATAACTTTTTTATTACAGTAGTTGTCTTTTGCCCCAAAATCTACTTTAATTCTAAGCGAACAGCTGTGCCCATCCTGAGATGAATCCGTCAAATGAATTATCTGGTTTCTGAGGCTATATGAGAAGGCGTAGAGACATCTGTTAACACAACACCTGCAATAGCAAGTCATCAGCCTGAGAATGTGTGTGCGTACATCTCTGTGGCTGTGTCTACCCGTCTGTGTATGGTCTTGAACCTGTCCAATACAGCCACAACTGTGTGTCCTGAGTGTGTGTCCTATATTGCTGATAGGTACTCATAAACCCTCCTCAAGCAACCTATACAGTACCACATCACCTGTTGTGGTCAGTGGAACGTACCATAGTCTCCACCATGTTGGATTTGTTGTTCCTCAGGGTCTTGACGGTGTGGAACACATCTACAATGTTCTGTTGCTGGATCATCTCACTGATGCTGCAGATGGCACAGAAGGTACCGCTACGTCCACCACCCATCCTGTTGGAGAGAGAGGTTAAAAGATAGGTAAGGAAAGGTGGATAAATGGGAAAGAGAGAACATTTAAAAGAGATGTAAAGAGAGGGATGAGAAAGGGGCATAGAGAGCGAGGAAGAGGGACAGAAAGGTAGAAAAGGCCAAAGGAAGATGGAGAGAATGAGCCCGAGAACAAGGTAGGGAGAGAGGTAAATGAAGAGGGAGAGAGATGGAGAGAGCGATGGAGGGGCAGGGTAAGGGACAGATGGAATAATTAAGAAAGAGAGGGGGATAAGAATGGGACAGAGAGAGCGAATACAGGCGTCCTCATGCTTCCCATCAGAAACATTGGGGAAACAGTTTGTGCATATATTATGACGACGTTATGTGACGTTTTTGTCTGTTTTGGCCTTCAGCAAGGATTTCCCGGCTGTTCGTGCACACTTTTTTTGTCAAATCAAGTCACATTTTATTTGTCACATGCGCAGAATACAACAGTTAAATGATTACTTACAAGCCCTTAACCAACGATGCAGTTTTAAGAAAATAACTACAAAAAAAAGTAAGAGATATGAAAAACAAATAACAAATTAAAAAGAGCAGCAGTAAATAACAATAGCGGGCCTATATACAGGGGGTACCGGTACAGAGTCAATGTGTCAATGTGCGGGCGCACCGGTGTCAAGGTATTTGAGATAATTATGTACATGCAGGTAGGGTTGTTAAAATGGCTATGCATAGATAATATCAGAGAGTAGCAGCAGCGTAGTGGGGGGTTGCAAATATTCCGGGGTGACATTTGATTAGCCGTTCAGTAGTCTTATGGCTTGGGGGTAAAAACTGTTTAGAAGCCTCTTGGACCTAGACTTGGCGCTCCGGTACAGCTTACCGTGCGGTAGCAGAGAGAACAGTCTATGACTAGGATGGCTGGAGTCTTTGATGATTTTTAGGGCCTTCCATACCTTAAGGGAACATTTTGACATTCACCATATGGTTAGTGAGAAAGTCCATATTGCAAATGTACGGTCCCTTACTAGACGTCCGAAAACGTTTGTAAAATTCGCGGACAGCGTCGGGCCGTGCGGCAGGGCCGGATCTACCGGGAAGTCATCAAACAAACTCTCTCGAACATTCGGTTTCCGTTTTATAAAAGAATCAAATTTTGGTCATTTTTCCGCTGTCCCGGTAAATCCCACAAGAGGGCATAAGCAATCATATTGCAAATGTACAAAACATCACGAATCACGAAGTGGGCTTATCTCCAAAATGGAAAATATTTCGAAGCCGAAACTTGGTGAGCGTAGGTTTGGCATAATGGGCAGTTGGCCCCGAACAAGATGGCGTCTAGGCCTCAACGGTTTTTGAGTTATGGCCATTTTTCTGGGATTAAAGGTCCAAAATGAAAATAGAGCAATAATTTTTCCGCTTCATGTCAAAGTCAAGGAGCCTCCGGTGTCAATAAAAAAAAGAACCAGCCATTTATCTATCGTCATTTAAGAGAAATCGTACAATGTCAAATTGGTGATGTTCAAAAATATCTATATATATTTTTTAAACAGTTACAGATCCAGTTGCAGGGTGTTCTTACGAATCTCTTTAAAGTGTGCTGCGGAGCTCTGCGAGATTTCTGTGATTTTCTATAATTTTCTTGAAATAACACACACTCACTAAACCCTCCGTAAATAACTCAGTTCTTAACGTAAAGACTTATAACTCAGGATTCTGTAAAGGCATACCCCAATCAGGATATGAGTTTATTTATAGCTTCCTGTGCCAACCGGAAGTGCCTTAAATGGTGTCATAGTGGCTGTTTCCAAGGGTTAAAAAGGTCAGATCTTTTCAAAACTTCATGTGTGTGATTAGGCAACCCCCATGAACTGTAAGTCAGTCATTTCTCCCAACAGATGTCAAAGAAAAGCTCTCTCTCTCACACACACACACACACACACACACACACACACACACACACACACACACACACACACACACACACACACACACACACACACACACACACACACACACACACACACACACACACACACACACACACACACACACACACACACACACACACACACAGATGGAGGAGTGACAAAGTGCGGTGCTTAAAGACACACAGAGCCTGCAATGGCATTTCCATATTCTCCAGGCCGTGCCGAGTTCAACGAGATGCCCCGCTTGACCGTAGCTCGCTCTGAGTGCAGCGACCATGAAAAAAATTAGGCCCAAGTTGAAGCCTGGCCATAAATGTCATTTGCTTTTGGGTGACAGTGAGAGAACCGTTAGGGTGAGAAGCACCCATTCAACCTCAGGTACGATCCTGAGGTCCTCCCGATCTGTGGAAGCCTAAACTTGACCGTGTGGCATTAACCCTTAACAGTAAAACAGGTTTTTTTGATCTCACAGATTACAATGACATCTCTCCCCATAGGAATACATTGCCTGCTCCTCTAAAGTCAACCTGAAGCCTATGTGGGTTATGAATGCCTTATGAACCTGTCTTCGATGACAGTCCATCAGGACATTATGAGGTCTACCTGTGTCGATTCTAAGCTTCCTGGACCAACCGGAAGTGGTTAAAATCACCCTAAATGTGTATATCCATACCCTACCTGCAGTTTGATAGAAATAGTGCATTCAACCCTGTGTAAATCAGTCAGTTCTTCACGTAAAGACTTAAGACTCAGGATTCTGTAAAAGCATACCCCATTGAGGATATGTGTTGACTTATAGCTTCCTGTGCCAACCGGAAGTGCCATAATTGGTGTCACAGGGGCTGTTTCGAAGGGTTAAAAAAGTCAGATCTTTCCAAAACTTCATGTGTGATTAGGCAACCCCCATGAACTGTAAATCAGTCATTTTTCAGTCATCACACACACACACAGCTTGGAAGGAGGGACACATTGGGGTGCGTAGAGACATACACTGCCTGTATTAGTTAACCTTGTTGGAACTTTTAAAGAACCGTCAGACCTAGAGTTCCGAAACTTTAGAAACCTGTTCTAGACCTCAGGTCGATAGTGTGTGGTGAGTTACGTGGCTCTAGAAGGTTCTCGGACCGAGAAACAGCCTCGTACATTTGCAATAACTTCAATTCCTTTTTGCATCACGAAAATTACGACATTTAGAAATGTCCCAGATTCGCAAGACTAGGTGCATTACGACCGCCTTGGCCCATATAGACGGACGTTTCTGTCCGATTGCTCATTCAAGGACCCCGTAGCAAGGCATTGAAAAAAGTGGATTTTCAGCGCCAATTAGGGTCTTGCTCGGGCACCAATTGACCTATCAAGCCGAAACTTGGGATTCGGGGTCGCCTCAACTAGGCCTACACATAACATCAGAACTGGACCCGCAGCTAGAACGTAACTATGTGTTTTACGTCTTTATTATGGTTTGAACAGAAGGCGTTGTGAATTTTGGGCCAGCTCTGAAGTATGTGATAGTTGGCTACTAAACGAGTAGGAAAAAGTGGGTTTGGTGTCAGTTTGTATCAGTTTGGTGTCAGAATGATATCTAATTGACTGATGGACGGTGACTTGCTGGTGACTCTTGTCCATTTGCAATATGTTTAAACAGTGAGGTACCATCACCAAAGTGACATTCTGAAATCAACCCTAATGAGCTAGGGAGAGGAACCAGAATCACTGCCCAGCCATCCCAAATTCATCGGGCCAGTCAATTTCGCATTCCTGCAGGTTTTTTGAGCATGACAAATTCATGATGGTAAAAGCCCATTGAACCATGTTGCAAATGCACAGTGAATTTGCAAAAGTGAGAAAACATAAACAAATGGTCATAATGAAATCAACAAAGAACCACTATCAATGTCCGGCCATCCTGTGTTCATCAGGCCAGTCAATTTTGCATTTTTGAGAGGTAAAGAAAGAGAGAGAGAGGTAAAGAAAGAGGAAAGAGGGAGAGAGGTAAAGAAAGAGAGAGAGAGTAAAGAAAGAGAGAGAGAGAGGTAAAGAAAGAGAGAGAGAGAGAGAGGTAAAGAAAGAGAGAGAGAAAAGAAAGAGGGAGAGGTAAAGAAAGAGGGAGAGAGGTAAAGAAAGACGGAGAGAGTGAAGAAAGAGAGAGAGAGTAAAGAGAGAGAGGTAAAGAAAGAGAGAGGGGTAAAGAAAGAGAGAGAGAGGTAAAGAAAGAGGAAAGAGAGAGAGAGAGAGTAAAAAAAGAGAGAGTTAAAGAAAGAGGGAGAGGGGTAAAGAAAGAGGGAGAGGGGTAAAGAACAAGGGAGAGGGGTAAAGAAAGAGGGAGAGGGGTAAAGAAAGAGGGAGAGAGGTAAAGAGAGAGAGAGGTAAAGAAAGAGAGAGGTGTAAAGAAAGAGAGAGTTAAAGAAAGAGGGAGAGGGGTAAAAAAAGAGAGAGAGGGGTAAAGAAAGAGAGAGAGGGGTAAAGAAAGAGAGAGAGGGGTAAAGAAAGAGAGAGAGGGGTAAAGAAAGAGGGAGAGGGGTAAAGAAAGAGGGAGAGGGGTAAAGAAAGAGGGAAGAGAGAGAGAGGTAAAGAAAGAGAGAGTGGTAAAGAAAGAGAGAGAGTGGGAAAGAAAGTGGAAAGAGGGAGAGAGGTAAAGAAAGAGAGAGAGAGTAAAGAAAGAGAGAGAGAATAAAGAAAGAGAGAGAGTAAAGAAAGAGAGAGAAAGTAAAGAGAGAGAGTAAAGAAAGAGAGAGAGAAAAGAAAGAGGGAGTGGGGTAAAGAAAGAGAGAGAGAGAGAGGTAAAGAAAGAGAGAGAGAGTAAAAAAAGAGTGGTAAGGAGAGAGAGAGGGGTAAAGAAAGAGAGAGAGGGGTAAAGAAAGACAGAGTGGTAAAGAAAGAGAGAGTGGTAAAGAAAGAGAGAGAGAGAGTAAAGAAAGAGGGAGAGGGGTAACAAATGAGGGAGAGAGTTAAAGAAAGAGAGAGAGGGGTAAAGAAAGAGAGAGAGGGGTAAAGAAAGAGAGAGAGGTGTAAAGAAAGAGAGAGAGGGGTAAAGAAAGAGGAAAGAGGGAGAGAGGTAAAGAAAGAGAGAGTGGTAAAGAAAGAGAGAGAGGGGTAAAGAAAGAGAGAGAGGTGTAAAGAAAGAGAGAGAGGGGTAAAGAAAGAGGAAAGAGGGAGAGAGGTAAAGAAAGAGAGAGTGGTAAAGAAAGAGAGTGGTAAAGAAAGAGAGAGAGAGTAAAGAAAGAGAGAGAGAGGTAAAGAAAAGAGGGAGGGGGTAAAGAAAGAGAGAGAGGGGAAAGAAAGAGAAAGAGAGGGGTAAAGAAAGAGAGAGAGAGAGTAAAGAAAGAGAGAGGGGTAAAGAAAGAGAGAGCAAGGTAAAGAAAGAGAGAGGGGAAAGAAAGAGAGAGGAGGTAAAGAAAGAGGGAGAGAGTAAAGAAAGAGGGAGATATGTAAAGAAAGAGGGAGAGAGTAAAGAAAGAGGGAGAGAGGTAAAGAAAGAGGGAGAGTAAAGAAGGAGAGGGTAAAGAAAGAGGGAGAGAGTAAAGAAAGAGAGAGAGAGAAAAGAAAGAGAGAGAGAAAAGAAAGAGAGAGAAAGTAAAGAGAGAGAGAGTAAAGAAAGAGAGAGAGAAAAGAAAGAGAGCGGGGTAAAGAAAGTGAGAGAGGCAAAGAAAGAGGAAAGAGGGAGAGCGGTAAAGAAAGAGAGAGAGAGGTAAAGAAAGAGAGAGAGAGTAAAGAAAGAGAGAGAGAGTAAAGAAAGAGAGAGAGAGAGTAAAGAAAGAGAGAGAGGGGAAAGAAAGAGGGAGAGGGGTAAAGAAAGAGAGAGCAGGGTAAAGAAAGAGAGAGTGGTAAAGAAAGAGGAAAGAGGGAGAGAGGTAAAGAAAGAGGGAGAGAGTAAAGAAAGAGAGAGAGTAAAGAAAGAGAGAGAGAGTAAAGAAAGAGAGAGAGAGAGAGAGAGGAGTAAAGAAAGAGAGAGAGGGGTAAAGAAAGAGAGAGGTAAAGAAAGAGAGAGCAAGGTAAAGAAAGAGAGAGGGGAAAGAAAGAGAGAGAGAGGTAAAGAAAGAGGGAGAGGGGAAAGAAAGAGGGAGAGGGGTAAAGAAAGAAAGAGAGAGAGGGGTAAAGAAAGAGAGAGAGGGGTAAAGAAAGAGGGAGAGAGTAAAGAAAGAGGGAGATATGTAAAGAAAGAGGGAGAGAGGTAAAGAAAGAGGGAGAGAGGTAAAGAAAGAGAGAGAGAGTAAAGAAAGAGAGAGTAAGTAAAGAGAGAGAGAGTAAAGAAAGAGAGAGAGAGAGTAAAGAAAGAGAGAGAGAGAGTAAAGAAAGAGAGAGAGGGGAAAGAAAGAGGGAGAGGGGTAAAGAAAGAGAGAGCAGGGTAAAGAAAGAGAGAGTGGTAAAGAAACAGAGAGCAAGGTAAAGAAAGAGAGAGAGAGTTAAAGAAAGAGGAAAGAGGGAGAGAGGTAAGAAAGAGGGAGAGGGGTAAAGAAAGAGAGAGAGGGGTAAAGAAAGAGAGAGAGGGGTAAAGAAAGAGAGAGCAAGGTAAAGAAAGAGAGAGAGAGGTAAAGAAAGAGGGAGAGTAAAGAAGGAGAGGGTAAAGAAAGAGGGAGAGAGTAAAGAAAGAGAGAGAGAAAAAGAAAGAGAAAGAGAGAGAGAGTAAAGAAAGAGAGAGAAAGAAAGAAAGAAAGAGAGAGAGAGTAAAGAAAGAGAGAGAGAAAAAAGAAAGAAAGAAAGAGAGAGGTAAAGAAAGTGAGAGAGAGAGAAAGAAAGAGGAAGAGGGAGAGCGGTAAAGAAAGAGAGAGAGAGGTAAAGAAAGAGAGAGGAAAGAAAGAGGAGAGAAAGTAAAGAAAGAGAGAGAGAGAGTAAAGAAAGAGAGAGAGAAGAGAAAAGAAAGAGGGAAAGAAAGAGAGAGAGGAGAAAGAAAGAGAGAGTGGTAAAGAAAGAGGAAAGAGGGAGAGAGGTAAAGAAAGAGGGAGAGAGTAAAGAAAGAAGAGAAGAAAGAGAGAGGGTAAAGAAAGAGAGAGAGAGAAAGAGTAAAGAAAGAGGAGAGGGGTAAAGAAAGAGAGAGAGTAAAGAAAGAGGGAGAGAGTAAAGAAAGAGAGAGAGGAAAAGAAAGAAAGAGAAAGAAAGAGAGGGTAAAGAAAGAAAGAGAGAGAAAAGAAAGAGAGAGAGGGAAAGAAAGAAAAGAGAGAGAGAGGTAAAGAAAGAGAAAGAGAGAGAAAGAAAGAGGGAGAGAGGGTAAAGAAAGAAAGAGAGAGAGGTAAAGAAAGAGAGAGAGGGGTAAAGAAAGAGGGAGAGAGTAAAGAAAGAGAGAGAAAGAAAGAGGGAGAGGGTAAAGAAAGAGAGAGAGAGAGGTAAAGAAAGAGAGAGAGTAAAGAAAGAGAGAGAGGTAAAAGAAAGAAAGAGAAGGAAAGAAAGAGAGAGAGGAAAGAAAGAGAGAGAAAAGAAAGAAAGAGAGAGGGAGAAAGAAAGAGAGAAAGAAAGAAAGAGAGAGGGGTAAAGAAAGAGAGAGAGGGTAAAGAAAGAGAGAGGTAAAGAAAGAGAGAGAGGTAAAGAAAGAGAGAGAAAAGAAAGAGGAAAGAGGGAGAGAGGTAAGAAAGAGGGAGAGGGGTAAAGAAAGAGAGAGAGGGGTAAAGAAAGAGAGAGAGGGGTAAAGAAAGAGAGAGCAAGGTAAAGAAAGAGAGAGAGAGTTAAAGAAAGAGGGAGAGGGGTAAGAGAGAGGGGTAAAGAAAGAGAGAGAGGTAAAGACAGAGGAAAGAGGGAGAGACGTAAAGAAAGAGAAAGAGAGAGAGAGGTAAAGATAAAGAGAGTAAAGAAAGAGAGAGAGTAAAGAAAGAGAGAGAGTAAAGAAAGACAGAGAGAGAAAGGTAAAGAAAGAGAGAGAGGGGTAAAGAAAGAGAGAGAGAGGTAAAGAAAGAGGGAGAGAGTAAAGAAAGAGGGAGAGAGTAAAGAAAGAGGGAGATATGTAAAGAAAGAGGGAGAGAGGTAAAGAAAGAGGGAGAGAGGTAAAGAAAGAGGGAGAGAGGTAAAGAAAGAGGGAGAGAGTAAAGAAAGAGAGAGAAAATAAAGAGAGAGAGAGTAAAGAAAGAGAGAGAGAGTAAAGAAAGAGAGAGAGAGAGTAAAGAAAGAGAGAGAGGGGAAAGAAAGAGGGAGAGGGGTAAAGAAAGAGAGAGCAGGGTAAAGAAAGAGAGAGTGGTAAAGAAAGAGGAAAGAGAGAGAGAGAGTAAAGAAAGAGAGAGTAAAGAAAGAGAGAGAGAGTAAAGAAAGAGAGAGAGTAAAGAAAGAGAGAGTAAAGAAAGAGAGAGAGAGTAAAGAAAGAGAGAGAGTAAAGAAAGAGAGAGAGAGTAAAGAAAGAGAGAGAGGGGTAAAGAAAGAGAGAGGTAAAGAAAGAGGGAGAGAGTAAAGAAAGAGGGAGATATGTAAAGAAAGAGGTAGAGAGGTAAAGAAAGAGGGAGATATGTAAAGAAAGAGGGAGAGAGGTAAAGAAAGAGGGAGATATGTAAAGAAAGAGGGAGAGAGGTAAAGAAAGAGGGAGAGAGGTAAAGAAAGAGGGAGAGAGGTAAAGAAAGAGGGAGAGAGTAAAGAAAGAGGGAGAGAGGTAAAGAAAGAGGGAGAGAGTAAAGAACGAGGGAGAGAGTAAAGAAAGAGGGAGAGAGGAAAAGAAAGAGGGAGAGAGGTAAAGAAAGAGGGAGAGAGGTAAAGAAAGAGGGAGAGGGTAAAGAAAGAGGAAGAGAGGTAAAGAAAGAGGGAGAGAGTAAAGAAAGAGGGAGGGAGTAAAGGAGAGGGTAAAGAAAGAGGAAGAGAGGTAAAGCAAGAGGTAAAGAAAGAGGGAGTGAGTAAAGAAAGAGGGAGAGAGGTAAAGAAAGAGGGAGATGGTAAAGAAAGAGGGAGAGAGGTAAAGAAAGAGGGAGGGTAAAGAAAGAGGGAGAGAGTAAAGCAAGAGGGAGAGTTACAGAAAGAGGGAGAGAGGTAAAGAAAGAGGGAGAGACTAAAAAAAGAGGGAGAGAAGGTAAAAGAGAGCGGGTAAAGAGAGTCGATCAGAATCGCCCATTGGGATGCACAAAGTTTTGATATATGGTCAAAAAAACTACGTTGTAACAGCCCCTTTTACAATATCTCTGAACCAATCTATATGATGTATTACTTTATTGAATATATTTAATTAATGTGAGAGGTGTACCATGTACAGTATAGCAGGACGTGGGACTGAACTTAAGTAACAAATTGTACCTTGTGCAATCATTAAAACATAGAGGAAAACCCACGATCTAACCCAGCAGCAAAACTACCATAGCCCATCTCCTGTCCAATCCACATAGACTGAGCTTAAGCCCATGTGGGTATTACTAAATCCATATTAGGGCAGCCCCTGTATCCCCTGCATACAATATTCTGCATGCCTTACCACTCAAACAGTCAGACCATTAATGATGAAAATACTCTCTAATAATTCTCTAACCATTTGGTTTCAACTAGAACCTTTGTAATACATAAACATAAAACATGAGAGAGAGGATGAGGGGCATTTGGAAAAGATGGGGAATGGTTGACCACTCAACCAAAATCAAACTCTGCACTATCTCTGAAAAGTACTATTGAAGGGTCTTGAAGGGACTCATTGCCGCCCACTGAAGTATTTCCACCAACATGTTCAAGGTAATACACATTATGAAATCATTGCTAAATGAGAGAAAGTGCCCTATTACCATTACGGTTATCAGTGGAGGCGGAATTAGGGTCTGCGCTAGTCTTGCTGACGTGACTCAAGTAGTCAGAGAGGGAGAGCTGACACACTGGTTTGGATAAGAGGACGTTGTAAAAACAGTATTCACACAGAAATGTGCTTCTGAATGTGTTGAGCTTCGATTGGTTCCCTCAAACATTTTTTTTCATTCCTGGGGCACCGAAAATGCTCTAATGCCTCTGGCTGAGACAAGTCATAATTACAGTGTCCATATTAGCACCAGTGTTGTGGTCATTACAAAACAATTGTTATATATTACCCATTACTCGTTACTTCTTTATTACTTTATTTATGACTCCCTGGGAAAAGCAATGAGTTCCACTAATATTACTTTTGTTATATTACTTTTGTTTTAAACCCCAAAACATTGCACATCGTCAGTCAATGTAAACATTGTCAATGTTACCTTATGTAGGCCTATACACCAGTGGATAAGGGCAGGATTTTCTCTACTACATACAAAGCAACTAGCTTGTTCAGCTCTCCCAGGGTTACAGCCTGTCCTCCTGAATGATTGAAATCAAGCCTTGGTTGTTTGGATGAGGTAGACAAGCGTGTTACTTTTGCAAATGCTTCAAGAGATTGGATGTTGTATTTCTAGCAGTGGAGATGTGTTTCTCACCTGGGCACAGTTTACATTTGACAGTTATATTCTTGTCATTTCGTCCCCCTACCAAATCAAAATAAAGGGGGTCAGTGGCGGTTGGTGCCGTTTAAGATGAGGGAGGACAATTATATTTTTTGAGCATGGCCTTATTTCTATTACAACATTCATTCATATCCCATTCACCCAGTTCAATGTAACATTGATAGGTTTAGGCTACAACATGATACAAAAATGTTCACTGTACCCATCATGGGTTGCTACAACCTAGCCTATGAACGTAGGTGCACAGGTCGAGAGAATTTTGAGTAATCAAGGTGACAGACAGTGTTCATATAGCCAATAAACTATTATGGTCCAAACACACCAAGATAGTCGTGAAGAGGGCACGACAATGCCTATTCCCCCCCAGGAGACTGAAAAGATTTGGCATGGGTCCTCAGATCCTCAAAAAGTTCTACAGCTGTACCATCGAGAGCACGGTTTCCTTTGTAGTCCGTAATCATTTGCAAGCCCTGCCACATCCGATGAGCATCAGAGCTTTTTTAGTAGGATTCAATCTTAGTCCTGTATTGACACTTTGTCTGTTTGATGGTTCGTCAGAGGGCATAGAGGGATTACTTATAAATGTCCGGGTTAGAGTCCTGCTCCATGAAAGCACCAGCTCTACCCTTTAGCTCAGTGTGGATGTTGCCTGTAATCCATGGCTTCTTTTTGGAGTAAGTACGTACGGTCACTGTGGGGACGACGTCTTCGATGGACTTATTGATGCGACATACAGTGGTGCTTATCTGAAAAAGACCCACACAACGGAAATAGTGTGGTTGAGAGTCATAGAAAAGTCTCAAAGGACTTTCCATCCTCTGTATATACTCTAGAACAGCCATACTCAACTGGTGGACCGCGGTCTTAATCCAGGGCTCCCGACATAAAAAACTTTTTGTCTGTGGGATTCAGTCAGGTTTTTAACTTAATGCTGCTGAGAGTTGTAATAGTAGAACGCACAATGTACAATTTTGAAATTTGGTAGTGCATGGGCAGTTTTCCTCTCGCAATGTCCTTCACTGACAGACCTTAGAGCTATTCTTAACCTGCGATAAATGTCCAGTTGATTAACTACTGGCCATGTTAGCTAGTTAGCCTAATTTACCCATCTAGCTATCTAAATATTGTAGTTATGGCCAAATTATGTTCCCAGGGGCTTCGATCCCCAAGGGGCATCCATTGATTTTGTTGAGTCACTCAGGTATCAATGCACACATAAGACATGGCAAAATTTGTAAATTTGCAGGAACTTAGCTTTAAAACTGCTCCATTTTCTCTCTGCCCAATGGCAAAATGTGTAGAATTTTAGGAAAATAGCTTTAAAATTGCTTGTTTTTCTCTCTGCCCGATGGCAAAATGTGTAGAATTTTAAGAAATTACCTTTAAATCTGCTCCATTTTGTCTCTGCCCGATGGCAAAATGTGTAGAATTGCATGGAATGAGCTTAAAAACGGCAACGTTTTCTCTCCGCCAACAAAGAGTGGTTGGAACAGTTTGAACAGTTTGGGGTCACATTGGTCGAGGTTTGTTACTATGCCGATAACCTTTGCCATGTAAGAAATATGTGTGACCAGAACTTCTCAAATAGTAGTTGAGTACCCCTGCTCTAGAAGGAAACAGCACTGTGGAAGCGAGCAGTGATAGATACATTCATAACGCACATTTCCTATTGTCTTCCTGTCTGAGAGTATAGTATAGTTCTACCCCTCCACATCCTGTCTGGTTTAAACGTCCTCATATACAATGTCCCTGTATCCAAATTCCATGGGCACGTGACTATCCACGTATGGACACTGTATGAGTAAAGAACTGTGTTCTGATATGGACACCGTATGGAAATACAACTTTCATGGAAGTGTGACTGTCCTAATATGGACACCATATCAGCATACAAATGCCATGGACATGACTGTTCTACTATGGACAACCATATGAGTATACAACTTCCATGGATGGTGAATCTGATATCGACAACATAATACAAAGTCCTTTGAGCCAGGCCCTCAGCAACTCACAGGCAGTGGACCACGGTGCGTCCGTCTCCCCCGTCGTACTGCTCCTGCCACTTGGCCAGACGTCTCACCAGCTGCAAGATGGAACGCTTGGACAGGGGCGTGTCCCGATAGGCCGGCCAGCCGATGAACTGGAAATGCTGCACCAAACGGTAGCCATCCTGGGGCTGCCAAAGAATCATAAATTAATGCCATTATCATCATCATCGTTGTTGTGGTCAACATCATCATCATGGACAACATGCCAGATAGTATCCTCATCATCCTTAGCACAATCATCAACCACTAGCAAGCTAATCTTCCTCCTCATTATAACCATCATTGGTAGATGGACTTCGCCAATTTGAAGGGGGATCAAGTTTACCTCTGTGTCCACTGCAAACATAAACCACTCAGCCACTCAAGTCATTAATGAAATGCTGACGCACTGAGCTCCTCATCAGAAGCACATCTATTCCCAGTGTATTTGGACTCAACTTTCCTTCCCTTAGCCAGAGCAGAGCCAACAAGCCAACGACTGGCAACCACAACAAAGACGATATCTGGCTCCATGCCCAAGCTGGGAACAAGGGAGAGACTCATTTTGTCGTACAGGAGCCGTGTCATGTGCTTCTCGCGGTAGCGATGGAACCATTTCATGGTAAATTGGAGACGCCACCCCTGTGGCTTTTTACACCATCACGGAGCTAAGTGTTGATTAGCTGCCTGGTGAAGCCTGCCGTCTCCGCTGGTTAAAGTGGGGGGCCATGAGAAAGCAAGAGGGAGAGGAGAGAGAAAGGAGTAACCGAGTGCCACAAACACAGGGATTCAAGTGGCAGTGATTTAATGGTGTCTAATGAGTATTAGTGTAAATAAAGCCCCTCCAATGGAACCAGTCTGAACCAGCCATGGTGCTGCCAGGCTTGGCCTGTCTGTTAGTGCCATCCCAATTGGCAGACCCAGGTTCAGATACTATTGGAAATCTTTCACAGGCTTTGAGCATTTTCTTTAGCTTCCTTGGAGTGCCAAATGGATTTGGTTTTCACTTTTGCGACTTCTCTATTTGCTCCATTTTGCCAGGCAAGCTCATTCAAACACAGCTGGAGTATTATAAATGATTTAGAATAGTATCTTAACCCAGGTCTGACATGGGTATGTGGTGTGCATGGCACAAGCAATTAGGTTGACATTTGAAGGAGTCTAACTGACAAGACAGTGTCCTAGCGATATATATAACAGTGTTGTAGGAGTGGAGGCAAGACAAATGTACAGTAGTACATCTGGCATCTGAGCATCTGTTTCTTTTTTATGCTGGTCTGGGACCTATGGGATGTAATACAGTTTGTGACCTATGAGAGAAAACGAACAGAACCATATAAAGTCCTACAGCAATAGATTCTAGTTTCTATGACTGTGATAATAATAAGTCACCTATACAGTGTTCCCTATTCATTTTAAAACCTGGTTTGCCACCATACTTTCTTTATTGTGATACAGACCCTGGCCATGTTACAGATCCTGAAGATGCGATTGATGATGTCTTCATCAATGTCGGCTGAGATGAACTCCACCTGGACAGGGCCGTAGCAGCAGGAGCTCTTCTCGGGCCAGTACTGCATGCAAAGCTAGGGAGAAAAGAGGGAGTTAGCCATAGAAATATAATTATTTCTTCCTGCTTTATACATTTAATATGGCCACCGGTGCACCAATCACAGAAAATATACTTGACTGGGAATGTCCGTTCTAGTAATTCTATTTATATGGTGTGAGCCTTGCTACATCACATGCTGTTGTGGACACTGTTGTTGAAATAGAGTATTCTACCCATTGGAAAGTACTGAAAACATTAAATAAACTACACATTGCTTTGGCCATTTGAACAAAGCCATCTCCAACTCACCATTATTGACTTCAAATGCAAGGTCATAGAAGTACGAGAAAAGAAAAACATTGCTAACATGCTGGGTGGAATCATGCTGGGTGGAATCAATGCACACACAGCAAAAGCCTTGACCATATTAGCCTCTGCACGGTACACCTACAGCTAAGGGCCATGATGGGCTATCCTCCAGTCTAGTACTTTTGAAAGGCTCCAACCTCTTAAAATGAGTTCACCCTCACGTCAATAGGCCTTTGCTGGGCTTCAATCTAGGTGTCTGTCTGAGGGTTCTGGCAGCTATGTCGGATAGTTAAACCCCTGGCGGAGAAAGGAGTAGCTTATCCTGCCCTATAAAACTGTATGTGTGAGACCCGGAGGAGGAGATGACAATGGAGGAATAGAGAGATAGATGGAGATGAACAGAGAACAATAGAACATGTGTAAGACCCCCACGGCAGACCGATAGTCAAAGAGATAAGCAAAGTCACTGTGTGTGTATGTGTCTACGTGTGTGCATGCATATGTTTACATGCACATATATGTGTGTGCGCACATGCCTGTGTGTATGCGAACCCAGAGGGTGAACAATACACACCTGCGCTGCATCCATCTCGTTGAGCATGACTATCGAGGAGCAGTTGTAGTCGAAGACCAGCCTCCAGAAGTCGGCGGCCGTGTTGGGCAGCGGGTGCTGGGTTACGATGAAGGCTGCTGGCTGTTTATGGCTCTGTAAAAAAAAAAATCAATAACACAGCACTTCAGCCCTCAGTAGAGAAGGTGAGAGACAGAGAGAGAAAGAGAGAGGGACTCCAATGCCTGATCAACTCGTGGCAAAGGACAAAGAGCCAAACCAGGTGGACTCCCACGGACAGTGTTAACCTTGCGCCGTAATGCATTGACAAGAGAAATCCAGCTACAGATCATTATGCTGCTGCCAGGCAGGCCGGGTCTGGGAAAGGCACCGCTGGCTTTATTTAGCTCCACCTCTGTACTTGTTATTGTCTGCCGTTGTTGTCTTACCAGCTCTGTGTAGCTTATCTGTATCTATGTCAGTAGAGGCTCCTCAGAGGAGGAAGGGTAGGACCATCCTCCTCGCAAATTTCTTTTTTTTTATAGAAACATTTCAACAAATTATCCTTTTTAGATAAAACTATACTAAATATATTCACATGACACCAAATAATTTACTAAAACACTCTGTTTTGCAATGAAGTAGCCTCTGCAGAACTCTGTAGAGTAGCACCATGGCGTAACTTCTGTCCTCCTCTGGGTACATTGACTTCAATACAAACCTAGGAGGCTCATGGTTCTCACCCCCTTCCATAGACTTACACAGTAATTATGACAACTTCCGGAGGATGTCCTTCAACCTATCAGAGCTCTTGTAGCATGAACTGACAAGTTGTTCACTCAATAAAAGGATTAGACAATGAATCTATTACTGAAAGCATAAGCTAGAGCTAGCTAGCACTGCAGTGCATAGAATGTGGTGAGTAGAAAACATTGAACAGTGAACAAATGTATTTCTTCCAAAATTATTAAGAAGCAAGAGAGAGAGAGAACTAGCCATATTTTGTTGTATATTTAATGAAAAAAATAATCATCCTCCCTCATCTTAAATGACACTGATCTGTGTGTATAGATCTGCTATGAGAGTCATCATGTATCAAAGTGCTATGGCTTAATGGTGTGTTGGATAATGATTAGTTGTTAAATGATGTTGTTTGTTAACTTTTATATTGCTGTTGCACTATGACATTTAATTGTTAAACCCAATTTCTGCCTCTGCATATCCCCACAACAAATGCAATAAACATAAAATCCCTATACTAAGTCATAACACAACAGTACGAAAGCATATCTCAAACTAACTGATCTGTGTTTGCCAGTTTGGATGACATCTTCAGCCAAGCTAAAGCCAATGGTTAAACCCTACTTGGGTGTCTGCAAATAGTATTTTAAATCTTTGAGTGTTTGTTTGAGTCTGGCTATAGAGTGCCAGATTGGCAGGATTTGCACCTTGGGACAATTCCAGTGGTTGAGAGACAGAGAGAGCAAGAGAGAGATTAACTTACATCCATGAGGGCAGCGTTGATGTAGTTACTGGACTCTCCATCAACAGAGATGAGGAAAGGCAGGCAGCGATCCACAGACAGGACGTCCATGCTGCGGTTCTTGTCGTGGTTCCGGGGGAGCAGTCCCACGCTACAGTCTTCAGGCCGAACCCGGGGAGTCACGATGTTCAGAGTCTGGGAGAGCGAACACGTTATTTTTACAATTATTTATCAGGTCTTAACATGTTTTTTTTTTAAAGAAACCTACATGGTCTTAACAAGACTTGCTGACTATTTTCATCTTCGACACGTGACGTTTTTGTAACCTACTGGGTATTTACCTTCCAACCCGAGATGTTCGCAATACTATAATACAATATTCGTCTAAGCTAAAGCATATAGGCATTACATTAGTCTCTGGGAACTAACACAAGTATTCAGGTCTCAGGCAAGGTTTCTCCCTCCGCTAGCGTTATTCTCCAAACCACCTCCTCTGCAACACTCACAATGACATAGCCCTGAATCAACTGCCCAGACTAGTAGTGGAGAACGAATTGGTGAGTAAATAAACCCACGAAAATAAATAATCTGCCCCTATTTTCTTTGATTTCCATATTCCAACATAACAGCATTACTGGTAGTCATCAGTGCCTTCAACAAGTGCAAATACTTCACTGAAGCGAAGGCTGCAGATGACTTATGTATGAGGGAGAATGAGGGATATTGAGATTGGGAGTGCGATAGAGAGATACGCATCATACATTATGAGACAGATTACAGATCTGAGACCTGTGCTTGATACAGTGATGGGATATTAATCTCAGAGAGAATACGGAGCACAGGTGCTTAGCTGCCGAGTTCATGCTGCCTCCTAACGGTAGCTACAAAGCCTTGTTCTTGGAGAAGGCAATTGTCACCCATCTTAGGGGGAAAAGGCAAATGTCATACCTCTTAAGAGGAAAACAGACAGACAGACAGACAGACAGACAGACAGACAGACAGACAGACAGACAGACAGACAGACAGACAGACAGACAGACAGACAGAACAAACCTGAAACTCGTCCTTAATTTGGCTAGAGTTGGTCTGTGGGTCCAGTCTGATAATGTTGTAGTATATGGCTCTGAATTCACAGACTGGGATGGCTGTGTTTCCACACAAGCAGGCTTCCAGGATGGCATCGTGGACAAAGACATACTGCTCCTGGGGTAGGACACAATACATAACATGAGATGACGTAAAATGAGATGACAAAATGGGGCGGCAGCGTAGCCTAGTGGTTAGAGCGTTGGACTAGTAACCAGAAGGTTGTGAGTTCAAACCCCCGAGCTGACAAGGTACAAATCTGTTGTTCTGCCCCTGAACAGGCAGTTAACCCACTGTTCATAAGAATGTGTTCTTAACTGACTTGCCTGGTTAAATAAAGGTTAAAAAAAAGATTTAAAAAAAAGAGGTTAATGTATTTCTACCCTTCAGGTCAACATCAACACACAAAAGGACACTTTATTTACAGCACTTCAACAACTAGTTGGACCCTATTCACTAGACTCAATCCACATGTACTGTTGAAATGTTTCGAGAACAGAGCAGAACATACAGGTAACGAGTCCAACTCTGACTGCTTGTACACTGATATACAAAACCATAATTAGTTGTCGGCAACACTTTACATTAAGTTGCCACTATTACTATGCAACTACACATTAATAACTATAGTACAAACATAGTAGTTATAGGTAGTGGTATTAGTAAGAACACAGTTGGATGACTGAGTAATTTACACATCCACTTTTTGAAGGTTATTCCACATATGTAATTACTGATGTTACACATTTTATTGTTACACTATGTAACTAATGTTTTGTAATGACATGTTTGATAGTCACCTGTGAATTACCATGTTAATAACTCAAGCCAAAATCTGACATAGTTACATGTAACTAACTACATGGTGCCATTACCATCAAATCCACCAGTAATACCAGGGTTGCTCTGATGATGTAAATAGGCTAGGACCCTGTAAACACACCTTGTGATTAACTACTGGTTATTTTAGATGAGTTCATTTCTGTGTTATTACCTGGCTCAAAGGGTATACTGAATCAAGTGTCAAGTAAGAACAATGTAGGATATACTTAATTAAGCGGTAAGGCCCGGGGGGGTTGTGGTACGGTGCCTTCGGAAAGTATTCAGACCCCTTGACTTTTTTCACATTTTGTTACGTTACAGCCTTATTCTAAAATATATTAAATACATAAAAAAACTCAGGAATCTACACACAATACACCACAATGACAAAGCAAAAACAGGTTTCTTTCTGAAAATGTATTAAAAATAAAAACCAGAGATACCTTATTTACATAAGTATTCCTTTGTTACGAGATTCATCCCGTTTCAAATTATCATCCTTGAGCTGTTTCTACAACTTGATTGGAGTCTACCTGTGGTAAATTCAATTGATTGGACATGATTTGGAAAGGCACCTGTCTATATAAGGTCCCACATTTGACAATGCATGTCAGAGCAAAAACCAAGCCATGAGGTCGAAGGAATTGACCGTAGAGCTCGGAGACAGCATCGTGTCGAGGCACATATCTGGGGAAGGGTACCTAAAAAATGTATGCAGCATTTAAGGTCCCCAAGAACACAGTGGGCTCCACTGTGTCTTAAATGGACCAAGACTCTTCCTAGAGCTGGCCGCCTGGCCAAACGGAGCAATTGGGGGAGAAGGGCCTCAGTCAGATAGGTGACCAAATACAAGATGGTCACTCTGACAGAGCTCTGGAGTTCCTCTATGTAGATGGGAGAACCTTCCAGAAGGACAACCATCTCTGCAGCACTCCACAATCAGGCCTTTATGGTAGAGTGGCAAGACGGAAGCCACTCCTCAGTAAAAGGCACATGACAGCCCGCTTGTAGTTTGCAAAAATGCACCTAAAGATTTACAGAAAATGAGAAAAAAGATTCTCTGGTCTGATGAAACCAAGACTGAATTCTTTGGCCTGAATGCCAAGCATAACATCTGGAGGAAACCTGGCACCATCCCTAAGGTGAAGCATGGTAGTGGCAGCATCATGCTGTGGGGATGTTTTGCAGCAGCAGAGACTGGGAGACTAGTCAGGATTGAGGGAAAGATGAACAGAGAAAAGTACAGAGAGATCCTTGATAAAAACCTGCTTCAGGGTGCTCAGGACCTCAGACTGGGGTGAAGGTTCAGCTTCCAAAAGGAAACAACCCTGAGCACACAGCCAAGACAACGCAGGAGTGGCTTCGGGACAAGTCTGAATGTCCTTGAGTGGCCCAGCCAGAGCCCGGACTTGAACCCAATCTAACACCTCTGTAGAAACTTGAAAATAGCTGTGCAGCAACCCTTCCCATCCAACCTGACAGAGCTTGAGATCATCTGCAGAGAAGAATGGGAGAAACTCCCCAAGCTTGTAGAGTCATACCCAAGAAGAATCAATGCTGTAATCGCTGCCAAGTGCGCTTCAACAACGTACTGTTTTAACTTTGTCATTTTGGGTAGTCGTGTGTAGATTGATGAAGATTGTCGTGTGTAGATTGCCTTGATCTAAAAAATTGGAATAAGGCTGTAATGTAACAAAACGGCCCAGGAGTGGGAAGGTGAACGGAAAGGCTCTGGAGCAACGAACCGCCCTTGCTGTCTCTGCCTGGCCAGTTCCCCTCTTCCCACTGGGATTCTCTGCCTCTAACCCTATTACAGGGGCTGAGTCACTGGCTTACTGGGGCTCTCTCATGCCGTCCCTGGAAGGGGTGCGTCACCTGAGTGGGTTGATTCACTGATGTGGTCATCCTGTCTGGGTTGGCGCCCCCTTGGGTTGTGCCATGGCGGAGATCTTTGTGGGCTATACTCAGCCTTGTCTCAGGATGGTAAGTTGGTGGTTGAAGATATCCCTCTAGTGGTGTGGGGGCTGTGCTTTGGCAAAGTGGGTGGGGTTATATCCTTCCTGTTTGGCCCTGTCTGGGGGTGTCCTCGGATGGGGCCACAGTGTCTCCTGACCCCTCCTGTCTCAGCCTCCAGTATTTATGCTGCAGTAGTTAATGTGTCGGGGGGCTGGGGTCAGTTTGTTATATCTGGAGTACCTCTCCTGTCCTATTCGGTGTCCTGTGTGAATCTAAGTGTGCGTTCTCTAATTCTCTCTTTCTCTCTCTCTCTCTCGGAGGACCTGAGCCCTAGGACCATGCCCCAGGACTACCTGACATGATGACTCCTTGCTGTCCCCAGTCCACCTGGCCGTGCTGCTGCTCCAGTTTCAACTGTACTGCCTTATTATTATTCGACCATGCTGGTCATTTATGAACATTTGAACATCTTGGCCATGTTCTGTTATAATCTCCACCCGGCACAGCCAGAAGAGGACTGGCCACCCCACATATGCTCTCTCTAATTCTCTCTTTCTTTCTCTCTCTCGGAGGACCTGAGCCCTAGGACCATGCCCCAGGACTACCTGACATGATGACTCCTTGCTGTCCCCAGTCCACCTGACCGTGCTGCTGCTCCAGTTTCAACTGTTCTGCCTTATTATTATACGACCATGCTGGTCATTTATGAACATTTTAACATCTTGGCCATGTTCTGTTATAATCTCCACCCGGCACAGCCAGAAGAGGACTGGCCACCCCACATAGCCTGGTTCCTCTCTAGGTTTCTTCCTAGGTTTTGGCCTTTCTAGGGAAACCGTGCTTCTACACCTGCATTGCTTGCTGTTTGGGGTTTTAGGCTGGGTTTCTGTACAGCACTTTGAGATATCAGCTGATGTACGAAGGACTATATAAATAAATTTGATTGTACATATAAAACACAGGGAAATCATATTTTTAACTGCACTGGGCCTTTAAGCCAGGTCATAGAAATAAACTAATTGAAAATGACTGGTAGTTAATGACAGGGTGTGCCTTGTGACAATTATTGTACCAGGTCCTAGCCTATTTATCAACCCTGATTTTACATGTGGATTTGATGGTATTGGCACCTTGTTGGTGCATGTAACAAGGTCAGATTTCGTTTGAAATTATTAAAACCATGAGCCTCCTAGGTTTTGTATTGAAGTCAATGTACACAGCGGAAAGAAAATAGCTGTCCTCGGGCTACACCGTGGTGCTACCCCAGAGAGTGTGGTTACTGAAGACCTTCATTGCAAAACAGTGTGTTTGAATCAGTTATTTGATGACGTGAATATATGTATTATAGTTTAATCTAAAAAGGATATATTTTTTTAATGTTTCACAATTTGTATTTTTATGAAATTCACAGAGTAGGATGGTATTCCCCTTCCTTCTCTGAGGAGCCACCATTGATATATGTTAACTGTTCACAGGAGAGGCATTTTTTTCATCAAAATGCATTTTGTTTTGCAGAAAGTCCTTCTGGAATATGTGAAGTTTCATGTGCCTTAATAACAAACTTGTATTGCATCTGTAAATACAAAAACATTTGTTCAATTACGAGCCTAGTTGGTTTAGCCACGGAAAAAGTCAGGAACCTTCCCGCTAGCCATGATTGGCTGAGATAATGGATGTTATGGACATGGCGGGAAAAGAGTTTGGATTGGTCTGCCAGGTAGCATGCTTCCTACTACAATGTGAGCTGCTCAGTATGCGTTGATAATCCTTTCTACCGCGTCTTTTTACAAATATATGACGTTAGCCATTGAGAACTTAAAAAGCCGTGCTACTTTTCTCAACAACATGGATGCCCTAAATTTAGCAGATGCTATTGACAGATCAGTTGGAAGAAGTTGTGATGTGCTACTTTTCATACATGCCACAGTCAGTGTGAGCCGGAATGACTTGACACGACCCTGGCCAAGTCTGCCGTGAAGAAGCATTCATCCATGTATACAGGTAAGAGTCTAGCTACATTTCAGATATTATACATGTTTTTAATTTTGTCAAAAAGTCATTTTCATTGCAAGTTAAAGCGTACTGTTGGCTAGCTAGCGGATGTTAGCATGCTGTCTCGCTAGCTAGCGTTATGTGTATGATCTCTGTAGTAATATTATGCAACTCAGAAATTAATTTGCATTGCTAGTTATAGCCTAATGTTAGCTAGCAAGATAACGTTGAACCTAGTTGGTTAGCTTTAGCTACCTGCAGATTCATACTACAGCTATGACAATCAGTTTGTATTGGTGGTAGTATGAGTTGGTATTACGTCAGTTCATTGTTTAGCTAGCTAGCTAGCTATCAAATTAGCCAGGTGTGTCTGGGGGTGATTACGGCTATCTATTGTATTTCATGAATATGTGTACATATCTAGAAAATAGTGACCCATCCACTTAGCTAGTTGTGGCTGGGGATGGATATAACATTTTTACCACACATTTTTCGGGTAAGTGTCATCTAATAATTATAAAACATTTATAATCTGGACACGTTCTGTTTTTATTGTTTATTTCTACAATGCAAATAACCACTTCACTGTATGATTTACACCTTCTGTATCCTGTGCATGAAACAAATAAACTTAGATTGTATTTGATATGGTGTGTGTTTTGCCAGAGAAGGTAATGTGGAGGTTGCTGTTGTATTACCGTTATTTAAGGGTGACTGCAAAACTCCCACGGTCATAACCCAAACTTAGCAAACACACTTGCAAACTCATTCACAGAATAAAAATGTGTGCGAACTAAGTTATCTATTATTCAGCATGTATTTAATATTAATAGGATCATTGGGATGGAAGATGCATGACTGAGAACTCTCCAGAGGTAGCTAGGCTCGCCTGACTTGGGAAATATATCTGAGGAGACACCACACACATTTGATCAGTAGTGATGTCACGCGTGCTGATGGTTTGTACGAATGGTTGCAAGTCGCAGAGTCGTTGAGAGTATACAATGTATATCAGTCTAGTAGGTACACATAAGTTAATGAAACAGTAGTAGTTATGGAGAATACTGATGCATATTTACTAGTAGCCCTTTTGTCATTCTCACTATTGACATTGAAGTAGCACTCAGAGTATTTGAGGGGAGTAGTTTGAGAAAACTGAGAATGACAGAATTGTTCATCTTTATAAAATAATGAGTACTTAGTTTGGACGCAAGGTGATTTGTAGATCAGTGATTCTGTTTGGCCCGACTGCAATGTAGTTGATCTCAAACACACACACATTATCTCACAGGTATTGTTTCTCCACTAAGAACCACTGTTTCATCACTGACTGCATGATCCACTGGAAAATGTAACCCTAATAGCCTGGAATGGCCTGTCTGGCAGATAAGGCCCAGGCTTATAGACCATAGAAATAGAATCTGGTTTCAAGGTCTGGGGATAACATTTCTATGCTTTAGACTCTCCCTGCATATGACTCACTTTACATGATCATGTCTAAGCTTCACAATATCCTATTTCTATGCTTTACAGTGTCCCTCCATAGGACTCACTTTAAAATATGCCTGCTGACAATTTCACACAGAACAACTAACTGTGGGCAGTGGGTTACGGCATAGGATCAGTCTGGTGATTGTCTGGGAAAGACTAGCCATAGCAGACTACTGTTTGAGCCTTTTTAACCCTTTACCATGGCGATGGAAAATGCTACGCTAACAGACTTGCTGTGACTTTGAACGTTGGTTGCACTCCCTTTACACTTGTTATGAGGATGTCTAATGCTAACTGTGTAACTGCTTGTAACTACTATCAGTACCATTGAACAAAATAACATGTGAATGGCTAATGATAACCTAAAAATACCATATTAACGCTAGGTATAAGGATGGCTAATGCTATGCTATTTGGCTAACTGCACTTTTAAACACTGTACCATTTTTTTATGTACCATTATGCGGCATTATGTATCATTACTTCCTTTGCAGGGCACTGTAATGACTAATGCTTCAACTATGATAGAGTACTGTCCTCTTCTTTACCCACTATCCACACACAAGCTACTCAGTACATTTCTTCACCAACCTCGGTTTGCACCATGTTAACCCTTTGTGAGCGCAGTTCGCGGATGCAGTTGAAGATGTCCACCACACCCTCGTTCTCGGCCATATCCAGCATAATGTCCACAGCTATGAAACAGCCTGTCCTTCCAGCCCCGGCACTGGAGAGAGAGAGAGAGGGGAGAGAGAGAGAGAGAGAGAGAGAGAGAGAGAGAGAAACTATTTCTCAAATGACTGCCTCACATGGTTCACCAACTATTTCTCAGATAGAGTTCAGTGTGTCAAATCGGAGGGCCTGTTGTCCGGACCTCTGGCAGTCGCTGTGTTGGTACCAGAGGGTTACATTCTCGGGCCGACTATTTTCTCTGTATATATCAATGATGTTGCTCTTGCTGCGGGTGATACATCTGGCCATTCTTTGGACACTGTTAAAGCTTCAATGCCATACAACACTCATTCCGTGGCCTCCAACTGCTCTTAAATACAAGTAAAACTAAATACATGCTCTTCAACTGATTGCTGCCCGCACATGCCTGCCCGACTAGCATCACTACTCTGGACGGTTCTGACTTTGAATATGTGGAGAACTACAAATAACTAGGTGTCTGGCTAGACTGTAAACTCTCCTTCCAGACTCATATTAAACATCTCCAATCCAAAATTAAATCTAGGATCGGTTTCCTATTTCACAACAAAGCATTCTTCACTCATGCTGCCAAATTAGATGCAGTCTATCACAGTTCCATCCATTTTGTCACCAAAGCCCCATATACCACCCACCACTGCAACCTGTATGCTCTCGTCGGCTGGCACTCTGGCTATTCGTCGCCAGACCCACTGGCTCCAGGTCATCTATAAGTCCTTGATAGGTAAAGCTCCGCCTTATCTCAGCTCACTGGTCACCATAACAACACCCACCCGTAGCACGTGCTCCAGCAGGAATATCTCACTGGTCATCCCCAAAGCCAATACCTGCTTTAGCTGCCTTTCCTTCCAGTTCTCTACTGCCAATGACTGGAACGAATTGCAAAAATCGTTGAAGTTGGAGACTTATATCTCCCTCACTAACTTTAAGCATCAGCTATCTGAGCAGCTTACTGATCGCTGCAGCTGTACACAGCCCATCTGTAAATAGCCCATCCAACTACCTACCTCATCCCCATATTGCTTTCATTTACTTTTCTGCTCTTTTGCACACCAGTATTTCTACTTGCACATCATCATCTGCACATCTACCACTCCAGTGTTAATCTGCTAAATTGTAATTACTTTGCTACTATGGCCTATTTATTGCCTTACCTCCTTACGCCATTTGCACACACTGTATATAGACTTTTTCTATTGTGTTATTGACTGTATGTTTGTTTATTCCATGTGGAACTCTGTGTTGTTGTTTGTGTCACACTGCTTTGCTTTATCTTGGCCAGGTCGCAGTTGTAAATGAGAACTTGTTCTCAACTGGCCTACCTGGTTAAATAAAGGTGAAATATACAGTATGTATATTTTAAATGTAATCAATGTCTCCAGTAAGGCCTTGTCTTTACAGTACACTCTTCAATTTTTTGTTTGTTATCTAGAACCTAAAAGGGTTCTTTGGCTCTCCCCATTGGAGAACCCTTTGAAGAGCCCTTTTTCGTACCAGGTAGAACCCTTTTATGTTCCATTAAGAATCCTTTCTACAGAGGGTTCTACATGGAACCCAAAAGGGTTCAACCTGGAACCAAAAAGGGTTCTACCTGGAACAAGAGAACAAAGGGTTCTCCTATGGGGACAGCCAAAGAACCCTTTTGGAGTGTGCAGTTCCTAATCTATCCTCTGTAATTGACCTGCCACAGTTAGCGGCGGCGGCGACACATGAAGACACATGCCCTATGATAAACATATGTTGAACCGCGCTGCGCTCCCACAGTTAGCCAAAAGAGGCAGGACTGCCTTATGGTGCTGACAAACAGTGCACTCCATCAGCCCCTGCGAGTGACAGGTAGGGGTTAGAGCTATTTCCCCCTTACCCCGGTGTTAGGAGTTAAGGAAACACACCCAGCAGAACGGGCTGTGAGGGAGGGATGGAGTAAGGGAGGGAAGGAGTTGTGATGGAAGGGAGATAGTGGTGGAGAAGAGGTAGAGGAGAGGTAAGAGAGGGGTGCTGCTTAGCCATCATTCACTCGGCAGCATTCTGACAGGTCCCAGCTCCGGATCTCAGGAGCTGGGGGCCACTCAGTAACTCGGCAACCTGTCAGACAGCCTGTCAGCTGCCGGTGATTAATGGTGAGAGCGGCAAACAACTGGGTCCTGGCAGGGGGATATCGGCCAAGGAGTGCCCCAGGAAATGTGAAATTACTCCACAGTCTGTCAATGGGGGCCTACGCTCTGTGGGCCAAAGTTTATCCTGTTGGCCTTCATCTGCATCCCATCTATAGTTCAGTTAAGTGGGGGAATGGCTGCCAACCTCCATGTAGCTCCATTGGACATTTGTTGTCAGCGCTCAACGAGGGAATTCGGTGGGCGAGTGATCGGAGCATTGTATTTCAAAAGCCAGGCTGACCTTTTTAGGAGAACTTGAACCGACAACGCTTTGGATCGTAGAAAAGCGATGGAGTAAGGAATGAGAGGTACGTTAAATATAGTGTGCCGCTACGGGGAATAGTCTAGTCGGAAATATGGGTCGGCAGGTAACCTAGAGGTTAGAGTGATGGTCCAGTAACCGAAAGGTTGCTGGATCAAATCCCAGAGCTGACAAGGTAAAAATCTGTTTTTCTTCCCCTGAGCAATGCAGTTAACCCACTGTTCCCCGGGTGCCGAAGATGTGGATGTCAATTAAGGCAGCCCCCAGCACCTCTCTGATTCAGAGTTGTGTTAAATGCAGAAGACACATTTCAGTTGAAGGCATTCAGTTGTACAACTGACTAGGTATCTCCCTTTCCCCTAAATGGGACACATGCAAAAAGTTTGAGCTTTTTGATGTCAATGCCTTTCTTTTCTGCCTATTGCCCTAGTGTAAACATTCCCAGGACACAAACTAGTTAAATGTTTTACATTTAGCAGATGCTCTTATCCAGAGCGACTTTCAGTAGTAAATGCAAAAAATGTCTTACTGGTCCCCCATGGGAAACAAACCCATAAACCTGGTTTTGCAAGAGCCATGTCTACCAACTGAGCTACACAGGACCTAGCAAGATGGAGGATGTTTTTAAGGACTGCATTTCACAAGTGGCTAGTTTGCATCAGCTACTTTCACATGGCATTATGCTAACTGACGGTTTCATTTGTATTTGTATTTATTATGTTGCGACACCAGTGAATTTGTGAATTTGACAACTAATAAACATTACCTACCTAGCGGGTGGCCATCTACAGACAGGACTTTGCTATTTAGCTAGCTAGCTATTGAGCTTGCTAGCAAACTCAGATATACTTAAAAATGTGTTGCTGTGCAATGCATATGAAGCCGGTGAGAGCTCTCCCATTTCTGTTCTAGCTGTTATGATTACCTAGTAGGTCAGTGCTGACCACAAATGCTTATTTGCTTGCTAGTAAAATAAACTTCCTGTTCCTACAGATGGTTAACTAGCTAGCTTCCTGTTGTTTATCTTATTCAATGCTCACTAAATACATTTGCATTGAAGTTAGCTAGTCACAGCAGTACCCACTGGGCAAAAACTGGTTCAGTAAATGTTGTTTCCACGTCATTTCAACCCCAAAAATATATGTGACGATGTTGAATCAACATGAAAAAAGTGATTGGATTTGCAAAAAGTCATCAACGTAAGGGAATTTAGTATTTTTTCCCAAAAAACGTTTAACCCAAAGCAAATGAAAGGGTGACATTCTATTTTGATTTCACATAAAATTCACATTAGTTGACAACTTAACCAATTGTAAATCAAAACTAGACGTTGAACTGACCCAGTGGGTAGCTATCTATTTGTATAGCTAGCTAGCTAGCTAGCTAGCTAGCAAAGCCAATAGATATCTTATCTATGTCAATGGTTATAGCGAATTTGCACATAGACATGGTTATAGTAGTCTTGCTATGGGGATTACAAGCATCTTTAGATGAGACAGAATAAAGGCTTTTGTGAAGAGTAGTTTTAACACTAGTAGTATTTAAAACTAACCAGTGACAGGGTTGTCCACCATTTACAGTTTTGTATAATTTTACGAACACCTTGCAAAAACACCTATGCAAAACCCTAGCACCCCCCTCCATCTAGCCTTTTCCATTCTAGGTATGTAAATCCTGACTCAAACTAAGAGACTCCTGCAGCACTATACACAGAGTCTCTCTCTCTCTCTCAACACTAGCAACTTACTCACCCCAAGTGACGTTACAGACAGAGAAAACTAGCTATTCAATATGTTCATACTACTACCAGCTTACCTTTGCTACACTCCCACCCATTGGTTATTGTCATATCTAACCACAGCAGAGACCACTGGAGGTGCCATGGTGATTCCCCCCCACTTGCCCTTCAGCACGTATATCTTGGCCCTTAGCACAGCCTGTAAATTCTAATCTCCTCCCTCTCTTTCTTTCTCCATTATCTTCTGCTGTAGGAGCAGAGAAGATGAAGAGGCAGCATTCGATATGGTACTGTGACAGCTCATTTACATCCCTGGTGATATGGATGACGACAGACAGCGAAAGTGCTCAAAGAGACACAAGTCAGCCGGCCCCCACTCACACATGAGTTGTGCCACAAATGCACTCAACTGAATGGTTCTACAATGTCCCAAAGGATAAGACAGGGTAAGAGAGAGAGAGAGATGGCTTTTGTCTAGAAATTACTTTATTTATTTATGGTACTGACTGCCCAAACACACCTGGATCCACAGGTTTAACTGAATCCATCTTTGATTCCTGGAGGGCTGCGTGTCTGCTGGTTTTGGTTATTTCCTTTCAATTTGTGTCCAATTAAGATGTAGACAACCAGGTGAGAGGAGTTCCTAACTAAATAATGACTACTTAAAGCATTGTCAAAATTGGGGGGCAGGAAAGAAACTTGCCAGTGAGCATGGGTAGTACAGTATCTAGCTAAAGTAGAATACATTTGTGATTGACATTGGTTTTTGTCACCTCTGTAAAGGTAAGGAAAATGTTTAGCCTGTAGTAGAGTTCATTTATAACAAAAACATATGTTTGATTAGCTAGTAGATTATTAATGGCTTGTGAGCAAGTTAAAGCTAGTATTAGCTGGTTAGCTAACTGGATGTCTAAATTACTGTAAGCTGAAAAATGCTAGGTAGCTAGCTAGCATAAGTTGCTAGCTACCAGACAGTAACGTTTTACAAGTTGCAGTCGTGTAATTTGTCCCTCCTTTTAGTATAGATGGGTTGTTATAACATTTATAAAATGTATTTGATGATTTATGTGCCATAATTACAATGAGGACATTGTGTTCCTCGCCTCATTCCAGGGCGACTGCCAGTTGTTCTCCCCTGCTGCTAAGTGCTGATAAGCCTTACGTTTCTCCAAGGTCGGGATATCAGAGATTATATGGTGGATGTCACTCTCCTGCGACAGGTGCAAACCCTCCTTTTTTCCTAACAATCCTTGAAGGTTAATGTCATCAATCCAATGTATGAGAGTGCAAAGATCAGAAGGGGCAGGGAATAAAGTGGCAGTATAACATTTGCCATAGTCTCTTCCATTCTCGTCCTTGGATGTATGAGAGGTAGAAAGGTGCCCCGTGCTTCATGGGAGCACAGCACCGGACAATTGAGTTAATCCACTCTGAAAAAGTCTTAGTCACATCTGCTTTGTTTTGAGTGTCCCGAGCCAAAAGTGAAATTGCATTTTTGCCACTTAGCAGCCTCTCCATGTCACTTCTCATTGTGTACATGCACTCTCTCCCTCCATCCCTCTCCCCCATTCCCCCTAGCCTCCCTCCACCTCTCCCCCTTTGCCTGTCTGAGCTACATGTAAATGCGTCGGTCTCAAGGGGTGGATGTTTGAGTGGGATGCGGAAGGGTGGAGGAGAGAGAGCAGAGAGAGAGGCCTTAGTCTCCCATCGCTCTCGCTCATTCACTAAAGATGAAAGTGACGGCTCCCAGCTACTGTGGTAGTTATTTCTGTGGGGATCTGGACAGTGCATGGGCCTGTGGAGTAGTAGGAGGTGGTAGTCAAAGAGAGTGTGCAGGTATTTGGGAGTTACCTGAATCCGAGAGTATAGTTCCATTAATCAGCCCCCATATTTTTTCTTGCCTTATAGTTTGGGAATTAACTCTGCTGTCTGATTCCACAGCAAGTTACTAAGCAGTCATGTAATGGAGGCTGTTCGAAACCCATTACTGTGACTGGGAAATACGTCTGAGACCTGAAGACTTGAGTTAGAACCTTGAGCTAATGCCTAGGCTTTTGTTCAGCAGGCTAATAGTCTTGTAGCGCACAGGCCGTTGACATACTGAATGAATATGTTCAGAGTCAACTTATCTGATGAAAAAGGAATACATAAATACATATACGAAAGCCATGAGTGATAAATATGTCATCCCAGTAGTCCTGTGTTATTTGACCCACCCAGCGGTCAGTATGTACCTGCAGTGGGCCACGATGGGGCCGGCATCGGGAGGGTTGAGGAACTTGACCTGGCGGACGAAGCCTAGGAGGCCGGTGGCGTAGCAGGGCACACCGTGGTCAGGCCAGCTAGTGAAGTGGAATTGACGGATCTCCCGAATCTCATGGTGGCCCTTCTGAAAGAAAACAATATGGAGGCTCAAATAGAGACATACACAGTGGACTTCCTGAAAACATTGGTCCTATTTGGCTCAGTCGATTCCTATGAAAAATGTATGTATGCATGACCGTATGTCGCTTTGGATAGCGTCTGCTAAATGGCATATATTATTTTATAAACTGTGGGCTGACAACAAAATGGAGGCTCAAATATAGGCATTAAACCAAATTGTATTCATCACATGCTTTGTAAACAACACTTGTGGACTAAGAGTGAAATGCTTCCCAACATCGTAGCCTTCCACAAGCTTCCCACAATAAGTTGGGTGAATTTTGGCCCATTCCTCCTGACAGAGCTGGTGTAACCGAGTCAGTTTTTTAGGCATCCTTGCTCACACATGCTTTTTCAGTTCTGCCCAAAAATTGTCTACAGGATTGAGGTCAGGGCTTCGTGATGGCCACTCCAATACCTTGACTTTGTTGTCCTTAAGCCATTTTTCCACAACTTTGGAAGTATGCTTGGGGTCATTGTCCATTTGGAAGACCCATTTGCTTTAACTTCCTGTCTTGAGATGTTGCTTCAATATACCCACATCATTTTCCTGCCTCATGATGCCATCTATTTTGTGAAGTGTACCAGTCCCCGGTGCAGCAAAGCACACCCACAACATGATGCTGCCATCTCCGTGCTTCACGGTTGCGAAGGTGTTCTAAGGCTTGCAAGCCTCCCCCTTTTTCCTCCAAACATAACGGTGCTGATTATGGCCAAACAGCTCTATTTTTGTTTCATCAGACCAAAGTATGATATTTGTCCCCATGTGCAGTTGCAATCCGTAGTCTGGCTTTTTTATAGAAGTTTTGGAGCAGTGGCTTCTTCCTTGCTAAGCGGCCATTCAGGTTATGTCGATATAGGACTCATTTTACTGTGGATATAGATACTTTTGCACCTGCTTCCTCCAGCACCTTCACAAGGTCCTTTGCTGTTGTTCTGGGATTGATTTGCACTTTTCGCACCAAAGTAAGTTCATCTTTAGGAGAAAGAACGCGTCTCCTTCCTGAGCGTTATGACGGCTACGTGGTCCCATGGTGTTTATACTTACGTACTATTGTATGTACAAATGAATATGGTACCTTCAGGCGTTTTGAAATTGCTCCCAAGTATGAACCAGACTTGGAGGTCTACAATTATTTTCTGAGGTCTTGGCTGATTTCTTTTGATTTTCCCATGATGTCAAGCAAAGAGGCACTGAGTTTGAAGGTTGGCCTTGAAATACATCCACAGATACTTCTCCAATTGACTCACATTATGACAATTAGCCTATCAGAAGCTTCTAAAACCATGACATCATTTTCTGGAATTTTCCACGCTGTTTAAAGGCAAAATCAACTTAGTGCATGTAAACTTCTGACCGACTGGAATTGTGATACAGATAATTATAAATGAAATAATCTGTCTCTAAACAATTGTTGGAAAAATGACTTCTGTTATGCCCAAAGTAGATAGTTTGTTAACAAGACATTTGTGGTATGGTTGAAGAATGAGTTTTAATGACTCCAACCTAAGTGTGTGTAAACTTCCGACTTCAGTTGTTTGTTCAGATTGGCCAAATGGCGTGGGAGAGCTTTGTCTGCCTCTCCATGTGTGGAGTAAAGGTGATGTAGAGCTTTTCACCTCTAGTTGCACAGGTGACCGAAATGATAGAAATTAGGTAAGATGGATTTCAGTTTTCCTGTATTGAAATCACTGGCCACTAGGAGTGCCACCTTTAGATGAGTATTTTCTTGTTTGCTTATGGCTCTATACACCTCATTCAGTGTGGTCTTAGTGCCAGCGTAGGTTGGGGTGGTAAACAGCTACGTAAAATATGAGTATGATATGATGAAAATATGATAACTCTCTTGGTAAATAGCATGGTCCACAGCTTATCATGAGGTATTCTTACAGGTGAGCAGAACCTCGAGACTTCCTTAAAATTAGAGATAGCAACAAAGAGACCCACACCACTCCCCTTGAGCTTGCCCGATGCTGCTGTTACTTTCCTGCTGACTTATAAGAAAAACAGCTATAATATTATCCATGTCCTTGTTCAGCCAAGTTTCCGAGAAAAACAGGATATTACAGTTCTTCAGGTCCCGTTGATAGGATAGTCTCGAATGGAGCTGTTCCAGTTTGTTCTCCAATGATTCACCAATTTAATACAATATACAGGTGGATTATTTACTCATCTGTACTTTCATCAGTGTACCCGCAAGTGGCCTCTATATTGTTGTCTCTTTCTCTACCGATTGTCAGGGATTAGGGCCTGGTCTGGGGTGAGCAGTATGTTCTGTGCCGAAATCTTTATCCAAATTGAGGTTAGTGGTTGCTGTTCTGATGTCCAGAAGCTATTTTCGGTCATAGGAAACAATGTTGGAAACATTATGTCCAAAATAAGTTAAGATCTGCACAAAAAAACACAAAATAACAGAATTGGTCAGTAGCCCGTAAAACAGCTGTTATACATTCCAGCGCCATGTAGGTTTACAGTGAACATCCTCGAAACTGTAGGGCAAACGGGCTCCCATTCCGGCTCAACAACTGAATAAAAATAGCTACTGATTGGTTTCTTTAAAAAAAGTACATTATGACAACTTTTGTGTATGGGTAACTACTGAGGGAACAAAACAAAGGGGATTTGATAGCTGGGAGACCTTTGATTTCCTTTCCTCTTATGTTCAAATTACATTACGAAATCAATATGAGTAGATAACGAGTAAAGATCTAAGATGTGACACAACAAAGCCACAATGTGTAGTAAATCAAAGATTGTGAGGAAGGTAGGTAGGCCTAGATCGTGCTTGCCATGGCAACATGAACTCAGCAGAGTAGAAGGTTCTCACTCTGCTAGGCACGTGGCATGATACCAAAATGTAGGGTTACTTGTATAAACTCGGTAAAATGATAATATGAGTGAGATATTTCACTTCATGGGGATTTGCTCTAGTGGATTTTCTAACTGAAGTACCAATCACAGCTACTCTTGGAGACAGACAGGTTGAGCGGCGAATGAGGTGAGCCCCTCTCCTCTTCATAACACACCACTCATCCAACCTCCTGTCATTTTTATGCATGCCTCTCTTCCTTGAGCTCTTGGGAGCAGGGAAAAGCAGGGAGAGATCTCACTCATATTATCATAGATCATAATTTTGACCATGTCGTGTAGAACTATGTGGACACCCCTTCAAATGAGTGGATTCAGCTATTTCAGCCACACCCGTTGCCGACAGATGTATAAAATTGAGCACACAGCCATGCCATCTCCATAGACAAGCATTGGCAGTAGAATGGCCCATACTAAAGAGCACAGTGACTTTCAACGTGGCAACATCATAGAATGCCACCTTCCAACAAGTCAAGATCAAATTTCTGCCCTACTAGAGCTGCTCCGGTCAACTGTAAGTGCTGTTATTGGGAAGTGGAAAGATCTAGGAACAACAACGGCTCAGCCGCGAAGGGGTAGGCCACACAAGCTCACAGAACGGTATCGCCAAGCGAGTTCAAATCGTCTGTCCTGGGTTGCAACACTCCGTACATCCAAACTGCCTCTGGAAGCAATGTCAGCACAATAACTGTTTGTCGGGAGCATCATGAAATGGGTTTCCATGGCCGAGCAGCCACACACAAGCCTAAGATCACCATGTGCAATGCCAAGCATCAGCTGGAGTGGTGGTAAAGCTCGCCTCCATTGGAGCAGTAGAAATGTATTCTATAATCACGCTTCACCATCTGGCAGTCCGATGGACAAATCTGGGTTTGGCGGTTGCCAGTAGAACACTATCTGCCTGAATGCATAGTGCCAAGTACAACATTTGGTGGAGGAGGAATAATGGTCTGGGGATGTTTTTCATGGTTCGGACTCGGCCCCTTAGTTCTATTGAAGGGAAATCTTAACGCTACAGCATACATTGACATTCAAGACGATTCCGTGCTTCCAACTTTGTGGCAACAGTTTGGGGAAGGACCTTTCCTGTTTCAGCATGACAATGCCCCTGTGCACAAAGCGAGGTCTTGACTGAACTTGACTGGCCTGCACAGAGACTGCGAGATGAGTGGTGATATTTTTGGGACTAGTTTGGCTTCAGAGAACAGGTCTGCATTATGAGGGAAGTGTACATCCCCGTACAGTGAGATATCGAACCTATTTCTTTGAAATACACAACATGATCAAAAGTATGTGGACACCTCTTAATCGAACATCTCATTTCGAAATCATGTGCATTATTATGGAGTTTGTCCTCCCTTTGCTTCTATAACAGCCTCCACTCTTCTAGTAAGCCTTTCCACTAGCTATTGGAACATTGCTGTGGGGACTTGCTTCCATTCAGCAACAAGAGCATAACATGCTGACCAAACCAGACGTGTGCGCCATTGTGCATGCCTACGTCCGCGTGCACCTTTTTACCTGAAATGCACAAGGTCCACTACTCCGACAATTAATCCACAGATAAAACGGTAAACCAAATTTAGTTTCTCATCATCTCCCCTTCCTTCGGGCTTCTTTTTATTCTTTGGACTTTATATAACGGTTGGCAACCAACTTTACTGTGCATTACTACAACCGACTGGAGTGAGGACCTCAGTTACTCTTTCAATCACCCACGTGGGTATATGCTCCTAAAAACCAATGAGGAGATGGCACGTAGGTATATGCTCCTATAAACCAATGATGAGATGGGAGAGGTCGGACTTGCAGCGCGTTGAACATTACAAATAGAACCAATTTCAATTTAAGCGCCTGGCCACGCAGACACTCGTTGACGCGCACGAGCAGTGTGGGTGCAATGATCGAATAACATGTATGTGTACATTTATTTCACATGCGACGCGAGCGGTGTGGTCAGTATGTAAGTGAGGATGTGCACTGATGTTGGGTGATTAGGCATGGCTCGCAGTCAGTGTTCCAATTCATCCCAAAGGTGTTCGAATGGGGTCAGGGCTCTATGCGGAAAGGTGAAGTTCTTCCACACCGATCTCGACAAACCATTTCTGTTTGGACCTCGCTTTGTGCATGGGGGCATTATCAAGCTGAAACCGGAAAGGGCCTCCCACAAACTGTTGACACAAAGTTGAAGTCACAGAATCGTTTAGAATGCTGTAGCGTTAAGATTAGTTTAGGCTACAAGGCTACTCCAGTTGTCATAGAAACGACGGGTATGTGTGCAGTGTTGTAGGCAAATTGGTGGTGGCGCTTGTGCTTCCTATCACTTAAAAGTTATGTACAAGCTAAAGTGACAACAATGCCTGCCATGGATGCTTCCCAGTTGCTTTGAATGTTCAAAATCATAGGGTAAGAACACCTTTAAAGCCTCAAAGGTCCAGCTATGGTCCAGCTTTCAGAAAGAGTCCTTTAACAACAGGTCATTTTTGGCTAGCCACAGCAGTCAATTAGCTAGCTAGGTAGATGTTTAGCTTTCTAGCACATTCACATTTGTTTGTAAACAATTAACAAGCTATTAGTTAGCTACCACATGTTCTTGTCAAACTGTCGACAGAGTAGCTAGCAAGCAACAAGATATGCTGAATAACAGTATTCATCAGATTTGACCATTCATAAACAAGTCACATGGCCAGGAACCAGATTTGAAGGTGGTTTGAAATGTGGTTTGAAATAACTGATTCCATGTGATTTTTGGCTGTTCAGACTGCAGGAAATAAACAGATTAGAATCAGACAGGCAAAGAAATAGGATTTGAGTCACTTCAAACTTCCAATGTGAACAAGGCTTTAGAAAATCTGCTAGAGTGAATTCACATAAAGTAAGATATCGAAACGTTATATTTGAAATAGAACCCACCAATAAGGATATCAGCCAAGGCAGCAGCACATAATGGGTGTGGATGTGCAGAAACTGGAAAGTGGCCATTTAGAGTATAGTATAACACTGGGCTACAGTAGTAATAATGATCACAGGCTTCACACCTCCACTCCTGTTTAACTCCCATTTAACTGTACTGTATATAAGAATATGTATATATGAATAGTGTGTAAATAGTATTTTTGTTATCTCTTAGTGTCTTTCCTATATATAACTCTTATTAATTGTAATTTTTTATTTGAAATGTTAAGTTGTTCTAGTCTTTTACTGTTCTGTACTTTGTCATGTATTTCTATGTTTTTTATGGACCCCAGGAAGAGTTGCTGCTACATGTACAGTAGCTAATGAGGCTCCTAATATACTAATGTGCTTAATATCTAATGCTAAGTGCTTAATTGCCATTTGGGTTGGTTAACTGTTTAATCCCTTCATGCCAGCGTTGATATGCCGGCAAAGCCCACATAATACTTCAACACTGCAGTTAAAATATCTCGCCTGTTTGGAGTATATGGACACTTGGGTCGACAGGTGCAGTATTGAATGTGGTAACGGTGTAAATCGGGGGTAAACTATGTCTACGTTTGCCAATCCAGTGGGCTCTGTTTTATTTTATTTTCAACAGATTGAAGTATTTGTGTGTGTACAGGCTTTAGAATCTATCTGTGTGGTGCAGTAAAATAATCCCTTTCGATTCGTCATTAATAATGCTTTTCATAATTTCAGAGCTCATTATTTGACACAATTAAAATTATTTAATACGTTATATTTGAAAGCATTCGAAGCGTGAACCCATCACTGTGCACTGCTTTTTAAGGCCCGGGAATTAAGGTTGTGGTGTGATAGTGGAGTTATGTAATGACAAAGTCCTGTTTCCCGTTCAAATGGAGAGTGTGAGAAGGTTAAAAGGAACTTTTGCTTTCTTGTAAAACTCATGGATTAATTGCATGCAAAATTCGTTGACTACAAGCTGTTGTGTTGTCTGCTTAAGAGGCTTTTACAGAGCCACAAAAGATGAATTTCAAGACTATCAAAGCTAGTTTCTCTGATGTTTGCCTTTAAAAGAGAGCTAACAGAACAATGGTGTCGAATTCTGAATCCTGCATACCAATTATATTGTGCTTCTTTCAATGCAAATCCTTACTGATTACTAGTGTTCAATTACACTCTCATTTCCCAGTTGAACAACATAGCTTCACCTTGCAGTCAACCACAAATGTAAATCCGTTTGGTTGGAATGAATGAAAACAAAACAAGAGAGCATGGTTATTGACTTAGTCGGTTTACCTTCTGGACTGTGAAGGTGCGAATGACGTACTCGGCCAGTGGCTCTGTCTCGATCAGTGTCACCTTGATATCTCCGTACACATCAGTCTCATCAGGCCAGTACCTCACGCACTTCACCTGGGAAGAGAAACATACATGGTCAAATCCTTGTCTCTTAAAGAGGCTGTTTGGGACTTTTGCTTCTGGAGTGCAAAAGTCAGACAAAAGTGCTCCTGAAATGGACAGAACAAATATTACACAGGACCAATCATTTCATTCTATTTCTGTGGTTGATAGTATATTCATAATATACAAAGATGCCTAATTGAATGGCATTAAAAACAAAACAAGTAATTTGTTGTTGATTTATTGTGAACAGGACATTTGTTGTGAACTATGTGTTGTTGTGAACAGTAATGGTATGAGGTGTAGGGAAGGGGAATATGAGCTATGATTGACACACCCTAACCTATTAAACAAGTGGATTTTCACCAAGTGTTTTTCGAGCAGTGGGGAAAGAAACAGCACGGAAATCCATTCAGTATAAGAACGTTGATGGTTCTGCAATAACGTCACAAGTTCTTAGCCACTTGGCAGTGTCCCCAGAGTAGTACTCCTCTAACACCTTTCAAATCCGCTTTGATGAACTCACCCTGCCCACTTCCACCAGGTTCGTAACCATGACGATACTGCCAGAATTCTCTTGCCAGATCATCCTCCAGAAATCTCTCACCGTCTCCTGCATGGGGCCTGGAAGCAGTGGTGTAAAGTACTTAAGTAGTACTTTAAAGTATTTTTACTTAAGTCCTTTTTGGGGTATCTGTACTTTACTATTTATATTTTTGACAACTTTTACTTTTACTTCACTCCTAATGAAAATAATGTACACTGCTCAAAAAAATAAAGGGAACACTAAAATAACACATCCTAGATCTGAATGAATGAAATATTCTTATTAAATACTTTTTTCTTTACATAGTTGAATGTGCTGACAAAAAAATCACACAAAAATTATCAACTTGATCCAACTTTGATGTAATGTCCTTAAAACAAGTCAAAATGAGGCTCAGTAGTGTGTGTGGCCTCCACGTGCCTACAACGCCTGGGCATGCTCCTGATGAGTCTGTGGTGCAACGTGGCGTTGGTGGATGGAGCAAGACATGATGTCCCAGATGAGCTCAATTGGATTTAGGTCGGGGGAACGGGCGGGCCAGTCCATAGCATCAATGCCTTCCTCTTGCAGGAACTGCTGACACACTCCAGCCACATGGGGTCTAGCATTGTCTTGCATTAGGAGGAACCCAGGGCCAACCGCACCAGCATATGGTCTCACAGGGGGTCTGAGGATCTCATCTCGGTACCTAATGGCAGTCAGGCTAGCTCTGGCGAGCACATGGAGGGCTGTGCAGCCCCCCAAAGAAATGCCACACCACACCATGACTGACCCACCGCCAAACCAGTCATGCTGGAGGATATTGCAGGCAGCAGAACATTCTCCACAGTGTCTCTAGACTCTGTCACGTCTGTCACATGTGATCAGTGTGAACCTGCTTTCATCTGTGAAGAGCACAGGGCGCCAGTGGCAAATTTGCCAATCTTGGTGTTCTCTGGCAAATGCCAAACGTCCTGCACGGTGTTGGGCTGTAAGCGCAACCCCCACCTGTGGACGTCGAGCCCTCATACCACCCTCATGGAGTCTGTTTCTGACCGTTTGAGCAGACACATGCACATTTGTGGCCTGCTGGAGGTCATTTTGCAGGGCTCTGGCAGTGCTCCTCCTGCTCCTCCTTGCACAAAGGTGGAGGAAGCGGTCCTGCTGCTGGTTTGTTGCCCTCCTACGGCCTCCTCCACGTCTCCTGATGTACTGGCCTGTCTCCTGGTAGCGCCTCTGGACACTGCGCTGACAGACACAGCAAACCTTCTTGCCACAGCTCACATTGATGTGCCATCCTGGATGAGCTGCACTACCTGAGCCACTTGTGTGGGTTGTAGGCTCCGTCTCATGCTACCACTAGAGTGAAAGCACCGCCAGCATTCAAAAGTGACCAAAACATCAGCCAGGAAGCATAGGAACTGAGAAGTGGTCTGTGGTCACCACCTGCAGAACCACTCCTTTATTGGGGGTGTCTTGCTAATTGCCTACAATTTCCACCTGTTCCATTTGCACAATAACATGTGAAATGTATTGTCAATCAGTTGCTTCCTAAGTGGACAGTTTGATTTCACAGAAGTGTGATTGACTTGGAGTTACATTGCGTTGTTTAACTTCTTGGTTATAGGGGGCGCTCTTTTAATTTATGGATAAAAAAACGTGCCCGTTTTAAGCGCAATATTTTGTCACGAAAAGATGCTCGACTATGCATATAATTGACAGCTTTGGAAAGAAAACACGGACGTTTCCAAAAACTGCAAAGATATGATCTGTGAGTGCCACAGAACTCATGCTACAGGCGAAACCAAGATGAAACTTCAAACAGGAAATGAGCAGAATTTTTGAGGCTCTGTTTTCCATTGTCTCCTTATATGGCTGTGAATGCGCCAGGACTGAGCCTGCCCTTTCTGTCGTTTCTCCAAGGTGTCTGCAGCATTGTGACGTATTTGTAGGCATATCATTGGAAGATTGGCCATAAGAGACTACGTTTACCAGGGGTCCGCCCGGTGTCCTTTGTCTAAATTGGTGCGTAATCTACAAGCTGCACGCAGTCATCCAGTGTTTGAGAGGAGAGAGGAGGCTTCCACGAACGATATATCATGAAGAGATATGTGAAAAACACCTTGAGGATAGATTCTAAACAACGTTTACCATGTTTCAGTCAATATTATGGAGTTAATTTGGAAAAAAGTTCGGCGTTTTGATGACTGAATTTTCGTTTTTTTTGGTAGCCAAACGTGACGCACCAAACGGAGCGATTTCTCCTACACAAATAATCTTTCAGGAAAAACTGAGCATTTGCTATCTAACTGAGAGTCTCCTCATTGAAAACATCCGAAGTTCTTCAAAGGTAAATGATTTATTTGAATGCTTTTCTGGTTTTTGTGAAAATGTTGCCTGCTGATGCTAACGCTAAATGCTACACTAGCTATGCTAGCTGTTACACAAATGCTTGTTTTGCTATGGTTGAGAAGCATATTTTGAAAATCTGAGATGACAGTGTTGTTAACAAAAGGCTAAGCTTGAGAGCTAGCATATTAATTTCATTTCATTTGCGATTTTCATGAATAGTTAACGTTGTGTTATGCTAATGAGCTGCAGGGATAATTACACTCCTGGATACAGGTTTTTTTCGTAGCTAAACGTGATGAACAAAACAGAGCGATTTGTCCTAAACAAATAATATTTTTGGAAAAACTGAGCATTTGCTATCTAACTGAGTCTCCTCATTGAAAACATCCGAAGTTCTTCAAAGGTAAATTATTTATTTGAATGCTTTTCTGGTTTTTGTGAAAATGTTGCCTGCTGATGCTAACGCTAAATGCTACGCTAGCTACGCTAGCTGTTACACAAATGCTTGTTTTGCTATGGTTGAGAAGCATATTTTGAAAATCTGAGATGACAGTGTTGTTAACAAAAGGCTAAGCTTGAGAGCTAGCATATTAATTTCATTTGCGATTTTCATGAATAGTTAACGTTGCGTTATGGTAATGAGCTTGAGGCTGTATTCACGATCCCGGATCCGGGATGGCTAGAATCAAGAGGTTAACTGTTCCCTTTATTTTTTTGAGCAGTGTACTTTTTACTCCATACATTTTCCCAGACACCCAAAAGTACTCATTACATGTTGAATGCCTAGCAGGACAGGAAAATGATCCAATTCATGCACTTATCAAGAGAACACGTGGTCATCCCAACTTCCTCTGATCTGGCAGACTCACTAAGCACAAATGCATCTTTTGTAAATAAGTGTTGGTGTGTGCCCCTGGCTATCCGTAAATAAAATAATACAAAATAAAATGGTGCCGCCTGCTTTGCTTAATATAAGGAATTTAAAATGATTTATATTTTTACTTTTGAAGTATATTTACAACAAATACTTTGACTTTTACTCAAGCAGTGGGTGTCTTTCACTTTTACTTGAGTCATTTCCTATTAAGGTATCTACACTTTTACTCAAGTATGACAATTGGGTACTTTTGTCACCACTGCCTGGAAGGAGAAAAGAAAGCAAGGATATTATCAAGAAGTATTGGACAGAGATGATCATAACAGGAACCAGGAAGTACACATAGGAGCCAAGTGTTTGAATTGTGTCATTGTGGCTGCATTCAAAATGGTACCCTATGCCTGAGAATGGCACCTTCTATCCCCATAAAGTGCACTACCATTGACTAGAGCTTTCCATTGGCTTCACAATGCAGTTATACTTTCTGAAGAATCTTGACATCACCGTCTCATCCTACATTATCTGATCCCAGGAGAAGAGCAACTTATCCACTGCACAACCATGCCCACGATCCATTTAAGATAAGCCCCGATTAGTTATGGAACTAAAGGAATGGTGTCTTAAATTTGTTATTGGCTTTAACTGTGTTTTTCTTTTTGTAGGGCAACCAAGTAATTACCTCCCCTACGTCTGGGAACACTTTTCCAGCTGTCTACTGTCTTTACAGACCTCCCCTCCATCCAATGTAATTACCTTGTGTGGCGATGTAATGTCTTGGTCTATGATACCCCTGTGAGAAAGAGAAGAGAAAAAAGAAAACCCTAAGGTGTACTGTAACAGCGCAAGGTCCTTTTCAAATAAGATCAAATCCGAGCCTCTTCATTTTCCTATCCGCCAAAATAATAGCCAATTCTGTCATATTGTTCCATCGAGACAAATTGCCTAGTTCAAATGAATATATCAATTTCATATCATTAATATGACATTGTCATTTAACCATATCAAGTGGGAACGTGCGTTAAAAAAAACACATTTTCATATTCATTCATACTATTGCAACCACTGTTAGATAAATTAACAATCAACACACTCGAGGCTCCTAGGGCTAGAGCCAGGCATAACAGTCAATTTTACCAGCCGATCCTGGCACAATCGACCGTCATTGTTTTATTAGAGGAAATGGGGCTTGATGACATGTTATAGATACAGCTGTAATGCCGACTTATACTGATGCCGTTTCTCGAAGTGCAGGGCATTCATAGCCCCCTAAGCATAATAGAGACAATCATATGGACATTGTCATTATCGTCATTGCAGGATGCTTTCATCCAAAGAACAGCAAATACATGCTCAGAAGCGTTGTGTTTGCAGCAGATAATATGTCAACTAAGGCACTGCATCTCAGTGCTAGAGGCGTCACTACAGACCATGGTTCAATTCCAGACTGCATCACAACCGCCTGCGGTTGAGAGTCCCATAGGGTGGCGCACAATTGGCCCAGCGTCGTCCGGGTTAGGTTTTAGCTGTCATTGTAAATAAGGATTTGTTCTTAACTGAATGGCCTACTTAAATAAAGGCTAAATAAAAAATTAAATAGAGGCACATAGCAGCATGATCTACTACAGTACCCATTATGCTCTGTGCAATGTTTGATTGTATCTTAGTAAAGATCTGGAGTGAAAATAAGTCATTATGATAAAAAGTAGCAGTCCATTCCCTTCACGTCTCCGCTGCCTCATACTTACGTCTATGTAGTTGGCATTCATGTAGTCCGAGTGGGGGTCTCCATCTAGCAGTTGCAATCTGACACGAGTGTGGTCATCTGTGGGGTCAAATATTCACAAAGAGCAAGCCTAAAGTTACATTTACCCATTTAAGGTTCACACAACAACACCTGAACACCATGTCTGAGGACTACGCCTGTGCTCCAAATGGCACCCTATACCTTACTTCCTTACATAGCCCTGGTCAAAAGTAGTGCACTAAATAGTGAAAAGGATGCCATTTAGTACACAGGTGCTGCTACCGCAGATTAAATGCAAAACACACCCTTGGGAGAGAGACTGATTTGTAGTATTCTAATGGCAAAATACCCATTTGTAGGCACCGTATAAGCATCAGTCACTCTGTGTAGTATATTAAACCCATGGTACCGATTACAGAGACATGTTTCTTCCTCTTTGTCAGCGAAACGATTTCCATCTCGAAAATGCCAAAAGCGCCACTAGGTCTTTACACAGAGAACATGACTAATCTCACTGCATGATTGAATTAGTTACTTCAACCGCAAAATCTACCTATCTCTCCACAAACACATGACCCATTACTGTAACTTTGACATGTTAAATCTTCAGTGAGAGTCCACAGGGCTTCCTCTTGGCAATGAAGTGAGTGATGGTGATGGCAGTGGTGGCGGGGTCTGTTAGAGGAGGAGGAAAGGACCTGATGATGATGATGGGAGGATGGGTAACACACTGCTTTTGTCTCACTTTGATCTGTGTGAAGTGCAAATGTGCTGGCACCGCAGTATGTCTCATGACTGATTTGGTTGAAAGTCCCAGCAGCCAGCCAGCCAGCAAGGCATATATTGACGAGGATAGATTCATATCTGCACTTATCATAGATATAGGCCCATAATCCGGGGTTATTTTCTTTCTGATCTCTCTTTACTGGGCAACGATGGTTAAAAACCAACATTCTGTTGGTCGGCCGAGCGACTCTCCTCTTTCCCTTTCTACCTCTCTTCTCACATAAGCCAGGAGACCATCTGCATGCACCCTGCCACAGATGCATGGCATGCAGAGAGACAGAGGTAACTAAACAAGACTGTCAGCTGTCACAACAAAAGCCTGCCTAAGGGGGGCCTCTCCTCAATCCGTGCCCAGAGTGGTGCGTATAATTGGGCAAGGACTGGATGCTCCGGTGTGGATGCTGGCTGGGGATGGACAGGGTAACACTTTATTTGGATAGTCCATCTGTAGTAAGGTTGAATCCCGGAAACGGGTTACCGAGATTTACCCCCTAAACACACTCACTTTTCCAGGGATAAATAACTGTGAGAAACCGGTAAATTATGATACATTATTTATATCAACAGTATGACATGAAATACAATACAGTGCCACTGACACGGCCTGCAACGGAAACATGCGGTCTCTCCTTCACTGCAGCCGAAGTGAGTAAGACATTTAAACGTGTTAACCCTCGCAAGGCTGCAGGCCCAGACGGCATCCCCAGCCGCGCCCTCAGAGCATGCGCAGACCAGCTGGCCGGTGTGTTTACGGACATATTCAATCAATCCCTATACCAGTCTGCTGTTCCCACATGCTTCAAGAGGGCCACCATTGTTCCTGTTCCCAAGAAAGCTAAGGTAACTGAGCTAAACGACTACCGCCCCGTAGCACTCACATCCGTCATCATGAAGTGCTTTGAGAGACTAGTCAAGGACCATATCACCTCCACCCTACCTGACACCCTTGACCCACTCCAATTTGCTTACCGCCCAAATAGGTCCACAGACGATGCAATCTCAACCACACTGCACACTGCCCTAACCCATCTGGACAAGAGGAATACCTATGTGAGAATGCTGTTCATCGACTACAGCTCGGCATTCAACACCATAGTACCCTCCAAGCTCGTCATCAAGCTCGAGACCCTGGGTCTCGACCCCGCCCTGTGCAACTGGGTACTGGACTTCCTGACGGGCCGCCCCCAGGTGGTGAGGGTAGGCAACAACATCTCCTCCCCGCTGATCCTCAACACTGGGGCCCCACAAGGGTGCGTTCTGAGCCCTCTCCTGTACTCCCTGTTCACCCACGACTGCATGGCCATGCACGCCTCCAACTCAATCATCAAGTTTGCGGACGACACAACAGTGGTAGGCTTGATTACCAACAACGACGAGACGGCCTACAGGGAGGAGGTGAGGGCCCTCGGAGTGTGGTGTCAGGAAAATAACCTCACACTCAACGTCAACAAAACTAAGGAGATGATTGTGGACTTCAGGAAACAGCAGAGGGAACACCCCCCCATCCACATCGATGGAACAGTAGTGGAGAAGGTAGCAAGTTTTAAGTTCCTCGGCATACACATCACAGACAAACTGAATTGGTCCACTCACACAGACAGCATCGTGAGGAAGGCGCAGCAGCGCCTCTTCAACCTCAGGAGGCTGAAGAGATTCGGCTTGTCACCAAAAGCACTCACAAACTTCTACAGATGCACAATCGAGAGCATCCTGGCGGGCTGTATCACCGCCTGGTATGGCAACTGCACCGCCCTCAACCGTAAGGCTCTCCAGAGGGTAGTGAGGTCTGCACAACGCATCACCGGGGGCAAACTACCTGCCCTCCAGGACACCTACACCACCCGATGCTACAGGAAGGCCATAAAGATCATCAAGGACATCAACCACCCGAGCCACTGCCTGTTCACCCCGCTGTCATCCAGAAGGCGAGGTCAGTACAGGTGCATCAAAGCTGGGACCGAGAGACTGAAAAACAGCTTCTATCTCAAGGCCATCAGACTGTTAAACAGCCACCACTAACATTGAGTGGCTACTGCCAACACACTGTCAATGACACTGACTCTACTCCAGCCACTTTAATCATGGGAATTGATGGGAAATGATGTAAATATATCACTAGCCACTTTAAACAATGCTACCTTATATAATGTTACTTACCCTACATTGTTCATCTCATATGCATACGTTGATACTGTACTCTATATCATCGACTGCATCCTTATGTAATACATGGATCACTAGCCACTTTAACTATGCCACTTGGTTTACATACTTATCTCATATGTATATACTGTACTCGATATCATCTACTGTATCTTGCCTATGCTGCTCTCTACCATCACTCATTCATATATCCTTATGTACATATTCTTTATCCCCTTACACTGTGTATAAGACAGTAGTTTTTTTTGTAATTGTTAGTTAGATTACTTGCTCGTTATTACTGCATTGTCGGAACTAGAAGCACAAGCATTTCGCTACACTCGCATTAACATCTGCTAACCATGTGTATGTGACAAATAAAATTTGATTTGATTTGATTTGATTTGAAATGGAACTGTTAAATTATATGTGATAACGAAATCTGGCTTCTCTATGGCCTTCTCTCTGCTATCTGTATGATCAATCATCAACGCTCAGGGTAGGGAGCGCAGTTCACAACGCATCGCATAATAGTAACTTTTTTTCTTGTGACTGGTAGGCCTACATTTTCATCAGCATAATCTATTCTACAGTAATATAAGGACTGCATGCACATGTAATTTACGCATCTCCATCTGGCTTTCAGGGGTCACCTTATTTGTTAATTATTGCAGCAGCAGAGTTTTAAAGGAGCCAATCACTTGAATATCATTGCTTTAAATTAGTTAATACGCAAGCACTCTCTCGCAATCTTTTGCTCTCCATTAATTGCATTCAAATTGCATCCAAAATATATAATTCTGTTAAAAATAGATTTTTTTTATATGTTGGCAAATTTATTGAACATTAAATACAGAGATATCTAAATTACATAAGTATGCACACCCCTGAGTCAATACATTTACCTTCATCTTCAATTACATCTGTGAGTCCTTCTGGGTAAGCCTCTAAGAGCTTTGCACACGTGGATTGTACATTACTTGTCCATTATTCTTTAAAGAATTCTTCAAGCCTTGTCAAATTGGTTGTTGATCATTGCTAGACAACCATTTTCAAGTCTTGCCATAGATTTTCAAGCAGATTAAGTCAAAATTGTAACTCGGCCAATCAGGAACATTCAGTGTCTTCTAACGCCAGTGTAGATCTGGCCTTGTGTTTTAGGTTAATTAATCTCCCAGTGTCTGATGGAAAGCAGACTAAACAAGGTTTTCCTCTAGGATTTTGCCTGTGCTAAGCTCCAATCTGTTTATTTTTTATTTTGAAAAACACCTCAATCCTTAACGATTACACGCATACCCATAACATATTGCAGCCAAAACTATGATTGAAAATATGGAGCGTTACACAGTAATGTGATATATTGGATTTGCCACAAACATAACACTTTGTATTCAGGACAAAAAGTGAATTGCTTTGCCACATTTTTTTGCACTATTACTTTAGTGCCTTGTTGCAAACAGGATGCATGTTTTAGAATATGTTTTATTCTGTACAAGCTTACTTCTTTTCACTCAGTCAATTAAGTTAGTATTGTAGAGTAACTACAATGTTGTTGATGCATCCTCAGTTCACTCCTAACACAGCCAATAACTAACTATTTTAACGTCGCCATTGGTCTCATGCTGAAATCCCTGAGCGGTTTCCTTCCTCTCCTGCAAGAACGCCTGTATCTTTGTAGTGACTGGGTGTATTGATACACCATACACAGTGTAATTAAGACCTTCACCATGCTCAAAGGCATATTCAATGTCTGCTTTTCTTTTTTTACCAATCTACCAATAGGAGCCCTTCTTTGCGAGGCGTTGGAAAACCTCCCTGGTCTTTGTAGTTGAATCTGTGTTTGAAATGCACTGCTCGACTGAGGGACCTTATAGATAATTGTATATGTGGGGTTCAGATATGAGGTAGTCATTTAAAAATCATGTTGAACTCTATTATTGCACACAGAGTGTGTCGATCCAAGTAATTATGTGACTTGTTAAGATATTTTTTTACTGCTGAATTTATTTAGGCTTGCCATAACAAAGGGGTTAAATACTTATTGACTCAAGACTCGTTTCATTTTCATTCTTCATTTATTTGTAAAAATTATAATAATTCCACTTTAAAATTATGGGGTATTGTGTGTAGGCCAGAGACAAAACATCTCAATTGAATCCATTAGAAATTCAGGCTATAACACATTAAAATGTGGAAAAAGTCTAGGGGTGTGAATACTTTCTGAAGGCACTGTATATTTAGCTAATGAATGATGGGTTATGCATAAGCTTTAAACTTATAGCCTCTGTCTCTTGCACAATATACACCTGCACTCCGTTGGCCTCGCCTTAAAAAACACTCCTTAGCACTTGGACTCCCAGGTGCTTATAATAATAGATTTTTCGAAGAGAGATGCAAGCTCTTGTTTTCTGAATGTTAAATACAGCACCCAATTGAACTCACTGGGAGTTTCAATAAAGAGAGAATGCGCGATGGCGGCAGGCTATAGCAGTTTTTTTAATCAGACTATCGCCCATAACCACGCAATCTTCGTGAAGAGACGTGAAAGCCGTCGACATCTTATTCTACTACTATATCATTCAAGCATGCCATTACAATGATGAAGATCAAGGACAACTACACTTATTTAATTTAACTGTAAAAAGCAAGGAAGGAATTAAGCAACAATAGAAAGAGAAAGAGATTGGCTAACATTAGGGGAAATTTTGAAAGGTTGCCTATACAGTGGGGAGAACAAGTATTTGATACACTGCCGATTGTGCAGGTTTTCCTACTTACGAAGCATGTAGAGGTCTGTCATTTTTATCATAGGTACACTTCAACTGTGAGAGACAGAATCTAAAACAAAAATCCAGAAAATCACATTGTATGATTTTTAAGTAATTCATTTGCATTTTATTGCATGACATAAGTATTTGATACATCAGAAAAGCAGAACCTAATATTTGGTACAGAAACCTTTGTTTGCAATTATAGAGATCATACGTTTCCTGTTGTTCTTGACCAGGTTTGCACACACTGCAGCAGGGATTTTAACCCACTCCTCCATACAGACCTTCTCCAGTTCCTCCAGGTTTCGGGGCTGTCGCTGGGCAATACGGACTTTCAGCTCCCTCCAAAGATGTTCTATTGGGGTCAGGTCTGGAGACTGGCTAGGCCACTCCAGGACCTTGAGATGCTTCTTACGGAGCCACTCCTTAGTTGCCCTGGCTGTGTGTTTCGGGTCGTTGTCATGCTGGAAGACCCAGCTACGACCCATCTTCAATGCTCTTACTGAGGGAAGGAGGTAGTTGGCCAAGATCTCACGATATATGGCCCCATCCATCCTCCCTTCAATACGGTGCAGTCGTTCTGTCCCCTTTGCAGAAAAGCATCCCCAAAGAATAAAGTTTCCACCTCCATGGTTCACGGTTGGGATGGTATTCTTGGGGTTGCACTCATCCTTCTTCTTCCTCCAAACATGGCGAGTGGAGTTTAGACCAAAATTCTCTATTTTTGTCTCATCAGACCATATGACCTTCTCCCATTCCTCCTCTGGATCATCCAGATGGTCATTGGCAAACCTCATACGGACCTGGACATGCGCTGGCTTGAGCAGGGGGACCTTGCGTGTGCTGCAGGATTTTAATCCATGACGGCGTAGTGTGTTACTAATGGTTTTCTTTGAGACTGTGGTCCCAGCTCTCTTCGGGTCATTGACCAGGTCCTGCCATGTTGTTCTGGGCTGATCCCTCACCTTCCTCGTGATCATTGATGCCCCACGAGGTGAGATCTTGCATGGAGCCCCAGACCGAGGGTGATTGACCGTCATCTTGAACTTCTTCTATTTTCTAATGATTGCGCCAACAGTTGTTGCCTTCTCACCAAGCTGCTTGCCTATTGTCCTGTAGCCCATCCCAGCCTTGTGCAGGTCTACAATTGTGTCCCTGATGTCCTTACACAACTCTCTGGTCTTGGCCATTGTGGAGAGGTTGGAGTCTGTTTGATTGAGTGTGTGGACAGGTCTTTTATACAGGTAACGAGTTCAAACAGGTGCAGTTAATACAGGTAATGAGTGGAGAACAGGAGGAATTCTTAAAGAAAATCTAACAGGTCGTGAGAGCCAGAATTCTTACGGGTGTCATGCAATAAAATGCAAATTAATTACTTAAAAATCATACAATGTGATTTTCTGGATTTTTGTTTTAGATTCTGTCTCTCACAGTTGAAGTGTACCTATGATAAAAATTACAGACCTCTACATGCTTTGTAATTAGGAAAAACTGCCGATTTTGCAAGTTATCAAATACTTGTTATCCCCACTGTATATGCATCAGCCTACTAATTATAAAACATTTAAATTTCAAAATTAGAATCACATTTACTAGCCTATAACTGTAACTTTGTAGGACACATTTCCTGGACTAGTATCCCATGTTCTCTCGCCACTTCCTGGTTTGAATGACGTTCGCAATTCCAGTCATTATAATACAGTATAATATAATAAAGTACAGCAATACAGTCACACTCAAAAATGTTAGCCTACTGGAGCTTTTAATTTATTTACCCAAGAGAGCATAGCTACACCTATGGGCTTTTCTGTTTTTCTGTCATGTGTCATATGCGGTAGCATATACATTATATTATATATGCTGTATTGGATAATGGCACAATCATTGGGCTTTAATGTATCGCTCATCAGGCTCAGGTGGCATCTGGTTTGAATTGTCATGCCGATAGAACACTCATATGCCTTGAGCACCATACGCCTCAAGCATACTCCCAATAAAACCCATTCCTCATACAGAGAGGTCCTGAACTCATTACTGATTCATGCTACTGACTCCTCGACTGAACTATTGATTCTCTTTTGCTGCTCTGTCATCTTTTTTACTGTTTCTTGTAAAAGTTTGGTGCAAGGGATTGTTTACTTTGGACTTTTCAAGACTGGAATTCTGGGGAGCAGTTTGGTCTTGAGTAGAAGGCATTTCTGATTTTGTAAACTAAATTTGTATTGTCTTTGTCTAGCTCTATTCAAATCCAAATTCTGCTTTATATGCTTTAGAATGACACTTCCAGTTTTGGTGGGAAATACTGGGTTACCTTGGAGAAAAGTGATTTATTCTCAGGATGGAACATTTGCAAAATACCGGGAAAATATTCAATCCTAATCTGTTGATGATCTACAGACTATTTACAGACTATAAATAGAATGTAAACTAACTATCCCTAACCCTAAAATGAACCCTTACCCTAACCCTAACTCTAACCTTAACCCTTACCCTTATTCTAAACCTAACCATAACCGCAGCAAGCAGTTGCTTATCAACATATAGTTTGTTGATAGTTTGACCATCTGTAAGAGCATCTTACCTATGGTAAAATATTCATCATCTTCTCCATCAGGATTACTGAGCAGGATTACTGGGTCTTTCATTCCAGCCCTGATGCACCCAAGCCAGGATCCTGGATGACGGCTGGCAGGGGGTTGTGTGAAGGAGGCAGGACGTTCTTGGCGCCACACAGTACCCCGCTCACACAAGGTTTCCCTGTACAAGCCTCCAGGCTATAACAATCATATGACTTGAGCACCATACGCCTCAAGCACACTCCCAATAAAGCCCATTCCTCATACAGAGGGGTCCTGAACTCATTACTGATTTATGCTACAGAGTCCTTGGCTGAACTATTGATTCTCTTTTGCTGCTCTGTCGTCTTTTTTTACTGTTTCTTGGAAAAGTTTGTTGCAGGGGCTTGTTTACTTTGGACTTTTCAAGAACTGGAATTCTGGGGAGCAGCTTGGTCCATATGAACTTGAGTGGAAGGCATATCTGATTTTGTATACTAAATTTCTATCGTCTTTGTCTGCTGTCGATAAAATTCTGTCTCTGAGACCTACAGAATATCATAATCACCATTTCACATTCTAAATCAGGCAAAAGTTAACATTGTGCAATTCTACACATTTTGCCATGGGGCATAGAGAAATGTTGCCTTTTTAAGGCATGTTTGCTGCAATTCTACACATTTTGCAATGGGGCCGGGAAGAAAATGTGCAGTTTTACAGCTAATTTCCTGAAAATCTTCTTATTTTGCCATAGAGTAGAGAGAAATGTTTGCAGTTTTTAACATGAAATCTGAGTGAGAGTGAGTGAGAGTCCCCCTGTTAATGGGGGACCCCCATGATAAAGCCTACTACAAGTTAAAATAGCTAGCTACTAGACTAATTTACCAATCTACAAACATTTTACTGGCATGGGCTAATTGAGTGACTATCAGTGACTGACTTTACAAAAAGAAACTGCTGATGCACAAACAAATTGATCCAAGGACATGGGCCACCAGTTGTCCATGCCTGGTCTAGGACTACAGTGAAAAGGTATGGCATGTTTAAAAACACAGCAGCATCAAAATGAATTGCTGATTGAGGGGACCTGGCTTCTCTGTGTAACGAGTGGTATGTCACAGCTCCATTAATCACTAAAGCCTATGTAGTTTCCAGAGAGTTTATACATTGCCACTAAACTGTCAATGTGGCTGAACGCATTATGGACTTTAATAGCCTGTTAAAGTCAGCCCTCCTGGAGTTTCTGCTGTCAAACAGGCAGAATGCTGTTTCCATTGTCCCGCAAAGCATGCTGGTAGTCGACTGATCCGATTTAATCCTGTTCGGCAGCTCAGAGATTAGACTCTGCCTCGAGGTGTACCTGAGAGATGCTGAGGGTTTCATCAACAATGCTAACTGTTTACTTTGACCCTGTTCAACGAGAAGCCCATGTTTGGTCAAGTGTCATCCAGATGGGGAGCGGTTAACAGTGGAGGTAGAATATATAGCAAGGAGAGGAGAAGGGAGGTGTTTGCCCAACAGGGAATATTGAAATGTACTGTTAAAATATACTGTAGGTTATATCAGACTTTTTTGTAAACTAGACAGTCTAAGGATCAGTGGGATCCTTTAAATAAATACAAGCTATTTCTCTATTAGTTTCTCTATTATTATCACACATTGTAGCTCTTAGCACGACTAGAAGCCAATACATCACCGGATTCCTGCCGTAAGCTCTGGTCCTTTGCCTCGGATCATCGCAGCTAGCTAGCTGCTACCGAGTGGCTATAGTGACTAACGCCATTGTCCCAAAGCTAGCAACAGTTAGCCTCGAGCCAGGCGTATCTCCCGGCTAGCAAACAAAATTACTCCAGCTACAATACCTCTTCTGCCAATTCGCCTGGAACCTTTGTCAACACGGAGCCCCGCCGATCCATCACGACTGGTCTGCCGACGTAATTACATCTGATGTGCCCTCAACTGGCCTTTGTTGGACGTCAGTGAAGACGCTTCTGCTAGCCATGGCCTGTTAACTTTAGGAACGCCGTGCCCCCGCTTTCTAGCGTCGTAACGACTACCTAACGGCTTCCCTGTTTCATCTTTTGCTGTTCACTGGACCCTATGATTATCTGGCTACATAGCTGATGCCTGCTGGACTGTTCATTAATCATGGTACTCCATTTTTGTTTATCTGTCGGCCCCAGTCTCGAACTCAGGCCCTGTGTGTAGTTAACTGACCCTCTCTACCCATTCATTGCCATTTTACCTGTTGTTGTCTTAGCTGATTGTCTGTTGTTGTCTTACCCGTTGTTGTCTTAGCTAGCTCTACAAATCAACACCTGTGATTGCTTTATTACTCGCTTTAGGTCTCTCTCTAATGTCAATATGCCTTGTATACTTTTGTTTAGGGTAGTTATCATTGTTTTATTTTACTGCAGAGCACCTAGCCCCACTCAACATGCCTCAGATATTTTTTTGTCCCACCTCCCACACATGCAATGGCCTCACCTAGCATAACTGGTGCCTCCAGAGATGTGACCTCTCTTATCGTCACTCAATGCCTGGGTTTACCTCCACTGTGCCCGCACCCCACCATACCCCTGTCTGTACATTATGCCCTGAATCTATTCTACCATGACCAGAAATCTGCTCCTTTAATTCTCTGCCCCCAACGCTCTAGATGACCAGTTTTGATAGCCTTTAGCAGTACCCTCATCCTACTCCTCCTCTATTCCTCGGGTGATGTCGAGGTTAACCCAGGCTCTGTCTGTCACCAGGCGCTATACTTTGTTGACTTCTGTAACCGTAAAAGCCTTGGTTTCATGCATGTTAACATCATGTTAACACCCTAAGTCTGTTTTAGTCACTGCTTTAGCACACTCAGCCAACCCTGATGTCCTAGCCGTCTCTGAATCTTGGCTTAGGAAGGCCACCAAAAATTCTGAGATTTCCATCCCCAACTACAACATTTTCCATCAAGATAGAACTGCCAAAGGCATTCCTCCGCACCCCCCGCAGAGACTTGCCCAAGCCTCCCCATTTTCTCCTTCACCCAAATCCAGATAGCAGATGTTCTGAAAGAGCTGCAAAACCTGGACCTGTACAAATCAGCCGGGCTAGACAATCTGGACCACTCTTTCTAAAATTATCTTCTGCCATTGTTGCATCCCCTATTACTAGTCTGTTCAACCTCTCTTTCATATCATCTGAGATTCCTAAAGATTGGAAAGCTGCCGCGGTCATCCCCCTCTTCAAAGGGGGTGACACTCTAGACTCAAATTGTTACAGACCTATATCCATCTTGCCCTGCCTTTCCAAAGTCTTAAAAGGCCAAGTTAACAAACAGATCACTGACCATTTCGAATCCCACCGTACCTTCTCCGCTGTGCAATCTGGTTTCTGAGCAGGTCACGGGTGCACCTCAGCCACGCTCAAGGTACTAAACAATATCATAACTGCCATTGATAAAAGACAGTACGGTGCAGCCGTCTTCATTGACCTGGCCAAGGCTTTCGACTCTGTCAATCACCGTATTCTTATCTGCAGACTCAACAGCCTTGGTTTCTCAAATTACTGCCTCTTCTGGTTCACCAACTACTTCTCAGATAGATTTCAGTGTGTCAAATTGGAGGGCATGTTGTCCGGACCTCTGGCAGTCCCTGTGTTGGTACCACAGGGTTCAATTCTTGGGCCGACTCTTTTCTCTGTATATATCAATGATGTCGCTCTTGCTGCGGGTGATTCCTTGATCCATCTTTACGCAGACGACACCATTCTGTATACATCTGGCCATTCTTTGGACACTGTGTTAACAAACCGCCAAATGAGCTACAAGGCCATACAACACTTCTTCCGTGGCCTCAAACTGCTCTTAAACGCTAGTAAAACTAAATGCATGCTCTTCAACAGATTGCTGCTCGCACACGCCCGCCCGACTAGCATCATTACTCTGGACGGTTCTGATTTAGAATATGTGGACAACTACAAATACCTAGGTGTCTGGCTAGACTGTAAACTCTCCTTCCAGACTCATTTTAAACATCTCCAATCCAAGATTAAATCTAGAATCGGCATCCTATTTCACAACAAAGCCTCCTTCACTCACGCTGCCAAACATACCCTAGTAAAATTGACTATCCTAACAATCCTCGAATTCGGCGATGTAATTTACAAAATAGCCTCCAACACTCTACTCAGCAAACTAGATGCAGTCTATCACAGTTCCATCCATTTTGTCACCAAAGCCCCATATACCACCCACCACTGCGACCTGTATGCTCTCGTCGGCTGGCCCTCTGGCTATTCGTCGCCAGACCCACTGGCTCCAGGTCATCGATAAGTCTTTGCTAGGAAAAGCTCCGCCGTATATCAGCTCACTGGTCACCATAACAACACCCACACGTAGCACACGCTCCAGCAGGTATACAGTTGAAGTCGGAGGTTTACATACACCTTGGCCAAATACATTTAAACTCAGTTTTCACAATTCCTGTAATTTAATCCTAGTACATATTAACTGTCTTTGGTCAGTTAGGATCACCACTTTATTTTAAGAATATGAAATGTCAGAATAATAGTAGAGAATGATTTATTACAGATTTGATTACTTTCATCACATTCCCAGTGGGTCAAAAATTTACATAAACTCAATTAGTATTTGGTAGCATTGCTTTTAAATTGTTTAACTTGGGGCAAACCTTTCGGGTAGCCTTCCACAAGCTTCCCAAAATAAGTTGGGTGAATTTGGCCCATTCCTCCTGACAGAGATGGTGTAACCGAGTCAGGTATGTAGGCCTCCTTGTTCGCACATGCTTTTCAGTTCTGCCCACACATTTTCTATGGGATTGAGGTCAGGGATTTGTGATGGCCACTCCAATGCCTTCTTTGTTGTCCTTAAGCCATTTTGCCACAAGTTTGGAGGTATGCTTGGGGTCATTATCCCTTTGGAAGACCCATTTGCAAACAAGCTATAACTTCCTGACTGAAGTCTTGAGATGTTGCTTCAATATATCCACATAATTTTCCTGCCTCATGAAGCCATCTATTTTGTGAAGTGCACCAGTCCCTCCTGCAGCAAAGCACCCCCAAAACATGACGCTGCCACCCCCTTGCTTCACAGTTGGGACGGTGTTCTTCGGCTTGCAAGCTTCACCGTTTTTCCTCCAAACATAACAATGGTCATTATGGCCAAACAGTTCTATTTCTGTTTCAGCAGACCAGAGGACATTTCTCCAAAAAGTACAATTTTTGTCACCATGTGCAGTTGTAATCCGTAGTCTGGCTTTTTTATGGCAGTTTCGGAGCAGTGCCATCCTCCTTGCTGAGTGGCCTTTCAGGTTATGTCGATATAGGACTCATTTTACTGTGGATATAGATACTTTTGTACCGGTTTCCTGCAGCATCTTCACAAGGTCCTTTGCTGTTGTTCTGGGATTGATTTGCACCAAAGTACATTCATCTTTAGGAGAGAGAACGCATCTCCTTCCTGAGCGGTATGATGGCTGCATTGTCCCATGGTGTTTATACTTGCCTACTATTGTTTGTACAGATGAACATGGTACCTTCAGGCATTTTTAAATTGCTCCCAAGGATGAACCAGACTTGTGGAGGTCTACAAGTTTTTTTCTGAAGTCTTGGCTGATTTCTTTTGGTTTTCCCATGATATCAAGCAAAGGGGCAATGAGTATGTAGGTAGATATGATATACATCCAGAGGTACACCTCCAAATGTCTCAAATTATGTCAATTAGCCTATCAGAAGCTTCTAAAGTCATGACATTATTTTCCGGAATTTTCCAAGCTGTTTAAAGCACAGTCAAATAGCGTATGTAACGTCTGACCCACTGGAATTGTGATACAGTGAATTTTAAGTGAAATAATCTGTCTGTAAACAATTGTTGGAAAAATGACATGTGTCATGCACAAAGTAGATGTCCTAACCGACTTGCCAAAATTATAATTTGTTAACAAGGAATTTGTGGAGTGATTGAAAAATGAGTTTTAATGACTCCAACCTAAGTGTATGTAAACTTCCGACTTCAACGATATCTCACTAGTCATCCCCGCCTTTCCTTCCAGTTCTCTGCTGCCAATGACTGGAATGAATTGCAAATTTTTTTTTTTATATATATTTTTTTTAATAAAAAAAAAAAATAGCTGAAGTTGGAGACTTATATCTCCCTCACTAACTTTAAGCATCAGCTATCTGAGCAGCTTACTGATCGCTGCAGCTGTACACAGCCCATCTGTAAATAGCCCATCCAACTACCTACTTCATCCACATATTGTTTTTATTTACTTTTTTTGCTCTTTTGCACACCAGTATTCTTCTTGCACATCATCTGCACATTTATCTTTCCAGTGTTAATACGCTAAATTGTAATTACTTTGCTACTATTGGCCTATTTTTTTGCCTTACCTCCTGTATATAGACTTTTCTATTGTGTTATTGACTGTACTTTTGCTTATCCCATGTGTAACTCTGTTGTTTTTTGTTGCACTGATTTGCTTTATCTTGGCAGTTGTAAATGAGAACTTGTTCTCAACTGCCCTACCTGGTTAAATAAAGGTGAAAAATAAAATTTAAATAAACATAAATTACAAGCTATTAATCATAATATCTCGTACTTATACCCCAGTTACATCATACAGTTGTTAATACCAAAAGTTTCATAACCTCACTCAATTGGGTCCTATTTACTGTATGCTATGGATATTTTATCAATGCTTCCTAAGAGTTGTATTTTTTTTACATTGATGCCAGGTGCAAAAAAGCACCCAGTAAACATTGGGGAAGTGAGTCAAGGGAATTCTAATCGTCAGTATTCAGTCAATACATCAGAGGATTTCCCAAGGCAACGACTTCAAGGCAACCTCTGAAGATACTTCAATGTTACGTGCCGGGAATGAATGCCAGTAATATGAGTGACTTGCAAAGAGCCTACGCTTTGACAGACGTGCACACACACATGAAGCCCAACTTGAAGGGAATCAACTATCGGCGAGCCGTCAAGAGTGTTGGATACATCGGTGTTCTTTTTAATGGAAATTAACAACTGGAACAATTACTATTCAGGGAGCACTTCTTGGCAAGGCACCTTCTGACAGTGTTACACATGATCCAAAACACACTCTGGTGATTGACAGGTTGTGTAATAAAATGCTATACAATCATATACCTCAGTTGAGGTTGTGTTGTTGACCCAGTCATTGGGCAATAGTGCTGTATTGGTTCATGTCTGAAGCAGATTGCATCAGGTAAAGCCCTCTCGATTGCTTTTCCTGGAGAGAGAGGATATAATTGTAATACCAATGAATATCAAATTATCTTGATTGACTCAACGGCAACATGGGAGCTGCTGTCCACTTTGAAAAGCTACTATCAATAACAACCACAGCACTCCATTGCAATTAAATATAAACCATCAGGTCAGCAAGCATCTCTGAAATTCCCCCAGGGATGTATCAAATGTGCTTTGTTCCCAATAAATAAGCAACATTTTTGTAACTTAAGAGCTGTTCCTACTTAAAACAACTGAAACGCTACAGCAAGGGACTATTCTGGACAAGAGGAAAATAAAATGAAAAGAACAAAGGAATCTGAAAATATTTGTTTGATTAGGTTCCTGTAGGCAGTTCTGATTCACAGGTTTGCCGCCGATTCCTCCAGTCTCTCTGATATGTAAATGTTTGCCAATAACACTTTTTATTTTGGTAGTCGAGTCTGCTGAATTCTAAATGACCATATGGGAGGCTTTATGTTTACACAGAAGAAATGGAACAGCTGCCTATAATTAAAAGTGTTCACCGTTCTCCTCGCAGTTCCATAAATTGTCATAGGTAATCGGGCAGCGTGAGTGGCTGGGAGGGAGAGTTTAGTAATGATTAACATGTGTGGATGTTTGAGTAGAAGCCTGGTTGGCACGGATTGGAGGAAAATCATCTTTACATCAAAACTTCTACTCAAATTATCATTTTAAATGTCTCAAAATAAGAGGCTAGGAGGGGAAATAGAAGAAATTCAGAATTTTCCAGACAGAGAAGATGACAATCTATTATACAGAGTGAAACTTTCCAAAAAAACATATTTTGGGTCCAACAATTAACTGTGGATCACTCTTGGCAGACTTATCATGTGAAATGAAGATACCTACCGTACTTTCTCAGTGTTTTTTCAAAAAATGTAATGAGATATGAAGCATTTGTACAAGCATGCAGTAAGATGGACAGTTTCCATTACAAGCTCATGTAATTAAAACACTTTTACTAATAGAAAATGTATCATAATTCCTGTTGGCTATCAGCATATGACAGGCTATTTCATTTTAGAGAAAGTTTTCATTTAAAAGCCTTCACTTGTAAGAAGTGTCTCGCCAGCAACATCTAAACCCTTAATAAAAAAGTATTCATGTCATTGGGGCAATATGCTACTCTTGTATCGCATTAGGAGCCTTGGGTTCTCTAACAATATGACATAATACTGTAGACAGCACTGTTTTCAAAGACTGCGGTATAATTAAAACAACTTGTCGGAGGGTTCAAAATGTCGTTCTCTTATGAGAAAAAAAAATGGATAATTTCAAAAGGTATGAGCCAGTATTAACTGCGAGACCTTTTGTTTGCAAAGGAGTAGAGCATGTTTAATAATAATAATACATGGGACTTCTATAGCACTTTTCAATGACCCAAAGTCGCTTTACAATTGTAGAAACTAAGACAACACCAGACAAACAGCAGGAAACAAGGAGAAGGCTTAAAGACGCCATCAACGTGGTGAACGTTAGTTACACCCGGTTTGTTGTTTTTATTTAACACGTTTTTTAAGAAACAGATCTAAATCAAAGTTGACATTTTATAGCTATGGATTCATCTTCTTCTATGGTATAATGGCATTTGCAACAATTTGATGTGCATTCAGTCACCTACTGTGTGGGTGAATAATAAGGATCCCAAAAAGGAAATAATGTGGGTGAAAATAAATCAAATATCAAACAAACTATCAAAAAATAAATGAACTAAACAAAATCAACCTGCTTTTCTGTGAAAAACTCATTCTAATCAGGTCCCTACACCAGCTCAAAAGACTCCTGAAAGGGTGGTACATGTCCTATCAAAAATAATCCTTGCAGTGCTTCTGCCGGGAGGACTTGGAGCCCCAAAAAACTTCTCTGCTGCAGATAATTGTATTTATTTATTTTATTTAACTAGGCAAGTCAGTTAAAGAACAAATGATTATTTACAATGACAGCCTACCCCGGCCAAACCCTAACGACACTGGGCCAATTGTGTGCCACCCTATGGGACTCCCATGTGTAATTCTGTGTTGTTGTATGTGTCACACTGCTTTGCTTTATCTTGGCCAGGTCGCAGTTGCAAATGAGAACTTGTTCTCAACTAGCCTACCTGGTTAAATAAAGGTGAAATAAAAAAATAAAAACATGAAGGTCAGTCAAGGCTAGCCTGGCTCGAAGTCTCCATCCCCCTGCCCGAGGCAGTTCCATCCGTCTCCCCCTCTTCCTTCACAATCATATTCCATCACGACCACCTTCATTGTGGGCAGCTCAATGGTGGGAGATGTTGGCCTGCCTACGGTCTGGAAACCTGTATCCAGCACCTCCTCCTGCCCAAGGTTCTGGCCAACTACTTTAATATTAACAACTTTGTAACTCTTAGTTTTTAACGACCTCCGTGTTATGCAATCTGAGGAAAGGAGGGAGGACTACAAAATTATTTTAGCTTGTACAGGGAATAGAATAATTATTTCTGGCCCCTTCCCGTGCTTTCAAAGGGGTGCAAAATGTTTCAGCCGCCTTGTTGCCCTAAACACGTACCTGAAGAAACTTGCCAACAACAGGAATGTCTCATTTTGTGACCATTTTGATTTGACGTGGGAGCAACCAGCACTTTTTAAGAGAGACAAGATTCACACTAACCACAGGGGTTCTAGGATTTATTTGGGTCTGGTAGTGCTCCAGTCCTCCCTGTCATAATTAGCAACAGAGGACATGGAGAGCATACTATGTCCCAACATTTTACTGCAGTGGGCTAAATCAGGGTCAGACAGAGTGTTTTTGGGTTGTCTTAAACAAATCCACTTTGAAACAAAAGTATAGACCTCACACACATGATTAAGCGCTTAAATACCATGTCAGATATAGAGTTTAAATGTATGCAAGTTTGAGTTTGCATCCCAATATTACACGTTATATACATATACTGAAATATAAAAAAACTGTTTGACATTGAAACACCAGATTTCCGGCTGTTTTTTTAGCAGGTTTATTCATTATGAAAAATATTAATAACACTCCACCCACGAGGCCACTAGAGGGAGATTTGGGTATATGACTGCAGGTTAGTGCTACTGTAAGTAACCTAGTTTATTTTCCTTCTAACTCCCCTCAATAACTCTGTAATACCTTGTCACCCTCTCTAAATAATAAATTGTTGATTGATCTCTAAATAATAAGTTGTTCATATGCAATGATTTTATTATTTACAATGGCATTGATATTTTCATGCTAACTAAGACTTGGCTTAAACCTGAGGATTTAGTTCTCTACAAGAAACAGCCCATCTTGTATATTTTAGTGTAGAATTCTCTGCTTTCTTTGGTTACACCGGAATATGGCAGGGTTATTATTCTTGGAGATCTGTGGGTTGCCCAAGCTATGCACCAGCAGGGGAGTTTCTTAACCTGTTAGAATCCTTTAACTTTGTGCTACATGCCACAGGGCCTACACACAACAAAGGCCATACTCTTGATCTTGTACTGTTCTATGGTCTGAATAGTAATAACTTGGAAACTATTGATGTGTGTCTCTGACCATCTTCATTGTTTTTAAAATGCTTTCTCCTCCTCCTAAAAATGCGTCTGTCACCACTTAGCTCCACAACTGCTAGTAGACTTACACATGCTTTTCTATCCGGCACCACTGACCCTGTTAGTTGCCTTCACAATAAAGATTTGGTGAATAGTTTCAATTATATATGTCAGGCTACTTTAGACTCAGTAGCACCAGTTAAAACCAATAATAAATTGTCTGTCAGTGTCTCAACCTGGTTAAATTACCACACTTGTGCTTTAAAAATTGAACTTAGAAAGGCTAAATGTAAACGGAAGACCTGCAAACTTTTTGATTTGAACCTTTATTTAACTAGGCAAGTCAGTTAAGAACAAATACTTATTTACAATGACAGCCCAAAGGGGAACAGTGGGTTAACTGCCTTGTTCAGGGGCAGAATGACAGATTTTTACCTTGTCAGCTCAGGGATTCGATCCAGCAACCTTTCGGTTACTGGCGCAATGCTCTAACAACCAGGCTTTTATGAGATAATGAAGGATCTGATGAGACATTTCAATGTTACTGTTAAAAATGCAAAAGTAAATCACTTCTCTACCCCGATCTCTGAGGATTCCCACAACTCAAAAATTCAGTTTGAGACAATTGAGCATGTTGTTAGTGCCCCACGCTTAACAGTGACAGGCTCGCATCCCCTGATCTCTGCTAACTGTTCTTACAATTGTTTACAGAAAATATAGAAATGATTCGATCCCAGAATAACAGTAGCTGGCACCATACTAGCATTTCTGGTCAGGAGGGACTTGAGGCAACTACTCTGAGACCGTCTACTACTTCCTTTTGTTCCTTTCAGGAGCATTTTAGCCCCTCCTTGATACTATTGCTCACATGAAGACCTCCTCTTGCCCCTTGGATGTGGTCCCTACTAGACTACTGAAAGATGTTATGCCTACTGTTGACCCAAACTTTCTATCTATTGTAAATATTTCCCTGAACAGCCTACTTTAAAACTGGTCTGGTCCAATCTGTCCTTAAAAAACCCAACCTCGCTTTATTGAAAGTCAGTAATGACCTTGTGTTGGCTGTCAATGCCTTTGAATGCTTGATTCTAGTTTTTTGGGATCTCAGTTTGACACTATTGATCATATTATCCTTGTTGACTGGCTGGAGAGGTGGGTGGGAATCTCTGGCTGGTTCAGGTCATATTTATGTGGCAGACGTTTCTCAGTGAGCATGAGTGGTTCAGTATCGTCCCCAGCACCTATTCACTATGGTGTCCCTCGGGGGTCAATTCTGGGCCCGATCATATTTTTCCCGTGTATGCTACCCCTTGGTGACATCATCCGCAATCATAACACACAGTTTCACTGCTATGCAGTCGCCTAAGACGTGGATGTCGATAAAGGCAGGCCCCCGCACCTCTCTGGTTGGGTTAAATGTGGAAGACACGTTTCAGTTGAAGGCATTCAGTTGTACAACTGACTAGGTATCTCTCTTTCTATTTACCAATCAGACCCAGTGACCAATCTAGTGTAGCTGCCCTTCACTAGTGTCTTGCTGACATCAGATATTAGATGTCTGACAATTATCTCCAGCTTAATAATGAAAAGATCAGAGGTTGTTGTATTTTTTCCCCGCACCTTGCTAGAATTCCGATTGTAGATAAGCGTGGTCATTTGTTAACAAATGCAAAGCCCTACAGCCAGGATCCTTGGTGTCTTCTTTGACCCTGACCTAAACCTCGAGCTGCAAGTAAAAAATGTTGTCCAGTCTTGCTTTTATCATCTAAGAAATAAAGTTGAAGTCAAGTCTTTTATCTCAGTCCATGATCTGAAGAAATGTATAGATGCTTTTATTTCCTCAAACCTAGATCACTGTAACTCTTTGTAAACCTATCTCAGCCAGAAATCACTCCATCGTTTACAGCTTGGCTTTTCACAGGCACCAGGAAATGTAACCATGTAACCACTTTTTCAGCTTCTCTGCACTGGCTAGCAGTCACTTTAAGAATAAACAAAACATTTGTATTAATCACGTTTAAGGCTAGGCTTGGATAAGCCCCATCCTATATCTTAGATATTTTACATCCTTAAGAGCCAGGATGCAGCATAAGATCCTCTGGCAGGGCACTGTTGACTATTCCAGGACTAAAATGGAAGGAGACTGGCCATTTGCTACTAGACTTTGGAATAGTCTGCCAGAGGATATCAGGCATGCAGATTCAGTGCATATTTTTATGTGCCTCCTGAAGATACACTTACAGTAAAAATACGATTTGAATGCATGATTTGAATTAGGAATCTTTAAAAAAAAATGTATTCCTCCTTCCACTTGTTTTTGTTAGTACTTTTATTTAATTGTATTATTTTATGATGTGAAGCAGTTTGTTATTTGTATTGAAAGGCACAATACAAATAAAGTTCTTATAAAGAAGGGAAAGGAGTGTGATGTGTCAGTGTATGAGTGAGCGGGCAGGTTTTGTGTGTGTGTGTGGGAGAGAGTCAGGGGAGCTTAGGGGTTGCCAAGGTGAAGAGGTGGGGCTTTAGGAAGGACTGAAAGATGGTGATGGACTCAGATTCATGGATGGCTGGAAGGAGGGAGTTCCAGAGCCTTGGAGTAACCCTGGAGAAGGCCCTGTCGCTGAAGGTGGTGAAGGGCTTTGTAGGTCAGAAGGAGGATCAGAAGGTAGGCCATCATTCTAAATAACAATTTGTTATTAACTGACTTGCCTAGTTAAATAATGGTTAGATAAATAAAAAACAATATATAAAAAGGAGACAGTGGCGTTCACAGAGACAAGGAGTTCACAGAGGGCGGGGTGATGTGATGCCAGGACTTAGTGTGGGTGAGAAGTCGTTAGGAGCTTATGGAGGGAGCTTGCGTTGATGCCGGAAAGTAGTGAGTTGCAGTAGTCCAGACGAGAGGTGACGAATGCGTGGATGAGGGCTTCAGCAGGAGGATGGGAGAAGGAGGACCTGACTTTGACAGTATTGCAGGGGTGGAATAATTACAATTTTTAACAGTTTGTCGGATGTGGTGGTCAAAGGATAGGGGGGAATCCAGAATGGGGGCAAGGTTGCGTGTGTATGGGGAGGAAGAGACAATGGTGTCAATCAATGGTGAAGGGTGATGTAGCCAACTTTGCTAAGTGTGGTTTTGGGGCCTATGACATGCCCTCTACACACATACCCTCCAGTCTGGTGATGTCAAAGGCGGCCTCAGGTCAAGCAAGTCTACCATGAGAACAGGAGACTCCTGAGCTCTGAAAAGGCTTGAGCAAATCCACCAAACACCCTTGTCTAGCTCAGTATCTGTGTCACTTCGGTACTCACAAGCGATGATGTTGCCATATCGGTTCTTGTTGCGGTTCTCATCCTTCTTGGCAGTCTCCCATGGGGCCGCCTGTCCTTCCGTCAGACCCTGAAATCACATCATACACTATCAAACATTGCTGCAGGCCAGAGTGTGTACACAAACCTGCACACATACACACACACACACGCGCACACACACACAGTGAAAATAACAACCTTGCTGTCAAAATAACAACTTACTTGAGAACATACAGTAAAACCATTCTATAGTATAAAACCGCTAACATTGGAGGAACCAGTATGCAAAAGGGTTGTAAAATGTAAAACAATGATTACTGACATAACTTTGTTATGATACAGTGAAATGTAGCATAACAAGATGAAAGTTTTACCTGTTAAAAAACAAAGTCAATACTACTTGAAAGGTACCATTCCTCCAGCCACAAACTCTCTCTGTTTGAAATGTTTTGAGTTGTTGACTCAAAGAACTTGTTGATGAAAAGAGTCTTGCTCATCATGTATTGTTCACTTTTCACTAATGGACCATGTTAGGACTCGCCTGCTAACCATATACTGTATATTGAATACCTCATTAATAGGCATATCAGTATATCATAGGAGGCTGGTGGGAGGAGCTGTAGGATGACAGGCTCATTGTAATGGCTGGAATGGAATACAGTGCATTCAGAAAGTACTCAGACCACTTGACTTTTTCCACATTTTGTTACGTTACAGTATTATTCGAAATTGATTCAATCTTTTTTTGCCTCATCAATATACACACAATAACCCATAATGACAAAGCGAAAATAGGTTTTTAGAATTTTTAGCAAATGTATTAAAAAAACAAAAAACCTTATTTACATAGGTATTTAGACCCTTGGCTATGAGACTCGAAATTGATGTCAGGTGCATCCTGTTTCCATTGATCATCCATTGAGATGTTTCTACAACTTGATTGGAGTCCACCTGTGGTAAATTAAATTCATTGGACATGATTTGGAAAGGCACACAACTCTCTATATAATGTCACACAGTTGACAGTGCATGGCAGAGCAAAAACAAAGCCTTGAGGTCTAAGGAATTGGCCGTAGAGCTCCGAGACAGGATTATGTTGAGGCACAGATCTGGGGAAGGGTACCAAAACATATCTGTAGCATTGAAGGTAACCAAGAACACAGTGGCCTCCATCATTCTTAAATGGAAGACCTTTGGAACCACCAAAGGCTCTTCCGAGAGCTAGCCACCCGAACAAGCAGAACAATCGGGGGAAAAGGGCCAAGATCAGGGAGGTGACCTAGAACCCAATGGTCACTCTAACAGAGCTCCAGAGTTATTCTGTGAAGATGGGAGAACCTACCAGAAGGACAACCATCTTCGCATCACTTCACCAATCCAGCATTTATGGTAGAGTGGACAGAAGGAAGCCACTCATCAGTAAAAGACACATGACAGCCCGCTTGGAGTTTGCCAAAAGGCATCTAAAGGACTCTCAGACCAAGGTACAAGGTAATTGTGGTAGATACAGTTGAAGTCGGAAGTTTACATACACTTAGGTTGGAGTCAAAACTTGTTTTTCAACCAATCCACACATTTCTTGTTAACAAACTATAGTTTTGGCAAGTCGGTTAGGACATCTACTTTGTGGATAACACAAGTCATTTTTCCAACAATTGTTTACAGACAGATTATTTCACTTATAATTCACTGTATCACAGTTCCAGTGGGTCAGAAGTTTACATACACTAAGTTGACTGTGCCTTTAAACAGCTTGGAAAATTCCAGAAAATGATGTCATGGCTTTAGAAGCTTCTGATAGGCTAATTGACACAATTTGAGTCAATTGGAGGTGTACCTGTGGATGTATTGCAAGGCCTAACTTCAAACTCAGTGCCTCTTTTCTTGACATCATGGGAAAATCAAAAGAAATCAGCCAAGACCTCAGAATATTTTATTTTGAAAAAAGCCAAGTTCATACTTGGGAGCAATTTCCAAACGCCTGAAGGTACCACGTTCATCCGTACAAACAATAGTACACAAGTAAACACCATGGGACCACACAGCCGTCATACCACTCAGGTAGGAGAAATGTTCTGTTTCCTAGAGATGAACGTACTTTGGTGTGAAAAGCACAAATCAATCCCAGAACAACAGCAAAGGACCTTGTGAAGATGCTGGAGGAAACCGGTACAAAAGTATCGATATCCGCAGTAAAGCGAGTCCTATATCGACATAACCTGAAAGGCCGCTCAGCAAGGAAGAAGCCACTGCTCAAAACCACCATTAAAAAGCCAGACTACGGTTTGCAACTGCACATGGAAACAAAGATCGTATTTTTTGGAGAAATGTCCTCTGGTCTGATGAAACAAAAATTGAACTGTTTGGCCATAATGACCATCGTTATGTTATGTATGGAGGAAAAATGGGGATGCTTGCAAGCCATAGAATGCCATCCCAACTGTGAAGCACAGGGGTGGCAGCATCATGTTTTGGGGGTGTTTTACTGGACTGGTGCACTTCACAAAATAGATGGCATCATGAGGCAGGGAAATTATGTGGATATATTGAAGCAACATCTCAAGACATCAATCAGGAAGTTAAAGCTTGGTCACAAATGGGTCTTCCAAATGGACAATGACCCCAAGCATACTTCCAAAGTTGTGGCAAAATGGCCTAAGGACAACAAAGTCAAGGTATTGGAGTGGCCATCACAAAGCCCTGACCTCAATCCTGTAGAAAATGTGTGGGCAGAACTGAAAAAGTGTGTGCGAGCAAGGAGGCCTACAAACCTGAATCAGTTACAGTACATCAGCTCTGTCAGGAGGAATGGGCCAAATTCACCCAACGTATTGTGGGAAGCCTGTGGAAGTTAAATTTAAAGGCAATGCTACCAAATACTAACTGAGTGTGTGTACATTTCTGACCCACTGGGAATGTGGTGAAAGAAATATAGGCTGAAATAAATCACTCTCAACTATTATTCTGACATTTCACATTCTTATATTAAAGCAGTGATCCTAACTGACCTAAGACGGGGAATGTACTAAGATTAAATGTCAGGACTTGTGAAAAATTGAGTTTAAATGTATTTGGCTAAGGTATATGTAAACTTCCAACTTCAACTGTATGTACATACAACTAGGAATAAATTGACAGATAGTAAACCGTGGCAGAAGCGTATATGATTAGTCAAAAAGGATTGTGCGAAAAGGTTCAATGCAGAAAGGTAAAGTTAACCAAATAGCTACCAGGACTATTTAGCAGTCTTATGGCTTGGTGGTAGAATCTGTTCAGGGTCCTGTTGGTTCTAGACTTTGTGCATCATTATCAAAGGGAACAGTCTATGACTTGGGCGGCTGGAATCTTTGACAATTTTTATGGCCTTCCACAGACATCGCCTGGTATAGAGGTCCTGGATGGTAGGGAGCATGGGCCCCGTGATGTACTGGGCCTTCCGCTCTACCCTCTGTGGTGCATTACCCTCAGTCAGATGCAAAGCAGATGCCATACCAAGCAGTGATGCAGACTGTCAAGATGCTCTCAATGGTGCAGCTGTAGAACGTTTTGAGGATCTGAAGGCCCATGACAAATCTTTTCAGCCTGAGGGGGAAGAGGCGTTGTCATGCCCTCTTCACGACTGTATTGGTGTGTTAAGACCATGATAGATCCTTAGTGATGTGTGCACCGAGGAACTTGAAGCTCTCAACCCGCTCTCGGCTCTCCATTTCCTGTAGTCAGTGATCAGCTCGTTCGTCTTCTCTATGCCCACTGTAAAGCTTTTAAAACACTTAATTTGATTGTCAGTGTACTACCGCGTCAGTCATTTGATGGATGTACTGCTCAACAAAAAGATGGCTTTTAGTAGATGTTTATGACTGAGACATTGAGAAGGATGAAGATTCAAATATACAGTTTGTCAGAAGCACTGCAATAAATATGAGCTGACATTATATAATTTTTTTGTATTTAGTTCTCTGTTTTGTTCATCCGGGTTCATGTTTTTCTATTTTTTTAGGTTTTCGCTTTCAAAAATCACAAAATTGGATGTTGTAAGTAACATTTTTTACATTCGATTTTTCTCTGTAGTTACCCTTTAATTGCAAGAGTGCACCAGCCAGTGACCATTGTTTGGTTAGCAATGTTTCTGTAGCGCTCATGTGATTGCAAAGTTTGCAAAACAAATGGCCACTGGATTGATGCAAATAACCATGATATCATTCTGGCAAAATTGAGAAGGTTTTTTGGAAAGCCTTTCCATTTACTGGAAGAGGGTTGTCATTACATTAACACCAATGCTAATGGCTACACAAGGTGGGAGACAAACAGACAGGGGGCCTTCCTGTTTACATTTGCTTAATTAAGGCAAATCTGTTAAGAACAAATTCTTATTTACAATGACAGCCTACCTGGGAACAGTGGGTTAACTGCCTTGTTTAGGGGGAGAAGAAAATATTTCACTGAGTCACTGATGCATTTTGTTAATGTCTTATGATAATGTTTGGCAAATTCATGAATGTTCTACTAAGTTCAACATATTTTTGAATATTATTGAATTGCGTTTTTAATTTCTGGATTCCGTGAATCTGGCAATGTTCTCCAATTTTATAGGGGCCTAATGATGTCCTATGCAATGTGACAAAAATGTAGTTGTTATGTCCTTCTCTGGATACACTCAAATGTACAGAGAACCTAACAAAGTGCAATGCAACTAAAATGGAGTTGTTTGTCCTTCGCTGGATCATCTCAACTGTACAGAAAATGTAAAGTGGCACGCTTGATGGCTGAAATTGGCTAAGAAGAGAGTGTTTGGTGGTTAACAGGCTGCTCAAGGGAGGCCATATGGACTGTGTGCTATTTTTGCATTCCTGTATAAAAAAACATAGGGGCAAATCTGTCACCGCTGCCTAATTAATGCAGAATTGTCCTTTAGCATGCATTAAAGGATATCTATGCTAAACTGCCGATACAACAAGCTTTCTCTTGCACAGCTTCACTTGCAGACAACAACATACCGTTTGACCCATTTACCAGACGTTGATTCCTCATTGCGCAGTCCACTGAAAAATTGATTTACTGTCTTGCCCCCAAACAGGGAGTTTATTATTAAGGTCAAAGGTGAATGCTTTCTGAGGGAAGTCTGTAATCCACTCCCTCCGATTAATTCCTGTTAGAGCTGTAATATCCTGTTGCCCATCTCTGTCGTGATTGGCCGTGGCATAAATGGCTCTCTCTCTGCCCTCTAACAACGCTGGAAGCCGTGAGAGTAAAGACCCTGAGAATTCTACTCCATCATGGCACATCTGTCTTCTTCCTGAGCGTGAAATAGAGCTACTCGCCAACACTGGCTCAGGTCCACACCACTCAGAAATTGCACTAACAGATATACTGTACAGCAAGACACACTGAGGATGATTGATGGGTATATTCTCAGAGCTTTCTGTTTCTCTATATAAATTGTAGACCCCCTTCAAATTAGTGGATTCGGCTATTTCAGCCACACCTGTTGCTGACCGGTGTATAAAATTGAGCACACAGCCATGCAATCTTCATAGACAAACATTGGCAGAAGAATGGCCCGTACTGAAGAGTTCAGTGACATTCAACGTGCCGCCGTCATAGGATGCCACCTTTCCAACAAGTCAGTTCGTCAAATTTCTGCCCTGCTAGAGCTGGCCCGGTCAACTGTAAGAACTGTTATTGTGAGGTGGAAATGTCTAGGAGTAACAACGGCTCAGCCACAAAACGGAATCACCGGAACTGTTCGTCCGGAGCTTCATGAAATGGCTTTCCATGGCCAAGAGGCCGCACACAAGCTTAAGATCACAGTGGAAATGCGTTCTCTGGAGTGATGAATCACACTTCACCATCTGGCAGTCCGACGGAAGAACCTGGGTTTATGGCGGATGCCAGGAAAACACGACCTGCCCCAATGCAGTGGCAACTGTAAAGTTTGGTGGAGGAATAATGTTCCGGGGCTGTTTTTCATGGTTGGGCTAGGTCCCTTAGTTCCAGTGAAGGGTCATCATCTTAAAGCTACAGCATACAAAGACATGCTAAACTATTCTGTGATTAAGTGAGTTTGAACGGGGTATGGTTTGGGGAACACCCTTTCCTGTTTCAGCATTACAATGCCACATGCACAAAGCGAGGTCCATACAGAAATAGTTTGTTGAGATCGGTGTGGAAGAACTTGACTGGCCTGCACAGAGCCCTGACCTCAACCCCATCAAACACGTTTTGGGATGAATTGGAACGCCGACTCCGAGTCAGACCAACATCAGTGCCCGACCTCACTAATGCGCTTGTAGCTGAATGGAAGCAAGTCCCCGCAGCAATGTTCCAGCATGTAGTGGAAAGGCTTCCCAGAAGAGTGGATGCTGTTGTAGCAGAAAAGGGGGGACCAACTCCATATTAATGACAATGATTTTGGAATGAGATATTCGACAAGCAGGTGTCCACAATTTTTTACAATTTAGTGTACTTCTGGACGTTTCTCATCTAATCAAGCAACTCTAGAAAAAGCTTTGCACTGAAATAGACATATGGTATTCCCTTCAACCTGACAGCATAATTGCTGTGCATAAATAAAATAGATGGATTTGTGGCATTTTGAATGCATACTCAACCTGGACTTCACCATGACAGATGGTTGAAATGTAATGCTTGTTATTAATACAGGAACTCTATGGTTTTACAATGGCAAGTCTACATTAGTAGACGTCATCAAGCTCGAGACCCTGGGTCTCGACCCCGCCCTGTGCAACTGGGTACTGGACTTCCTGACGGGCCGCCCCCAGGTGGGGAGGGTAGGCAACAACATCTCCACCCCGCTGATCCTCAACACTGGGGCCCCACAAGGGTGCGTTCTGAGCCCTCTCCTGTACTCCCTGTTCACCCACGACTGCGTGGCCACGCACGCCTCCAACTCAATCATCAAGTTTGCGGACGACACAACAGTGACACAACAGTGTGAGGGCCCTCGGAGTGTGGTGTCAGGAAAATAACCTCACACTCAACGTCAACAAAACTAAGGAGATGATTGTGGACTTCAGGAAACAGCAGAGGGAACACCCCCCTATCCACATCGATGGAACAGTAGTGGAGAGGGTAGTAAGTTTTAAGTTCCTCGGCATACACATCACAGACAAACTGAATTGGTCCACTCACACAGACAGCATCGTGAAGAAGGCGCAGCAGCGCCTCTTCAACCTCAGGAGGCTGAAGAAATTTGGCTTGTCACCAAAAGCACTCACAAACTTCTACAGATGCACAATCGAGAGCATCCTGGCGGGCTGTTTCACCGCCTGGTACGGCAACTGCTCCGCCCACAACCGTAAGGCTCTCCAGAGGGTAGTGAGGTCTGCACAACGCATCACCGGGGGCAAACTACCTGCCCTCCAGGACACCTACACCACCCGATGTTACAGGAAGGCCATAAAGATCATCAAGGACAACAACCACCCGAGCCACTGCCTGTTCACCCCGCTGTCATCCAGAAGGCGAGGTCAGTACAGGTGCATCAAAGCTGGGACCGAGAGACTGAAAAACAGCTTCTATCTCAAGGCCATCAGACTGTTAAACAGCCACCACTAACATTGAGTGGCTGCTGCCAACACACTGACTCAACTCCAGCCACTTTAATAATGGGAATTGATGGGAAATGATGTAAAATATATCATTAGCCACTTTAAACAATGCTACCTAATATAATGTTTACATACCCTACATTATTCATCTCATATGTATACGTATATACTGTACTCTATATCTTCTACTGCATCCTTATGTAATACATGTATCACTAGCTACTTTAACTATGCCACTTTGTTTACATACTCATCTCATATGTATATACTGTACTCGATACCATCTACTGTATCTTGCCTATGCTGCTCTGTACCACCACTCATTCATATATCCTTATGTACATATTCTTTATCTCCTTACACTGTGTATAAGACAGTAGTTTTGGAATTGTTAGTTAGATTACTTGTTGGTTATTACTGCATTGTCGGAACTAGAAGCACAAGCATTTCGCTACACTCGCATTAACATCTGCTAACCATGTGTATGTGACAAATAACATTTGATTTGATTAGTAATCAAAGTGTGCATCCCAAATGGCACTATATTCCCAACATTGAGCACTACTTTTGACCAGAGCCTTATGGACCCTAGTCAAAAGTAGTGTACTATGACTGGGCAGTCAGACTAACTTTCCATTTAACTGATCAGATAGGTTCCTGTGCTTGGAATAAAGCAGTTAGTTTGTGTGTTGGCAGGCTGACGGCAGGCTGATGGCAAGCCCCACCCACCCACCCCCCCCCTGAAAGAAACAGCCACAACAAAGCAAGGCCACATTTACAGGGGCATCTCTTATGCTGTAAAATCAGCCTCTAAAGTCCATTGCGTGCGAGATGGTGCTGTCGAGCAAGATGAAACATTGAGCAAGCAAACGCTGATTCAAGAGCACAGAGGATGGGTCCCACGAGCAGAAGATGAGTGCGGCGAGCGCACAGACCAATCGAGAGAGCAGAATGTGATCGAGGGCTGCAGGATGCGCAAATTAAATTTGAGATGCAAGTGTGACTTTGAGCGAGCAGAACATCATTGTTGCACCAAAATATAAGATATTTTTGTTTTGTTTTGCAGATTTACTTACTACAAGACTCAGAAGTTACTCTCACAAATAAACTGCATTCCCACATGGATTTCTCCTTTTGCACCCAAAACTCTTGCTCTCCGAATGGCAATATTTTACATCTGTATAATCATCACTACTTAACACAGCCACAGAGTAATAATTATTATGGCTAAACCCCACCTATTTCAACATTTATCTTCTTAAAACATTTTAAACATAACCCTAACCACTCTGATTATATTATGCCTAAGGGACTGAAATAAGGGTTAAATAAGGGACCTCTCTGAAGTGAAAATGGATGGCCCTCCCTTCAGAAAAATATATTTTACCTAAGCCCTCCCTGAACGATTGAAAAAAAAACAAGTGACCCTCCCCTACAGTATACCCAAAATAATAGTTAAAACAAAGTGGATAGTAGAGAACATGACTACCGTTTACCCTCACTTCTTGGACAGACCAGAGCCTTAGATATGCAGTTTTTGAAACTGTTCTTCGTCCTGTCATCATTGAAGGGCGACACAGGAATTCTGATGCACAGGGCTGCGGGCCAGAAGGTTGTGGGTTTGCAGAACACCATGGACAAGAGTAGGGGTGGAAAGTTCTCCATTATAAATTTAGCAAAAAAAGAAACGTCCTCTCACTGTCAACTGCGTTTATTTTCAGCAAACTTAACATGTGTAAATATTTGTATGAACATAACAATATTCAACAATTGAGATACAAACTGAACAAGTTCCACAGACATGTGACAAACAGAAATTGAATAATGTGTCCCTGAACAAAGGGGGGGCCAAAATCAAACGTAACAGTCAGTATCTGTTGTGGCCACCAGCTGCATTAAGTACTGCAGTGCATCTCCTCCTCGTGGACTGCACCAGCTTTGCCAGTTCTTGCTATGAGTTGTTACCCCACTCTTCCACCAAAGCACCTGCAAATTCCCGGACAGTTCTGGGGTAATGGCCCTAGCCCTCACCGTCCGATCCAACAGGTCCAAGACGTGCTCAATGAGATTGAGATCCGTGCTCTTCGCATGACGGACCCTCCACCTCCAAATTAATCCCGCTCCGGAGTACAGGCCTCGGTGTAACACTCATTCCTTCGACGCTAAATGTGAATGTGACCATCACCCCTGGTGAGACAAAACCGCGACTCGTCAGTGAAGAGCACTTTTTGCCAGTCCTGTCTGGTCCAGCGACGGTGGGTTTGTGCCCATAGTCGACGTTGTTGTCGGTGATGTCTGGTGAGGACCTGCCTTACAATAGGCCTACAAGCCCTCAGTCCTGACTATCACACTTGGTGAGACAAAACCATGACTCACTCGTCAGTTACGAGCACTTTTTGCCAGTCCTGTCTGGTCCAGCGACGGTGGGTTTGTTGTTGCCGGTGATGTCTGTTGAGGACCTGCCTTAAAACAGGCCTAAAAGCCCTCAGCCCAGCCTCTCTCAGCCCATTGCGGACAGTCTGAGCACTGATGGAGGGATTGCGCATTCCTGGTGTAACTCGGGCAGTTGTTGTTGCCATCTTGTACCTGTCCCGCAGATGTGGTGTTGGGATGTACCGATACTGTGCAGCTGTTGTTACACGTGGTCTGCCACTGCGAGGACAATCAGCTGTCCGCCTGTCTCCCTGTAGCGCTGTGTTAGGCGTCTCACAGTATGGACATTGCAATTTATTGCCCTGACCACATCTGTAGTCCTCATGCCTCCTTGCAGCATGCCTAAGGCTCATTCACGCAGATGAGCAAGGGCCCTGGGCATCTTTCTTTTGGTGTTTTTCAGAGTCAGTAGAAAGGCCTTTTTGGTGTCCTAGGTTTTCACTGTGACCTTACAGCCTACCGTCTGTAAGCTGTTAGTGTCTTAACGACCATTCCACAGGTGCATGTTCATTAATTGTTTATGGTTCATTGAACAAGCATGGGAACCAGCGTTTAAACCATTTACAATGAAGATCTGTGAAGTTATTTGGATTTTTACTAATTATCTTTGAAAAACAGGGTCCTGAAAATGGGATGTTTTTTTTTTGCTGCGTTTAGTAAAAGCATGGCATGAATCTATCATCGTATTTGCAGGTCCAAGAAAAAAATGCCTTTTATAAAAATGTTATGCAACTCTGTGTAATTTTACATATTAGCGCAAACAATACTGGAATTAGGGGCTAAGAATGGACAGAGAGATAAGTGCATTTGTCCATCTTATCATATATTTCTCTAATTCCAAATCAGTGTGTCTTGTTTGCAACGAAACTGTCCCTGTTTGCAAATAATTAAATCAGATAAATACATCATTGGCAGGAAACATATTGTTTTTAATAAATTCAATTATAGTATTAGCCAGCTTCTCATCTTCGCGCTCTCCTTCTCAGGCTGAATAGAATATAGGCTAGTCCACCCGCAAGATAGTGCATTTTTGGGACTAGATCTAATTGACAAGAAATTCTGAGTAAATTTTTGACTCCTGAACTAACCCCGTCGCCCTACCCAGCACAGCAATTGCTTAAGAAGCACACCAAAAAATGTGCAGCAAGACCAGAGCATGCTGGGCTCAGGGTTGGAATATCTAATGCGGTGTGTAATGCAGCCTAGTCTTATTTACACCATCCCGACAGTTGTTTTAGGAATATAACTTGATCTGTGCTTCTCCGAACATGCACTTTGTAGCCTATAGCCTGTAGGTTATGTATCATTTGATTGAGATCATACTAAATAGCTTATAGGCGCAATTGATATTTCATGCACAGCGGAGAATCAGAGATGAGGGGTGGCATCAGTATACAGTGCATTTGGGAATTATTCAGACCCCTTGACTTTCTCCACATTTTGTTACGTTGCAGCCTTTCTGTTTTACTTTTCTCATCAAACTACACAATACCTTCATAATGACAAAGCAAAAATGTTTTTTTTAAACAGAAATATGACATCAGAACATTTAATAAGTACTTTGCTGAAGCACCTTTGGCAGAGATTAGAACCTTGAGTGTTCTTGAGTGTGCCAAGCTACAAGCTGTATTTGGGGAGTTTCTCCCATTCTTCTCTGCAGATCCTCTCCGGCTCTGTCAGGTTGAATGGGGAGCGTTGCTGCACATCTATTTTCTGATCTCTCCAGAGATGTTCGATTGGGTTCAAGTCCAGGCTCTGACTGGGCCACTCAAGGACATTCAGAGACTTGTCCCGAAGGCACTCCTGTATTGTGTGCTTAGGGTCATTGTCCTGTTGGAAGGTGAACCTTCACCCCAGTCTGAGAACCTGCTCCAGAGCGTTCAGGACTTCATCAAGGATCTCTCTGTACTTTGGTCCGTTCATCTTTCCCTCGATCCTGACTAGTCTTCCAGTCCCTGCCACTGAAAAACATCCCCAAGGCATGATGTTGCCACCACCATGCTTCACCGTAGGGATGCTGCCAGGTTTCCTCCAGACGTGATGCTTGGCATTTAGGCCAAAGAGTTTCTCATGGTCTGAGAGTCCTTTAGGAGGTGCCTTTTGGTAAACTCCAAGCGGGCTGTCATGTCTTTTACTGGGGGGTGGCTTCCGTCTGCCCACTCTACCATAAAGGCCTGATTGGTGGAGTGCTGCAGAGACGGTTGTTCTTCTGGAAGGTTGTCCCATCTCCACAGAGGAACTTTGGAGCTCTGTCAGAGTGACCATCGGGTTCTTGGTCACCTCCCAGACAATGGCCCTTTTCCCCCGATTGCTCAGTTTGGCCGGGTGGCGAGTTCTAAGATGATCTTGGTGATTCCAAACACCATTTAAGAATGATGGAGGCCAGTGTGTTCTTGGGGAAATTCAATGCTGCAGAAATTGTTTGGCACCCTTCCCCAGATCTGTGCCTTGACACAATCCTGTCTCAGAGCTCTACGGATAATTCCTTCAACCTTATGGCTTGTTTTGTTTTTACTAATGACTCATTGTTAACTGTGAGACCTTGTATAGACAGTTGATGGAGACCACTGGGCTTTTTGAAACTGTCAACAATCTAGGAATATTTGTTTTATACCCTTCCCCAGATGTATGCCTTATAACAATTTTATCTTGAAAATCTACAAACAATTACTTGGACTTCATGGTATAGTTTTTGCTCTGACATGCACTGTCAACTGTGGGACCTTATATAGACAGGTGTGTTTCTTCCCAAATCATGTCCAATCAATTTAATTCACCACAGGTGGACTCCAATCAAGCTGTAGACACATCTCAAGGCTGATCAATGGAAACAAGTTGCACCTGAGCTCAATTTTGAGTCTCATATTGTAGCAAAGGGTCTGAATACTTATATAAATATGTTATTTCTCTTTTTAAATTTTAATACATTTGCTAACACTTCTAAAATCCTGTTTTTGCTTTGTCATTTTTGGATAGTGTGTGTAGATTGATGAGGACTTAAAACATATATTTTTTAGAATAAGGTTCTAGCGTAACGTGGAAAGAGTGAAGGGGTCTGATTACTTTCCGAATGCACTGTGTAGCCTAATAAGCAACTCATTCTAAAACACTGAGAAATATTGAAATTTCATCACCCTCCCCTGGACTAGATTTAAAAAAAATACTAAACCCTCCCCTTGGCTGAAATTGAAAAGGCATGACCCTACTCCATGTTCCTGTAGGTAACCATTATGTAAATATCAATACGTCCCTAACCCTTACCTTAATTTAAGTTTTTCAGTAGAGAACTTAACCAACTAAGTTGATCAACTATGACTTCAATATTGAAGATGTTTTATTGCCACATACACCAGATAGGGGCAGTGAAATGTGGTGTTTTACAGGGTCAAAGTGTTATTTGGTCTTCTGTTATTAAAGCAGGCTATTGATTAGGCAGGCTAGGTTAGCTAGTTAATGTTTAACCACATAAAAATGATCGGTATCTTTGGTTTAACCAAGAGCAATGTAACTAGTTTGCTATTTTAATGAGGGGTTAGTAGAGAAGGAGGACTTGGAAGACCAGCATTACTGGGAAAGTGTGGCAGAGGAGGGAGAGGCAGGGTGAGGAGAACAGACAGGAAAGGCTCTCACTGTGGAAGACATCCTTGATTGAGATGGGTTGAGGGAGAGCCAAGCGAGATTAAACTCCAAACTAAATAGCCAATATTGTAAACCACTAACTGCATACTTTGAGATACAGTCTATTTGAAATACATATTTGATTTCTTTAACTCTGGCAGTTTTTGAGCAATTACAATAAAAGAGAATGACCTCTAACCATATTCTCTCTCTCTCTCCATGCAGGCCTACTTTCACTATGTGGTGGGGAAGTTGTTCTCAGCTTAGCTGACAGCGATAGGACATACAGCAGTCCTCTCTATTCCAAGTACTTCTCTCTGTATAGCACTCTGGGTACTTCGTGCAGGTAACCATGACTTCTATCATCACCCCTGTAACCACTGTTGTAGCGCTAAAATGTTTTATAATTTCCTTAATCAAAGTTCGTCATCCTCCAATTGCAATGTCTGCCTATGCCCACACATATTTTCTAAAGAAAATTGTATATTTGTAATGCCCTCAAACAACAAGTCAGGCTTAAGCGACCTAATTTCAAAATAGGCCATCACTGTCAATCGTGAATGATAATTCTTCATTACTGGTGAAACGTCCAAACTGCATCTCCATGCTAATCATGTTTGCACTGTTTGCAATAACTTTATTGCAGGTACAGTAGGCAGTTCAATGTATTGAGTAGCTTACACACTGTATCATATATAAACTTTGATTTCATCAGCTTGAACACATCGTTACAATATACCATATTACAAAATAAAAGAAAACAGAGGTGTGGTAAACATAAATTACTATGTAGAATCGCTGGAAATTCATTTTAAAACAGCCATAAAATCAAGTTTTTGTTGTGGTGTACTCATGCATCTCAAACTATAACCTAAATGCATGATTCCCTCCAGCTTGGCCCAATTCCATCATTACGGAGATCTTTGTGGGCTATACTCGGCCTTGTCTCGGGATGGTAAGTTCGTGGTTGAAGATATCCCTCTAGTGGTGTGGGGGTGCTTTGGCAAAGTGGGTGGGGTTATATCCTTCCTGTTTGGCCCTGTCCGGGGGTATCATCGGATACCATCGCCACAGTGTCTCCTGACCCCCCCCCCGTTGTCTCAGCCTCCAGTATTTATGCTGCAGTAGTTGGGGGGCTAGGGTCAGTTTGTTATAACTGGAGTACTTCTCCTGTCCTATCCGGTGTCCTGTGTGAATTTAAGTATGCTCTCTCTAATTCTCTCTTTCTCTCTTTCTTTCTCTCTCTCGGAGGACCTGAGCCCTAGGACCATGCCTCAGGTCTACCTGGCATGATGACTCCTTGTTGTCCCCAGTCCACCCTGCTGTGCTGCTGCTCCAGTTTCAACTATTCTGCCTGTGATTATTATTATTTGACCATGCTGGTCATTTATGAACATTTGAACATCTTGGCCATGTTCTGTTATAATCTCCACCTGGCACAGCCAGAAGAGGACTGGCCACCCCACATAGCCTGGTTCCTCTCTAGGTTTCTTCCTAGGTTTTGGCCTTTCTAGGGAGTTTTTCCTAGCCACCATTTCCTTCTACACCTGTATTGCTTGCTGTTTGGGGTTTTAGGCTGGGTTTCTGTACAGCACTTTGAGATATCAGCTGATGTACGAAGGGCTATATAAATACATTTGATTTGATTTTGAATTCCCATTTACAATTGCACACCCTGACATACCAAGTGTAAGAACCGACGCTGGAGATGAGAAGCAGGTACGGAGAGTGAACATTTAATTTACACTGACATGGAACAGGACAGGAACAGCGTCAGAACCGGGTAAAACAAAGACATACGACAATCAATGCTGAAGCGGGGAACAGACAGATATAGGGAAGGAAATAACACAAGTGATTGAGTCCATGTGAGTGCAATGAATCGCTGATGCGCGTGACGAGGGGATCAGGCGTGCGTAATGATGGTGGCAGGAGTGCGTAGTGCTGGGCAGCCTGGCACCCTCAAGCGCCAGGGAGGGAGAGCGGGAGCAGGCATGACACCAAGCTAGAACGGGGCCTGCGTCTCAACTAATAGCCAATGTAGGCTAAATATCCAGGGCTACAGCCACTCTGGTTTTGGCATCCTTAGCAGAACGGTGTCGCCTGGTCACATGTCGTTCTGGGTTCCACTGCGCAAGAGGGGGTCCATAGAGTTCTATGAACATCAAGGCAGACAGAGTCTGTGCACTGCGGAGCCTCCGACGGGCCGCCGCAGTGCACACACACTTAGCCTACAGTTCTTCATCAATCTCGCCACCATCAGAGAGAAGACAGGGTAATTAAATATAGTTTATTTAGACTGTGTCAGAATGAATTTTCCAGAAATAGTTATACCAGCTCTGTGTATTTTCAAATTGGAAAATAGTGAGGGAGCGCCACACCTCTGTGCTCCGGCAGCATTAGACCCCTGCCCGTAACTTAATCATTAGTGGTACTGAGAGTTCCTCTAATTGCTTTGACGTTGTATGGAGGCATTGTTCAATACAGAGCCATGCTGACTGACGAGTGGCATGGATTGATATAGCTCGGCTCAGTCCCACATAGTATGTTATCACTTATTTTGCGAAAGGATTATCAATAGTTGCCTCATTTGATACAGCAGCAGTCATAAAATTGACTGTTACCTTGAATACAAAACAAACTTTTCAACTCCAATTGGATTCTGCATATGACATTTCCTGACATTGCATTTTTACTCCCTCTCTCACGGCAGTTGTTCTCAGGAGACAGGTCAGTGTGTGTGTAGATAACATATGTCTGACAAGGTGGATTCAGGCTTCTACTTCATCGCCCTAGACCAATACACCTACAAGACGGGGGATGCCAAGTTAGGACCTGTGAGTCACCTTTGATCTTGACGTAATGTTCTTCCCATGGTTTTGGGGTCATGGGTGTTCCCAAACTCATCTTGCGCCTTACACAACTCAGCACATACACTACCGTTCAAAAGTTTGTGGTCACTTAGAAATGTCCTTGTTTTTGAAAGAAAAGCACATTTTTTGTCCGTTAAAATAGCATCAAATTGATCAGAAATACAGTGTAGATATTGTTAATGTTGTAAATGACTATTGTAGCTGGATCCGGCTGATTTTTAATGGAATATCTACATAGGCGTACAGAGGCCCATTATCATCAACCATCACTCCTGTGTTCCAATGGCACGTTGTGTTAGCTAGACCTAAGTAGATTCCACTCAAGGTATAATAAACTGTAGCTATTTCACTTATTTCCCAATTACCTTGCTTATATTGCTTATTTGGTGCTTACTTTTCAAGCTGGATAGCAAGCTAAACAGACAGCTCTGAAGCGCATCTGTTTGACATCATGTACCCAAGAAGACTCAACACAATACTGGACTGGCCAAGGGCAAGCATTTGTTAGCTCTTCCATCACACCAGTGAAAGTGACCAAACTAATGTTTCTAGACACGCACCCACCTCAAAGCCCCCTTCCCGCTAGCCTGAAATCCAATCCTGAAAAAATATAAATTGAAACTCAAAGGTGTCAAAACAAGTGACTGTTGTTGGTTGACAATGATGATTTTAAATGGTTTTACACATTTGAACCATGTTTCCTTGCATACAGATCTGTATTTTTGTAGTCATTAATTCATTTTTGATCTGCAGCAATAATGTTGTGCTCGCCCAAAGTGAGTCCGCTCGCCGAACATCCTGTTCTCTCAACCAAATTTCTTTCTCAACTGGTCTGTGCGCTCGCGGCACTCATCCTCTTTTCGCGTGACCCATACTCTGCACTCTCGACTCAGTGTTTGCTTTCTCAATTATGTTTCATCTTGCTCGACAGTGCCATCTCATGCGCAATGGACTTTAGAGGCTGATTTGACCAGATACTCCCTTGACAGATAACAGCATTCACAGCGGAAGCCAGACGAGAGCTCACAAACACTGGGATCAAAGGCAGAGAATGTAAAAAAGTTCAAGATACAAATGAATGGCTCAGTACTGCAGCCTTCAAGACACAGACAGTGCAAGAGAGAAAAGAGGGAAAGAGAAAACGGTCCTCATGAAACATGATTAAAACATGTTGCTTTGCCACTCTTGGAGGAGAGAGCGCCCCTGGTTACAGCTTGGCTTTTGTGATTCCCTCTGTGTTCCAAACTGACGATAATACAAAGAGGCGGATGCTTGTTCAAGAAAGTTCAGCCAGTCCAATTTTTCCTTTCATTCAAGTTCTTACTATGTGCAGAGTAGTTCAATAGTTCCAGTCTGTTGTGTGTGTGTGTGTGTGTGTGTATATATATATATATACACATATACACACACAAGCTATATGCTATAATTTCTTAGCCCATGTTAGCTATGGGTTCAGGAGTCAACCCTAATTAGGAAATGTGTAAATAATAAATTAATAAGGCAAGAATGTATAAAAGAAAATGATAGCTAAACACTCAGAGTTCAGATTCCTTTACAGCTAGGCTGGATGTCTCTAGAGAAAAGGGTTGTATTCACTAGGGGTTCAGCAGTGAAGCTGGAGAAACCCTAATGTATTTGTTGGCGTTATTATTATTATTCCAGTTCCGCAAAAAGTTTGTCGAAATATGTCAATTCCTGTGAGATGGTAAGTCCTAGGTGGGTGCAAACTTGCTTGGGTCACACCCTCTCATGCGATGCTACGCCAATTGGCCACATGCTGGTGCTTTAGCAAGCAAATGTTGAAAGCTCACACCCCTCACCCTGTGTCGTGAAATTTGGTACATAGGTCCCTCTCCTCACAAGGAACACATTTCCCTGAAGGAACCATGAAGTCCGCCATTATGGATTTTCCGCCACTTAGAATTTTGTAAAAACACTTAAAACACTACTTTGGTACTGAATGACCGATCTGTACAAAACTTGATACATGGCATCAATAGATCTATTGACCAAAGTCTCCCAAGGTAATATTTTCCAGGGCAGTATCTCAAACAACAAACATTCACATGGTCTGGCACATAACATATAAATCCAACACGGATATTCGGATTCGGATTTATAACACTGTCAAGACTCAACATACGCAAGGACATTCAGATCGACCACATGGTGGTGCTACAATGGGCACATGTTTATACAGTATCTCTTGATCAGTTTGATGAAAGAGTGATGAAAGTTTGCACACATGCTCAGGGATATGAGTCTAGCTATCCTGTAAAGTGTGGTTCAGTGTGGCTGCATGGTGGCACTGTTGGACGAGAGAAAACATTAATGCAAGTTAATTGACGGCCATATTGTTTCAGCTAATCTTGAAATATATTGGGTTTGAATATGTATATCCATAGATGCTATATGCCAAATTTGGTGCTGATCAGTCCAGTGATTCTGGAAAAGACATTTAATTTAGTGAACATCATAAAAAAATGTCAAAGATACAAACGCAAATTGCATGGTCAGTTTGATTTTGAGTTCTGATATTTGTCAATTGTGGTAAACAGTACAATAGTAGCTCATCCTAGGGCAATGTGTCCAATTTGTCATGATGGTGGCACGGTAGGCCCATAGCTGAACCCCGGCATTGCTGCTATCTTTCAAATTGTTCTTGTCCACAGAATTTTTACTGCCTCAGCCCCAGGTACCTATCCAATTATTTAAGACTCTGATATTGACTGTTTCAAATTTAAAGAGTCTATCAGGTAAGAATACCTTTATATATACCAGCACAGATGAGTGGAACAAACTAAAGCAACAACTTAAAGCTATACTGACCAGAACTTATTTTATAAACAATGTCAAAAGCTGGCTGATGACTGAACCATTTTCATATCTGTATCTATGTAATACATCTATGTCTGTACTGCAATGAAAATAAGTCATTCACTTTGTGTTATCCCTGTCAAGTTTGTAAAATGTATGAACTGTGTGTATATGCATTTTTGTCAAATAAACTGTCAAATAAAAACAATAAAATCAATCAATCAACCCCAAATCCATGACTCATGTAATAATGGGCATCTCTGGCAACACCTGTGTTTGAGCATTTAGAAACAAAGATTTCAGTGTCATGTTCATCAGGCACCAAAGAAAGCAGAACTAAACAGGGCCCCTCCATACCTGGACTTCAGTAATGCTTGTTTCTGCTGCATGACCTAATGAACACGATCCGGGCCTGTATGCCAGTATGTTGCAGTCCGATGGCTCACTCTGGCTAGTGTTTATCTCTCCATCGTTTCCAGTCTGATAATGAGAGCAAGTGGGAGTGAGGTGAATAATTGCACGCCTGCGGCAAAACGTTCAACTTCCCTTTTACTTTACGGTCAGGGGATTGCTGATTTTTTTTTTCAAAAAGAAAAAGAAAATGCCCTTAATGCAATCCCTCTCATCTCCAATCTGTAGTTTTTTGCGCATATTAATATACTTGAAAAAGAAAAAGAGAGAGGAAAGAGAAAGTGAAGAGGGAGAACTCCCACACTCTCGTCCCCTGGTAGACGGTGGTGATGTGATAAGATAGAGGCAGGGGTGTGGGAGGGAGAGAGGGTCCCTGTATGCAGAGAAATGAAAACCCATAGGGCAGAGGAAGCATTGCCTCCCCCACAGCCTCATCATCACACACACATACATACGTGCAAGGACACACGCATAAAGACAAATGGACGAATGCATAAACACACACTCTTGCGTGTGGACATACAAACAACACACAAGCACAAACATATACACACAAACACAGACAGAGGCTCATGTTCAGAGCAATACATACACAGACAGACATGCTCACATACAGTACATACTTGCGAAAACAACTCAACCAAACCTTTGAAAATGTACATTAAAAGAGACGCTGATTGTGAGTACTCCTGGATGCTAGTGCATTTATGCAGTTCCTGTGAGTGGGTACTCCATGGGTGCTCTATGACCTTTTGTTAATCAACAGATACCTTTTACTGTGGGGCCATTAACCAGCCCTAGTTTTGGCCAGCGTCCCAAATGGCACCCTATTCTCTATATAGTGTACTACTTTTGACCAAAGCCCTATTGGTCCTGCACGCTATAGGGAATAGGTTGCCATTTTGAGACTTGAGAAATGCAAATTAAAAATCATACAATGTGATTTTCTGGATTTTTGTTTTAGATTCTGTCTCTCACAGTTGAAGTGTACCTATGATAAAAATTACAGACCTCTACATGCTTTGTAAGTAGGAAAACCTGAAAGATCGGCAGTGTATCAAATACTTGTTCTCCCCACTGTACATGAGATGAGTAATGCAAGATATGTAAACATTAAAGTAGTATTATTAAAGTGACTAGTGTTCCCTTTATTAAAGTGGCCAATGGTTCTTCATGTCTGTTTGTAGGCAGCAGCCTCTCTGTGTTAGTGATAGCTGTTTAACAGTCTGATGGCTTTGAAATAGAAGCTGTTTTTCAGTCTCTCGGTCCCCGCTTTGATGCACCTGTAATGACCTCGCCTCCTGGATGATAGCGGGGTGAACAGGCAGTGGCTCGGGTGGTTGTTGTCCTTGATGATCTTTTTGGCCTTCCTGTGGCACCACCCTCTGGAGAGCCCTGCGGTTGTGGCCGTTTAGTTGCCATACTAGGCGGTGATACACTGGTGATACACAGGCTGGTGTTCGCTGACTTTGGAGTCAAGCAAAAGCGACTAAATGGAGGAGGCGACGCGAGTCAATGCAATGGAGCTTGAGGTAACGTTAACCGGTTATGACTGTTGTTGACAAGGCTAGCGTTAGACACTGAACAATTGTGTTGTAACTCTACTTGAAGGAAACTAGCTAATTGAGTCGGAAGTGTTTTGTGTAACACTACCCAGCAAATAATGTTAGCAAGCAACTCAACTGCAACTAAAATTGCAACATAGTTCATACGTGTACCCCTGTTATTAGGTGACGTTAGTTTCTTTAGCTAGCTTCCACCTCAAATAACTTAGTGTAATACATTTTGTTGACAGATTTTGTTTTTGTAATGTTTTCTTAGCTCCACCTCATTTAGTTGACATAGCTAATGTTTGCTGAAAAATAAATGTCCCTGTATTTGCTGTGTGTGTGTTGACAAAGCCTACATGACAGGTATCTTGTCAATGCCAACTGATATATCTGGGTTTTGTTGTCTTAACAAAACATTTGTTTTCAGGATGACATGCAAATCCATGTTATTTCTAAGGCTATTGTTTATTTAAAGTATATTCTTGAATATAACTATAGACTAATAGATGCCTTAATTGTTTTCTACCAACAGGGAAGAACGGTTAGTACAGCATGCCAAACTGACCCCTTGGTGCCACAGTGTTCATGTGCTGTGGTGGAGAAGAGGTCCACCTGTCACGATCGTTTAGAGAAGGATTGGACCAAGGTGCAGCGTTGTAAGTGTACATCTTTAATTATTTGATTAACACCAAAAAAAAAATGAATGTAACGTTTTGTAGCGCTAACACAGCAACTATACAAAAGCAAGATCTCAGAAGCTAAAGGTGGAAAAAAGGCTGCCTAAGTATGATCCCCAATCAGAGACAACGATAGACAGCTGCCTCTGATTGGGAACCATACCCGGCCAACAAAGAAATAGAAAAACTAGAATGCCCACCCAAATCACACCCCGACCTAAACACATAGAGAAATAAAAAGGCTGTCTAAGGTCAGGGCGTGACACCACCGGGACGATTACTAAAGAGGTTGGGGCACAGCTAGATTGTGCTCACGACCATCAGTATACAACCGAGTCTTGCCCCTCTACGCCACAGATGGAGCTGACGGAGAGTGAGATCAGTGAAGACCAGAGCTCGCTGTATGAACCTGAGAGCTCAGGATCACAATCATCACAGTGCGAACCAAGAAATACTATCGATCACTTTGGGGGAGCGGGTTGGTGCTGCAAAAATGGAGAAGTAGCAGGCCATTCAACAGCGAATTCAAAGATACACCCATCCATAAAAGGAATCGAAGTGTAAATGTTTTACCATAGATTTTTTTACCCTTTTCAATGGATGTGCTACCTTGTCTCGGTCCTGCCGTTTCGACTCTCTCTCTCAACCTATGAATGCTCAGCTATGAAAAGCCAACTGACATTTGCTCCTGAGGTGTTGAATTGTTGCACCCTTTATAACCACTGTGGTTATTATTTGGATGTAAAAAGGGCTTTTGTAAAATACATTTGAGTGATTGATTGTTTGCTGTGCTGGATGCTGTGTATTCACTAACTGTCTGAGTGATGGAACATTTTTATAGTATCTGTAACATACTTTGGTGTGTCTTTAATCTGCATATTAAATAACAAAGTGACTCCCTGCTCTTTTTTCGGTAAAAAAAGCTGAGGGATGGAGCTGGAGAAATGTAACCACTCTGAAATTCACAGACAGAGCTATAGATCCAAGGACTGTAATCCTGTTTCTATGATCTGTTTCCACTGTCATGTACCCAGTTTGCTTTGGATAAAGGCGTCTGCTAAATGGCATATATTATTAAAGTCTACTTTGACAACTAGCTACCCAGTGTAGTTACCATTACTTTCCAATAGATGGCAGCCAAGGCTAGTTGAAGTCACTACTCTAGCGTCAGGGACATGGGATTAGTACGCACTGAAAGTAGTTTATCTAGTTACGCTTGAACCTGTTGTTAAAGTGGACAAGCTCACTAATACTATTTTTATATAAGGCGCAGGCATTTGGTATATGTTTTAGGCTAGGCTCGATTTACTATATGAACTGGTTTTATTCAAACGTTTCTTTAATTCCTTTACTTCTGGCTATGTGTGCCTTATGGAAGAAACAACACACGCAGGGATGAGACGCCATACACCTCGTCCAATTCTCCCATGTTCCATAGGGTGAACTGGCGATAAACTGTCAGCCTGTACGCGCTGAAAACAAAATCATAAGAAAAGTTAGTCTGATACCGAAACTAAATCACAATGTATTTATAATGAGCACGCCCCATTATTGGTTAGAATGAAATTTCATGAATCATGATGCTGTCTGCGATTCAAACTCCGGTAGTCTAAACAAAATGTAAATGTGTCACCATTGTGCCAAACAGCGCTGGTGATAAACATCGTTATAGGATACTGATTATATATATTGAGCCACTACTGATATTAACCTTAAACAATGTATAATCAAGCAAAATGTCACCAATTATTTAAGTGGCATATCAGCTGCTGACTGGTTGAGTAACCTCTTCTGCCAGGAAGTCCTTCATAAGGATTAGTGACACGTCCAATAAACACGTCCCCATCCAGACAGACTGACAGGAACCTCTGACTGCCACCATCCTCTGGGATTTTGTGCTGTATCGCCACCATCTCTCTACAATACACACACTCTAGCCATTATTTGGCAGCATCCCCACTCACACTAGTTTGTGTGGGTCTAAGAAGGCCCTCTAGCAGAGTTGTTTCAGGCGGTATATCTGTACTGTTACTGCTACGAGAACAAACTCTTTGATCTGGGGCAATGATTGGCTCAAACAGGTTTATTGGCTCCCTAACTAATATTATTTCATTCTCTGTGATAAACTCAATCTCTGACTCGGAGCTACTCTGTAAATTCAGCCATCTTTTGTGAGTTCCAAAATGTACTCTCCTGTCAGTGACGCAAAAATGTGAATATGCTGATTTACAGGTACTTACTGGCATTCTAAATCATAGTGTTTCCATTCCCCTTTAAAAGTAGTGCACTATAAGGGGAATAGGGTGCCATTTGGGTTGCATCCATTGTTAGCATACAATGTCACACACAGAGAAGGGGGTAGAGGTTTCTATCTCAAACCAATGTGCTAGCGATTGAGGTCGGGTCCCTTTATGACGGCGACCAAATGTCCAAATGCTTTTCACTTTGATTCAATTAGTCCTCTCCTTGTTCTTTGTGTCTCTAGATGTCCATGTTAAGTGCTACGTTCCCCTGTTTGTTTATGTGGGCCCATCCATGTGTGTGGTTTGTGCCAGTGAGTGCTGTCTCCCTCTCTCAGTGCATCTGTCAGGATGTGAGTAATAGACCGATTATGCTGACAAACACACACAGGTGGCCACTATCGCCTTTAATCAGTCCCCAGATATCTATTTATCTCTCCCACCCTCCCTCCCTCTTTCTCTGCCTCTCTTTAGTCCTGTCTCCTTCTCATTTTCTTTCACATGCTATCTATTTCACACACACACACACTCACGCACATACAAATGCATGCCCGCGCACACACACACACACACACACACACACGCAGGTTCACAACCCCCACACAACCGTTGAACAAGTCATAAATGATACTGAAGCACATAATGACAGAACACAAATGAAAACATTTGTTTGTGTGTGGCACCATTCGAAATGAGTTGTGGTCTTCTTCACCATAATAGAAAGCACGTCTCTGAAGATATTCTCTGCCCGCAGTCACGATCCACTAGCCACAAGTCATGTTCGGGAATGCATGCCCATTTATTGACTTTCCCTATCAACTGTATGAAAAAATACGACCTTTATATTTTATAAGCAAGCATGGACACACAGGCAGCGAGTAAAATATAAGTGCCAAAGGAGTGCCAACTTAATTTGCAATGGGATAGGTGCTGAAATTGTGAGGCAAATCAGGTTAGAGGGGGAAATGATAACAAAAAGGCGTTATAAAATATCCCCGCTGATGGATGACCCTTTAAATAACAGGCTCAATTGCTGGCTTTATCAGTGCAGGCACAGTGAGTGAGGGAAAAGGCAATGCATCTTAAAGACAGGAAAAGGGAAGCTACTGGAGTCCTACAGCAAAGAAGTTGAATAGAACCTTCACAACCTTAACCTTAACAAAGCTCTAAGATTCTTCCTTTCCTACACTATGAATTTTGGCCCTTATGTACCAAGAAGAGGAGGAAACACTTAATTGACCTAATTACCATAACAGTAAGAGTATCAGTAAAGTATTGTATTACAGAGCCTTAGGAATGGCTTTCTCTAGAAGACCTGTCTATAGATGTAGACACAATAATCGACTACCCACAGCAGTGTGTTGCCAGAAGGTTGACTTTTTTAATGAAAGGGAAAGTTAATACAATTGCTAATAGTCAACTATCAGGGCTCCAGACTATTTAGTCGCATTTTGCGACCCTTTAACTTGGCTGTGCGAGTTACATTTTGAATTGGACGCATTGGTGCAAGCTACACATTCTATCTGGTCACCTCAATCCAATTGTCCCATTTTTGGGGCAGATAAAATCATAACTTTGTTAAACAGTAAAGTGTATTATCCTCAATATTCTGCTGTGCCTGGCCGTTTCGCTGGGGCTGCTATAATGAGCGAGCTTCTCACACTCTCTCCCCCTCATGTGCCCATCATGATTGTATAACATTTCAAAATTCAATTGCGGGGCAAAAACACAAAATGTGGGGGGAAAATTATTCACAATAAAGAGAGGAGTCTCCACTTTCTGTATGTATAATATAATGTATTTCTCAACAATCATTATTGAGCTCAAAGCACACTGTTTTACAATCAAGTTATCTGATATGGCTTTGAAATACAGAGCGTGTGAAATCTGCCATCGTACAGTAGATTAATACATGGCTACTAGCAGTAGATGTTCAATTTAGAGGTAGCGACCTAGTTTATGTGTTTTGAGTTTCCACTTCCTCAGGTGGGGAATTAGCACCAATTGAATTAGGCCTATATAATATTTTATAAAATATACAATATTTTCAGAATACGCTAAAATCTCAGGATATGAAATGAAGAAGAAGAAGAAGAACTGATGAAACTGAATGGGAAAAATATTTTTTATCATTTGTATTTTGTATTTATACCTTTGCTTATTCGATCTGGTCACTAACATATGCCTATGACTTTGCAGCACATTCTTGTTTCAAAAACATTGAATCTGTGCTTCAGAACCAAAAAGTTGTGTGTCTTGACTGTTGACCAATGACCAGTCATCATCATTAGTGCGCAAAGGCAGGTGCATATATTCAGATTAGTGACCAGAAAGCCCTTCTTTCATTTTCTCAGGTTTTGTCTGGCAAAAATAGAGTAGCCTACTTACATTACGTTAATATTGTCCATAGAAAGTACTGTTTAGCCTACTTACATTACGTTAATATTATCCATAGAAAGTATTGGATGCTATCTGGTGATTTCATTGATCATCTTCATATTTCAAATAGACCTAGTGTGGTTGAGTTATAATTATATACCTCAGTGGTACTGGCAATATGTTTAAAGATAGCTGTAACATTGCACAACCTCAATACTTAGGGAATGAAGGTTTAACATATTCTGGCCAATTAATTATGATATTTGTGAGGAAGAAAAAGGCTACAGACGGATCATGTTTCCCATCCGATCCTGCACCCTCCACCCTCCGCTGCTTACAGTTAGGCCATGTCATCCTGCTTGCTCTGGAATCCAGAGGAGTGGTAATGCAACATGATATCCCTACTCGATATCGACGGCTAACATGAATCACTTTCAGATCAAAATGCAGGAGTAAAACAAAGTTTATTTATGTATCTTGTGCATCACTGTTTATGGCTGTAATGACATTTGCGCAGTGATTGTGCGCATGTGCGTGTGTGGGGGTCGCAAGCTTTGAAATATTCCTTTTTGGGGGTCTCAAAAAAAGTTTGAAAACCAGTGAGCTGGCGAGCAGATTGCTGATTTGCTGTACAGCTATAGGATCGGGTGCAGCACAAACATCAAATTGGAGTGAGAGATGATTGCCATAAATTAATATAAAAAAAATACTTTTGGGTGATCAAGTAAATTAACCATTTACTTTGCAAGATCACCAGCAATGGGGCATCAAGCAACAATTACTAGCATATGCCTATTGGTCTTTTAGCATGTCAAAATTGCTTGAAATTTATAATTTTGTTGCATTTGGAATTTGTTGTCAACATTAATTATAACATTTGTTTTGTGATGTAGAGAAAATAATGAAAAGGGCTGTCTTGTAGCCTCAATAAATAGAAAAAGGTTAGTAGTAGTTGAAAAAGTCATTGCATGTATAGATATATTTTACTTGACTTGAAAAAGATTTTGACTCGACTTAACTTGACTTGCTCTTACTGTGGAATAGAGGTCGACCGGTTAATCGGAATGGCCGATTAATTAAGGGCCGATTTCAAGTTTTCATAACGTTCGGTATTTTTGGGTGCCGATATTACTAGATATTATCTAGCGTGTCCTGCGTTGCATATAATCTGACTGAGCATACAAGCATACAAGTATCTGACTGAGCGGTGGTAGGCAGAAGCAGAAGCGTAAACATTAATTCAAACAGCACTTTCGTGCGTTTTGCCAGCAGCTCTTCATTGTGCGTCAAGCATTGCGCTGTTAATGACTTCAAGCCTATCAACTCCCGAGATGAGGCTTGTTTATGACTTCAAGCCTATCAACTCCCGAGATGAGGCTGGTGTAACCGAAGTGAAATGGCTAGCTAGTTAGCGTGCGCTAATAGTTTTTCAAACTTCACTCGCTCTGAGCCTTGGGGTGGTTGTTTCCCTTGCTCTGCATGGGTAACGCTGCTTCGATGGTGGCTGTTGTCATTGTGTTGCTTGTTCGAGCCCAGGGAGGAGCGAGGAGAGGGACGGAAGCTATACTGTTACACTGGAAATACTAAAGTGCCTATAAGAACATCAAATAGTCAAAGGTTAATGAAATACAAATGGTATAGAGGGAAATAGTCCTATAATAACTTCAACCTAAAACTTCTTACCAGGGAATATTGAAGACTCATGTTAAAAGGAACCACCCGCTTTCATATGTTCTCATTCCTGAGCAAGGAACTGAAATGTTAGCTTTCTTACATAGCACATATTGCACTTTTACTTTCTTCTCCAACACTTTGTTTTTGTATTATTTAAACCAAATTGAACATGTTTAATTATTTACTTGAGGCTAAATTAATTTGATTGATATGCATTATATTAAGTTAAAATAAGTGTTCATTCAGTATTGTTGTAATTGTCATTATTACAAATAAAAAAATGTTTTTTTAAATTGTCAGATTAATCGGTATCGGCTTTTTGGTCCTCAAATAATCGGTAGCGGTATCGGCGTTGAAAAAATCATAATCGGTCGACCTCCACTGTAGAATGCACGACTTGGGCTTGACTCAAGACTTGACCCAATCTTTTTGGGACTCGACTTGAGACTTGGACCTTGTGACATGAGACGTTTTTGTGACTTGGTCCCATCTCTGCTAGAGTTATTTTTACATTCACATCTGAGTAATTTAGCAGGCACTCTTATCCAGCGCAACTCATCGTACTTAAAAAAAGGCTGAACCAGCTATGTATAGGTAAATAGGTATATCTGCAGTAATATTGATAGTTCCATGCTTTTCACTCTCAGGAGAAAATGAAAAATAATTGGAGGAGTGATTTGGCATTAGGAATATGACTGTGGGCATATTTCATTGTATTATGCCACATAACTTAACTTATGTGTCACTTTTGTGCCACCTTCAAATTTAAATACTTTACTGGACTTAAGATGCAATTCCGAGTAATAAAAAATCATATTCCAAGACGAGTCGAGCATTGATCAATAGGATTGGGTGGAAGTCCGTTTAATATTTCAGAGAATACTAATGATGTTTTTAAATGTGATTTTCAATAAATATTTGATGTGTTTCCCTTATTCTAAAGAGAGTAAGTGCAAATTAGATGTCATCATATCATTCAAACAGAGATGCGAGCTAATGGTAATGCATATGGGGCAAGGATTCAAATCAACTCAAACAAATCGCAAACAACAATAGGATTGCTTAAAGGCAGAAAGGCAGAAATGCAACTGGATTATGTCTGGTCGAAGTGTAAAACGTCTTGTAAAAGTGCAAACTGACGATATTGGACAGTTACTGGCCACATTGACGCGACCTCATGTCAAAAACCACACTTAGAATTCCCTGCAATGTTGATAAAACCGTACTAACCATTCTTACCTCATACTCTTCCTTGAAGCCGTAGCCCTGGCCACACTTCATCTGGGTGATGTGCTGGAGGAGGTCGGCTACACGGATGGCTGGCTGGAACTGGCCTGCTTGGTAGGACATCTCTACTGACTCACAGCCCCCGTATGGGTACGTCTGGATGGTCAACGATGGCTGAGCCAACTCACTATGGCTGCTGTCTGTGGAACAAGGAGAACACACTCAGTATCCACTTACTCTGTGATATTTGGGTTAGCATTGAACCACATAGCGGTCAGTCTGTGTAAGAAGGATGCAATGGAACTCATTTTAATATAATGAAATCTCTTGTTTTCATGAAATGTTGTTCTCCCAAACATATTGACTGTAGTACTCGCGCTGCTAAAACACTCGACCACTGTTACTCCAACTTCTGGGATGCCTAGAAGGCCCTCCCCTGCCCTCCTTTCAGGCAAATCTGACCATGACTCCATTTTGCTTCTCCCATCCTATGGGCAGAAACTCAAATAGGAAGTACACGTGCTAAGGACTATTCAACGCTGGTCTGACCAATCAGAATCCATGCTTCAAGATTGTTTTGATCACGCGGACTGGGATATGTTCCGGGTAGCTTCCGAGAATAATATTGACGAATACACTGTTCAACGGCTCAGACACGATGTGGCAGGGTCTACAGACAATCACCGACTACACAAGAAAAACCAGCCACGTCGCGGACACCGACGTCTTGCTTCCGGACAAGCCAAACACCTTCTTTGCCTGCTTTGAGGATAACACAATGCCACCGATGCGGCCCGATACCAATGACAGTGGCCTCTCCTTCTCTGTGGACGATGTGAGTAAGACATTTCAGCGTGTAAACCCTCGCAAGGCTGCCGGCCCAGACAGCATCCCTAGCCGCATCCTTAGAGCATGCGCAGACCAGCTGGCTGGTGTGTTTACGAACATATTCAATCTCTCCATATCCTAGTCTGCTGTCCCCACATGCTTCAAGATGGCCACCATTGTTCCTGTACCCAAGAAAGCAAAGTTAATTGAACTAAATGACTATTACCCCGTAGCACTCCTGTCATCATAAAGTGCCTTGAGAGACTATTCAAGGATCATTTCACCTCTACTTTACCTGTTACCCTAGACCCACTTCAATTTGCTTACCGCCCCAATAGATCCACAGATTTTGCAATCGCCATCACACTGCATGTAAGAATGCTGTTCATTGACTAAAGCTCAGCATTCAACACCATAGTACCCTACAAGCTCATCTTTAAGCTCGAGGCCCTGCCCGCAACCACAGGGCTCACCAGAGGGTGGTGCGGTCTGACCAACGCATAACCGGTGGCAAACTACCTGCCCTCCAGGACACCTACAGCACCCGATGTCACAGGAAGGCCAAAAAGATAATCAAGGACAACAACCATCCGAGCCACTGCCTGTTCACCCCGCTATGATCCAGAAGCACATAGAGGCTGCTGCCTACAGTATATACAGGCTTAAAATCACTGGCCAGTTTAATAAATGGAACACTAGTCACTGTCTACATGCAATACCCGTCTCATATGTATATACTCTATCCTATACTATTCTACTGTATCTTATTATATGCCACTCTGACATTGCTCATACATATATTTATATATTCTTAAATCCATTCCTTTACTTAGATTTGTGTGTATTGGGTATATGTTGTGTAATTGTTATATAATACTGCATCGTCGGAGCTAAAAGCACAAGCATTTCCCTACACCCACAATAACATCTGCTCAACAGGTTAATGTGACCAATACAATTTGATTTGATTTGATTTATTTCAGTGGAGACCTCTCTAGCTCTCTGCAGGTCTTGAAAAACTTTAAAAGCATGAGATCTTCAAACTCTTACAGTTGACTCTCCACAGACCCTGTTTCCAGACAACAGCCTTCCTTTATCTCGCTGCTACTCAGTCATTAATGATGATATTCAAAGTTAAATGGATAATCCAAGAGACACTTTGCTTTACTACGTGAAATACATTCTTGTAATTGAGTGTTCCTAAGATTAGGATTGGTGAGTTTGAAGTAGTACATTGCTTCTAATGAGTCCATTAAGAAGAGGAATCAGGAGATGAGTGGCAGAGAAATTCTCCATATTACAAGCATGAAATACCTAAAGTACCATTGCAAATGTGGTAGGCTAAAATCACCCGTGTTTTATTAATGTGGATATTTGCATCTTAATTACACACTTAGTTAGAGCTCTATTTTTGACTGGCTCTAAGGAGGCACAAGTGTCAAATTCATGTTAGTTTTCAATTTCGTTGTGTCAAAACTGGCACACTGGCATTTTCCAGCCCTAATGCCAGATTCGGCAATTTACCTGTCTAACATCAGCTTGCTTGCGAGGTGGGAGGGATGGCAATGATTGAGATGTGTCCTTAAAAACAAGCGCAAAAGTGATAATTTTAGGCAGCGCTTTTGGTAAGTTATAAGACCCACAAAAAGCAGGTCTTAAAAGTAATGCAGTTGATAATAGCTTGGATTTTGAGAGTGGAAGTGCAGCCTATTCAGTCATTGCGCACATTGCCCATGGAAGGAGAGATGTGCCTTTTGTATGGGTGAATCTCATTAAGATGTTTTATTTTTTATTATTTTAACCTTTATTTAACTAGGCTAGTCAGTTAAGAACACATTCTTATTTATAATGACGGCCTAGTTCAGGGGCAGAAAGACCGATTTTTACCTTGTCAGCTCGGGGATTCAATCTAGCAACCTTTCAGTTAATGCCCCAAAGCTCTAACCACTAGGCTACCTGCCATCCCAAAAGAAACATACAAAACTATTAAACACCAAGCATATCCTACCCTCCCCTTGATCAAGGCTGGTTTAGCAGCATCGCATATGTGTGTCTCTTTATCCTGGCCATTAGTCAAAAGTAGCATATGAATAAAGGGTTTTAATGGTGTACTGAGAGTGCTTTGCCCTCACTCTTTTTCATTATTCACAATTAACACACTAGTACCTGTATTTTGCTTGTTTAAGTAGGCTATCCATCCCCATTATCAAAGAGCACCCCTTGTCCGATTACCAAAGACACACTTCTCCAAACGATTCAGTCCTCCTATATTGTCAAATCAACAGCAGATTTTTGAGAGAATCTGCCTTGCACATACAGTGGTTCCTCATTTAAAAGTTACAGTATAGGGTGGTATGCTGTGGTAGGGTTCAGCGCTTTACAGTACCTGCCCTGAATGATCAATTTAACCACCAGAGGGCATCTTTGAGCACAGATACTTCATCCTTTGACCACTGCATTTTGAGATTATGCATGACCTTTTATTGATGAAAAGGTGCTGATCCTGGTCTTTATTATTTACAATGTTTTGCTGATATTTCCGCTAAATAACGACATGTTACGGTGTTTCGATTTTACAGTAGCCTATGTAGGCCTATAGCATACTGTACCTACAAAATCAGTTTATACAACTCCTCCAAAAATATAAATATGGGCAGAATATTGTATAAAATATGTATATTGTTAAAGACTGACATTTGGTAGTTTCAATTAAATCTGTTTTCTTTCATTCAAATGTGACTCGTTTCATTCTCCTTCCATTTAAGCCTACATTTAGGTCTGTGTGTGCACTGTGCTAACAGTGCAATGAAACGAGAGATGCGATTTATGATATCATGCTGCTGACCCGGTCCTATCTATATTGTTGCTGGTTTAAAAAACAGTTTCATTATTTTTCATTTCATTTGATTAAAAAACCCAAACCTATTAGAAATATTCACCGTCCAAGCGTTTATGACGAGAACGTACATGGGTTGAATGCAATGCAATTTATTGAGCGATTTCTGGAGAAGTGCTAATGTGATCTGTAAGATGGTTCCATGATGTTTATTAAACATTACATTTTGCAAGCAGTATAATAGTAAGTGGATATTCCCCCTTTCTCTTTATATTGGATCTTTATCCAGCTCCTGTGAAAAGTTTGGATGTGCATATGTGACTCATTTAAGGACACTAAGCATGTAGCGCGTCAATACTTCACAGGAGAGCCATTTGAACGTAAACATTTTTTAAAATCAAAATAGTTTTTCGGCAGAAATGCCTTCTGGAACATGCAAACTTTCATGTGCCTTAATAACAAACTTGTATTCAATCTGTAAATACAAATAAATTACAAGCCTAGTTGGTTTAGCCACGGAAAAAGGCAGGAACCTTCCCACTAGCCATGATTGGCTAAGATAATGGATGGACTGGACATGCCGAGAGATGAGTTCGGATTGGTCTGCCATATAGCACACTTCTGTCTATAACATGAGCAGGTCAGTATGTGTAGGTAATGCTTACAAAACAACTTTTTTGGAAAAATATCACGTAGTAGAACTGCGAAAGTGTTGCTCTCCACTTTCTGGAAGTCCAAGTTTTGAAATCAGTGGAATGCCCGGTGGAATTAGAGTATGATAGCGAAGGAGATGGAAAACAATTCTGGGGTTTGATTGCAAATATGCAGAGGGATTCAAAAAGAGAACACACAGAAGGCTGTTGTATAAAACACCTGGCTCCGGATTACATCTTCAAACTAAACGGAACCATGGCATCAGTGACAGAGCGGGAGAAGCGTCCTCCATGTATACGGGTAATTCTGTCAGAAAGTCATTTTCATTTCAAGTTAAAGTGTACTGTTTGGTAGCTAGCTAACATAAACTGGCTGACTCACTAGCTAATGTTACGTGCATGATCTGTGTCATAATATTATTCAGATCTCTGAGCCATTTGCATTGCTAGTTATAACCTAAAGTTAGCTAGCTAACATTGAATCTGGTTGGTTAGTTACCTGCAGATTCATGCAGGATAGTATCATTATGAGTTGGGATTATGGTTCATTGTTTAGCTAGCTACATGTCTAAACAAAAGACTTCACTATGAATGTAACCATTTCAATAGAATGCTCATGATGTCACTGCAGCAACTGTCGGTAGACATAGCTGGTAAATTCGATCGGGCTATCTAATCCAATTTCAGAGCACTCTCGTCTAAGTGTGCCAGAGCGCAGAGAAACTTGCACAGTTACAGCCTAACTACCTCTGCTAGGGTGAGTAAAATGGTCAGAGTGAGTTGTTCTCTCATTTGTGTCTGGAAGTAGCTAGACAGCTAGCCAACGTTAGCCAGTTAACTTGAGTGCTGTTTTTAGGTCAGAACGCTTGGATCAACCCTACTCCTCAGCCAGAGCGTCCAGTGTGCTCTCTGAACGCTCTGAATTTACAAACAGACAATCTGACAACGCTCTTTAGTTTACGAATGTCCAGAGCACACTCTGAGAGCACTCTGGCTCTCCAGATTGAATTTACAAATACACCCGTAGTATAAACTAGCCTTTAGTCTTGAAATCTTTGGTTGTTTACTGCATGGCCTCACATGTAAATCCTTAAATAGATGGGTGGGGTTAAGGCTGAAGAGGGAGCAAATGATGCTGAATGGGTGTAGACAAAGAAGAGCTCACCAATAGGTTTACCAAAACATTCAAGGGCCAACTTTCAAAGCAGAATTACTTTCCCATTGTTCCTCAACTGTAGTATGTTATAACATTTCATACACTACAGTCTCTACTTTTATCCAATGTAAAAAACACAATTTCAAATGTGAATTGAGACGGTCAGTCACATAACCTTCCATTGTCTGGATCTTCTTCCAGCTCCTGTGAAAAGTTTGGATGTTCGTAAAACCCTCCATAGTCAAAATGGTCTTGTCTGTATTATACACCCACCGGAGAAATGATGGTGCCTGTAAATGTATTTATAGCCTATTTAAAATAAGTTGTTTTGTTTTTATTAGAATTTGATTAGAATTCAACAGTATTTTTAAGCCTTATCAATAGCGTAGTGAATTTAATATTGCTTATTGACTACATTTGGCACATCCAGACTGCAATTTACAGTATAGGCCTAGCCCTTACACAGAAAGTCTAGTCACCCCTTGACTTATTCCACATTTTGTTGTGTTACATACTGAATTCAAAATGTATTACATAGATTGTTTTTCTCACCCAGCTACACACAGTAGCCCAATACAAAGAAACCTGTTTTTATAAATGTTAGCAAATTAATTGAAAATTAAATATGGAAACATCTCATTTCCATTAGTATTCACACCCCTTAGTCAATACTTTGTAGAAGCACCTTTGGCGGCGATTAGAGCTTTGAGGTGTCTTGGGTATGTCTGTATCAGCTTTGCACATCTGGATTTGGGGATTTTCTCCCATTCGTCCCTGTAGAGTTTCTCAAGCTCTGTTAAGTTAGATGGTGGCGATGAACAGCAATCTGTAAGTGTTTCCAGTGATTTTCAATGGGATTCAAGTCTGGGCTTTGGCTGAGCCACTCAAAGAATTTCACATTATTCTTCTGAAGCCATTCCAGCGTTGCTTTGGCTGTATGCTTGGGGTCATTGTCCTGTTGGAACGTAAATATTTGCCACCAGTCTAAGGTCGTGTGCACTCTGAAGCAGGTTCTCATCAAGGATTTGCCTGTATTTGATTTGGCCCCATTCATTGTTCCCTTTATCCTTACTAATATTCCAGTCCCCACAGCATGATGCTGCCATAACCATGCTTCACTGTAGGGATGGATTTGGACATGTGATGAGCTGTGCCTGGTTTTCTCCAGACATAGCGCTTTGCATTCAGTCCAAAGAGTTACTTTTCTGTCTCATTAGACCACATAATATTTTGCCTTATGCGCTCAGAGTCAGAATCCAGGCATACTGTCATGTGCCTTTTTCTAAGGAGTGGCTTCCTTCTGTCCACTTTCTCATAAAGCCCAGATTGGTGAAGTACTGTAGAGACTGTTGTCCTTCTGGCAGGTTCCCATCTCAGTCAAGGAACTCTGTAGTTCTGTCAGAGCGGTCATTGGGTTCTTGGTCACCTCCCTGACCAAGGTCCTTCTTGCCCGGTTGCTCAGTTTGGTCATACGGCCAGCTCTAGGCAGTGTCCGAGTAGTTCCATATTTTTTCTATTTCCCAATGATGGAGACCACTGGGCTTTTTGAAATTTCAACAATCTATGAGTATTGGTTTTATACCCTTCCCCAGATATATGCCTTATCACAATTTTATCTTGAAAATCTAAGAACAATTACTTGGACTTCATGGTATAGTTTCTGCTCTGACATGCACTCTCATTTGTGGGACCTTAAAGAGACAGGTGTGTTTCTTTCTAAATCATGTCCAAACAATTGAATTGACCACAGGTGGACTCCAATCAAGTTTCAGTGACATCTCAAGGATAATCAAAGGAAATTGTGGAAAGACTTGAAGATTGCTGTTCACGGCCGCTCCTCATCTAACTTAACAGAGCTTGAGAAAATCTGAAAGAAAGAATGGGAGAAAATCCCCAAATCCAGATGTGGAAAGCTGATAGACACATTTTAAAAAATTTGATTTCATTTTATTTAGCTAGGCAAGTCAGTTAATAAGAACAAAATCTTATTTGGTGTCCCAATGCATACCCAAGACCACTCAAAGCTCTAATCACCGCCAAAGGTGCTTCTACAAAGTACTGACTAAGGGGTGTGAATACTTATGTAAATTATATAATTCTGTATTTCATTTTCTAAAAACATATTTTAACTTAGTCATTATGGGGTATTGTGTGTAACAGGTTGTAACACAATGTGTAATAAGTCAAGGAGAAGGAATACTTTCAGAAGTCACTTTATCAATGTGAATGCTATAGCCTACATTTAACAATGTACAGTATTTCAATATTAAAGTAATGCAATTAGAATAATGTGGACTGTAAACATGTTCAACATATTTAGCAAATATAGGGCAGGCTATTTAACAAACTAGGCTATAATGGACTTACATTCATATTGTAGACAATGTAATACATAAAAGACTGTAAATACACAACTTGAAGCAACTACATACACTGAATATACCAAACATTAATTACACCTTCCTAATATTGAGGTGCACTCCCTATTACCCTCACAACAGCCTCAATTCATCAGGGCATGGGCACTACAAGGTGTCAAAAGCATTTCACAGGGATGCTGGCCCATGTTGACTCCAATACTTCCCACAGTTGTGTCAAGTTGGCTGGATGTCATTTGGATGGTGGGCCATTCTTGATACACATGGGAAACTGTTGAGTGTGAAAAACCTAGCAGCATTGCAGTTCTGGCCCCAACCCTTGTGCCTGGCATTTGCACCCATACCCAATTCAAAGGCACTTAAATATTTTGTTATACCCATTCACCCTCTGAATGGCACACATACACAATCCATGTCTCAATTGTTTCAAGGCTTAACAGCCTTTGTTTAACCTGTCTTCCCCCCTTCATCTACACTGACTTGAAGTGGATTTAACAAGTGACATCGATAAGTGTCACACCCTGACCATAGTTTGCTTTGTATGTTTCTATGTTTTGGTTGGTCAGGGTGTGATCTGAGTGGGCATTCTATGTTGGATGTCTTGTTTGTCTATTTCTATGTCTGGCCTGATATGGTTCTCAATCAGAGACAGGTGTTAGTCATTGTCTCTGATTGGGAACCATATTTAGGTAGCCTGGGTTTCACTGTGTGTTTGTGGGTGATTGTTCCTGTCTCTGTGTTTTGCACCAGATAGGACTGTTTTAGGTTTTCACACATTTGTTGTTTTGTTAGTTTATTCGTGTACAGTTTCTTTATTAAAGTACAATGAATAACAACCACGCTGCATTTTGGTCTGCCTCTACTTCACCTAAAGAAAACCGTTACAATAAGGGATCATAGCCTTCACCTGGATTCACCTGGCCAGTCTATGTCAGGGAAACAGCAATGTTTTGTATACTCAGTGCATTTGGCCATGGAACATGTTCTGATTGGCAACCGGAGCACAGTCTCATCACTCTAATTAATGTTGTTTCGTGGTAATGTTCTATCTGAGCTGTGTTTACATTTCTGCTCATTACTCACACATCTCCATTTCCCATCGCTCCATTTCTCCATAATTATTACTGATGGGAGATGGAGATAAACACCAGCATGTAATGTGGTTACGTTGTTTTAGCTTTAGCATCTGCTTACATGGAGGTGGGTAAGGAGAGAGGCTTAGCCATAGGACAGGGAGCAGGTACTGACTTTACAGTGGAGATGGTAGAGGTCCACTTAATCCTACCCAAAGTGCGCCCTCTACAGCCTATTCAGACCATACCTAATTCATTATTAGTTTGTTTTTGTCTCTACAACAAGAACATATCTTAAAGTGGCAGCCCTGAGGATATATTATGTTGTAAATATTACCAATAAACAGACTCAATCCCATCAAAAGCTACTGACATATCGAGCGGCTAATGCTTGGGGTTTGAAGGTCAAAAATGCATTTAGTCAGCCATGAAATGTATTCACAATGTGTCTTCTTGCCTGTAACTTAGATTACAATATCTTCATGCTAATCATTTCATTTATTGACCTCAGAGGGAAGTTTTTGTTGCTTGAGAACATGTACTTTTCATGACTTCATTATCATGGCTCACAGATGCATGAGCACTGATCCTGGCTCCATGTGATCACATGCCTTGGGTAAGTGAGAAATACAGGACTTACACACACACACACACACATTGGCATGTTAGACAGAGTCAATGACCTTTCAGGAAATGTCTGTTCTTTCTTCAAATCAAATTGCATTTGTCACATGCCCCCGAATACAACAGGTAGACCTTACCGTAAGATGCTTACTTACAAGCCCTTAAACAATGCAGTTCAATAAATAAGAGTTTTTACTAAATAAATTAAAGTAAAAATGTAATAAAAAGTAACACAATAAAATAACTATAATGAGGCTATATACAGGGGGTACAGGTACTGAGTCAATGTGCAGAGGTACAGGTTAGTCAAGGTAATTCGTACATGTACGAAGGATTAAAGTACTATGTAACTGACAGTTAGACTTACAGGTTATGTCGTTGTCTTTTGTTTGAATAGTTTACGTGTCCGCTGTGCGGGGGAAATGATAATACAAGCGGAACTACGTAGCTAATACTGTTGTAACGAGGATCCTTATTGTAGCAACACACTTTTGGAGGGAAGGCAATCCTGCGCTGCGTTAGCTAAGTTTTCATGTCATCGGGTGTAGTTCATAAAGGTTGAAGAGTGTATGTTAGGATGAAGTGTGAATTCATGCCAGGAATAATAATTGTGAAGTTTGATTTCCTCCCTTCTGTAATAAGCAGCCAATGAGGTATTTTTTCCTTTATTCATGTGTTTAATCTGAACCCATTATAACGCCGGTTAAACTGTTATGTATGTAAGCACTTCAGAGTTATACCAAGCTAATAAGTCACTCGTAAGATAAGGTTGTAAGAGTGTGCTTAACTGTATTTTTCATTTACTTTATAGTTCTCACGGAAGGTGATAATTCTGACTAAAACTACAGAATAAAGCCGCCAGTTAAAATCAAGGAACGGTTGTGCTCGTGGTTACTGAAGGGAGCTACATACTATGCATAGATAATAAGCAGCGAGTAGCAGCAGTGTAAAAAGAAAGGGGGGTGGGGGTCAATGTAAATAGTCCGGAAGGCCATTTGATGAATTGTTCAGTCTTATGGCTTGGGAGTAGAAGCTGTTAAAGAGCCTCTTGGACCTAGACTTGGCGCTTCGGTACCACTTGCTGGGCGGTAGCAGAGAGAACAGTCTATGACTAGGGTGACTTTCCTTCCTTCTACAGTAATCTGAATGCCAAACATGGCAGACAAGTTGTATCAGAAATAAAGAGGTTTCACAGAGAGCAGGTTGTTCTGTTGTGAGTATTGCTCTGTTGTGAAGAAAGGCAGGAAAGCTTGGCTCAGGTTATGAGGGTGCAGGGCTTGTAACACGCCATACTGAGAAATATTATTTCCAAGCAAAAAATACATTGAGTACAATATGATGCTCAGAGATACTATGGGAGCTTAGATAAAATTACAATGTCTCAAAATGAACATCCTGTTTTGCGGAAGTTGTTCTGATAAAGGCCATTGCTTTTGAATTCATTTCAGAATTTTAGTGTGCTGTTCTTCCCTGAGGTGCAGACTAATGGTTAGTGTTGAATTCGCATTAAGCTCAATTATCGGCAATGCAACATTATCGCAACAACGCTGCTCCAGACCATTAGCAATAATTACCATCCATAACAAAATATATTGGACAACTCTTTGAGTCGGGACAAGATAATTCCGTTTGAAATGACCTAAAATGTACATCCATTCTAAAGAATATGTCTGGAGAAGATTTTAAATAATTTGCAATGATATTCCAACCGTAGAATTGAATCATTCTCTAAAGCCCTTAGGAATATCAAGCTTACTAGGAACCAAAAATGCCCTTCTTTTAACATGAACCAGGTTCCATCCTCATGAACAGGTCTTTTGCTGACAAATGTTCAAACATGGCATTTTTGATAAGCCAATGCATATGAAGAACTTTAGCTTCCTCTGGTTTTGGCAGACATGATAGCCATGTAATGCATGTAGAGATATGAATGACAGAATGTAAATGATGTAGTGGATAGATGCATTCTCAACCAACTCATGTCTACTGGAAGCATAGGCATCTACTCTGCTGCTGGATATCATATCAATACCATTTTGTATACGCCAATACACAATGAGCTATGGATTTCATTCAGCACACCCAAATGTAACTGTATTCTTAACGCTAGATCTGCTGCTGGTGGTGGATAAACAGCAGAGTTGGGCTAGTCCCAGAGTGCGATCTTCCTTCCAGCCCTATGAAAGTTCTCCACTGCCTGTGAAACTGAAGCCCTCACTTCAGCAGCAGTTGAGCCTCCTCAGAGGAGGAAGGGGAGGACCATCCTTCTCAGTGCATTCCATTAATTTAATTCCATTAAATTAAAAGTTATAATTTTTAAATAAATCTATACTAAAAATATTCACGTCACCAATTAACTACAGTAGCCTCAACAGCACTTTCTAGGGTAGCACTATGGCGTAGCCAGATGACAGCTATTTTCTGTCTTCTGGGTTCTTTGACTTCAATACAAAACATAGGAGGCTCATCGTTCTTACCCCCTTCTATAGACTTCCACAGTAACTATGACAACTTCCGGAGGAGGTCCTCCAACCAATCAGAGCTCTTGCAGCATGAACTGACATCAAAGGATCGCATAATTAATCTAGTACTGAATGCATTCAGAAAATATTCAGACCCCTTCCCTTTTTCCACATGTTGTTACATTACAGCCTTATTCTAAAATGGATTCATTTCATTTTCAATCCCGTCTCAGAGCTCTACGGACAATTCCTTCAACCTCATGGCTTGGTTTTTGCTCTGACATTCACTGTCAACTGTGGGACCTTATATAGACAGGTGAGTCCAATCAATTGAATTTACCACAAGTGGACTCCAATCAAGTGTAGAAATAACTCAAGGATGATCAATGTAACAGGACGCACCTGAGCTCAATTTTGAGTCTCAATACAAAGGCTCTGAATACTTACGTAAATGTGATATATTTTTATTTATTTTTGTATACATTTGCAAACATTTCTAAAAAGCTGCTTTTGCTTTGTCATTATGGGGTATTGTGTGTACCTGTATATTGATGAGAGGAAAACATAATTTCATCAATTTTAGAATAAGGCTGTAACGTAACAAAATGTGAAAAAAGTCAACGGGTCTGAATACTTTCCAAATGCACTAGTCAGCAATGCAGTGTGTAAAGCGTGATGAGTAGTTGACTCACAGATAGAAAAAGACAATAGTTGGTCAAGTTTCAAACTAATTTATTTATTTAAGAATTAAGAAGATACAGTAGAGAGAGAGAGAGAGAGAAAGACAGAGAGCTAGCTATATTTCTTTGTATTTCTTTCCTTTTTAGTTTACCTTTGTCATGCCCTGGTCAAAGTATTTTGTGTTTATCTTTATGTATTTGGTCAGGCCAGAGTGTGGCATGGGGTTTTTGTAATTGTGGTGTGTTTGTCTTGGGGTTTTGGTGGTGGTATTGGGATTGTAGCTTAGTGGGTTGTCTAGCAAGGTCTATGGCTGTCTGGAGTGGTTCTCAATCAGAGGCAGGTGCTTATCGTTGTCTCTGATTGGGAACCATATTTAGGCAGCCATATTCTTTGAGTTTGTCGTGGGTGATTGTCCTTAGTGTCCTATGTGTACTCTTTGTTAGTTTGCACCAGATAGGCTGTTTCGGTTTCGTTTATTGTTTTTTGTAAGTTCGTGTTTCTTTGTTATATTAAACATGGATCGCAATCGACATGCTGCAGTTTGGTCCGACTCTCCTTCATCACCACTATATGAAAACCGTTACAGAATCACCCACCACCAACGGACCAAGCGGCGTGTCAACAGGCAGGAGCAGCTGAAAAAGGAGATGCTCAACAAGGATTTCTGGTCATGGGAGGAGATCTTCGACGGGAGAGGACCCTGGGCTAAACCAGGGGAGTGTAGCCGCCCAAAGGAGCAACAGGAGAAGAGGCAACAGAGGCAGCAGCAGCAGGAGCAGCAGCAGCTACAGTGGGAGAGGTTGCACCACCTGGAGAAATGGACATGGGAGGAGGAATTGGACGGTAAAGGACCCTGGAATGAGCCTGGAGATTATTGTCGCCCCAAAGCCGAGCTGGAGGCAGCAAAAGCAGAGAGGCGGCATTATGAGGAGCTAGCACGGCAGAGCGGATGGAAGCCCGAGAGTCAGCCCCAAAATGTCTTGGGGGGCTCACAGGGAGTATGGCTATGCCAGGTAGGAGACCTGCGCAAACTCCCTGTGCTTACCGGGGCTGGAGAGACCGGGCAGGCACCGTGTTATGCTGTGGAGCGCACGGTGTCTCCAGTGCGGGTGCACAGCCCGGTTCGGTATATTCCAGCTCCTCGTATCGGCCGGGCTAGAGTGGGCATCGAGCCAGGTAAGGTTGGGCAGGCTCGGTGCTCAAGAGCTCCAGTGCGCCTGCACGGTCCGGTCTATCCAGTACCACCTCCACACCCCAGCCCTCCGGTAGCAGCTCCCCGCACCAGGCTTCCTGTGCGTGTCCTCGGTCCAGTACCACCAGTACCAGCACCACGCATCAGGCCTACAGTGCGCCTCGCCTCTCCAGCGCTGTCGGAGCCTTTCTCCTCTCCTGCGCTGCCGGAGTCTCCCGCCTATCTAGCGCTGTTAGAGCTTTCCTCATCTCCAGCGCTGCCGGAGTCTCCCGCCTGTTCAGCGCAGCCAGAGCTGTCAGTCTGCATGGAGCAGTCAGAGCTGTCAGTCTGCATGGAGCAGCCAGAGCTGTCAGTCTGCATGAAGCAGCCAGAGCTGTCAGTCTGCATGGAGCAGTCAGAGCTGTCAGTCTGCATGGAGCAGCCAGAGCTGTCAGTCTACATGAAGCAGCCCGAGCTGCCAGTCTGCATGAAGCAGCCAGAGCTGTCAGTCTGCATGGAGCAGTCAGAGCTGTCAGTCTGCATGGAGCAGCCAGAGCAGCCAGTCTACATGGAGCAGCCAGAGCTGTCAGTCTGCATGAAGCAGCCAGAGCTGTCAGTCTGCATAGAGCAGCCAGTCTGCATGGAGCTGCCAGTCTGCATGGAGCTGCCAGTCTGCAAGGAGCTGTCAGTCTGCACAGAGCTGTCAGTCTGCATGGAGCAGCCAGAGCTGTCAGTCTACATGAAGCAGCCCGAGCTGCCAGTCTGCATGAAGCAGCCAGTCTACATAGAGCAGCCAGTCTGCAAGGAGCTGCCAGTCTGCAAGGAGCTGTCAGTCTGCACGGAGCTGTCAGTCTGCACGGAGCTGTCAGTCTGCAAGGAGCTGCCAGTCAGCACGGAGCCGCCAGAGCGGTCAGTCTGTAAGAAGCCGCCAGAGCTGTCAGCCTATATGGAGCAGCTAGTGCCGCCAGTCTGCCCAGCGCCGCCAGTGCCCCCAGTCTGCCCAGCGTCGCCAGTCTGCCCAGCGTCGTCAGTCTGCCCAGCATCGCCAGTCTGCCCAGCGCCACCAGTCTGCCCAGCGCCACCAGTCTGCCCAGCACCGCCAGTCTGCCCAGCACCGCCAGTCTGCCAGACCGCCAGTCTGCCAGTCAGTCTGCCCAGCGCCACCAGTCTGCCCAGCACTTCCAGATCTGCCAGTCAGCCAGACTCTTCCAGATCTGCCAGTCAACCAGACTCTTCCAGATCTGCCAGTCAACCAGACTCTTCCAGATCTGCCAGTCAACCAGACTCTTCCAGATCTGCCAGTCAACCTGACTCTTCCAGATCTGCCAGTCAACCAGACTCTTCCAGATCTGCCAGTCAACCAGACTCTTCCAGATCTGCCAGTCAACCAGACTCTTCCAGATCTGCCAGTCAGCCAGGATCTGCCAGTCAGCCAGGATCTGCCAGTCAGCCAGGATCTGCTGAAACCACCAGCCAGCCAGGAGCTGGTAGATCTATCGACCTGCCTGAGCTTCCTCTCACTCCTGAGCTTCCTCTCACTCCTGAGCTTCCTCTCACTCCTGAGCTTCCTCTCACTCCTGAGCTTCCTCTCACTCCTGAGCTTCCTCTCACTCCTGAGCTTCCTCTCACTCCCGAGCTTCCCCTTAGTCCCGAGCTTCCCCTTAGTCCCGAGCTGCCTCGGTCCCGAGCTGTCCTTCAGTCCCGATCTGCTCCTCAGTCCAGTGGGGTTCTGGGTGAGGACTACTAGGCCATGGTCGGCGGCGAGGGTGGACTATCCAGGGACGAAGGGAGAGGGGACTAAGACATTAAAGGAGTGGGGTCCACGTCCCGCGCCGGAGCCGCCACCATGGACAGACGCCCACCCGGACCCTCCCTATTGTTTTGAGGTGCGTTCGGGAGTCCGCACCTTAGGGGGGTTCTGTCACGCCCTGGTCAAAGTATTTTGTGTTTATCTTTATGTATTTGGTCAGGCCAGGGTGTGGCATGGGGTTTTTGTAATTGTGGTGTGTTTGTCTTGGGGTTTTGGTGGTGGTATTGGGATTGTAGCTTAGTGGGTTGTCTAGCAAGGTCTATGGCTGTCTGGAGTGGTTCTCAATCAGAGGCAGGTGCTTATCGTTGTCTCTGATTGGGAACCATATTTAGGCAGCCATATTCTTTGAGTTTGTCGTGGGTGATTGTCCTTAGTGTCCTATGTGTACTCTTTGTTAGTTTGCACCAGATAGGCTGTTTCGGTTTCGTTTATTGTTTTTTGTAAGTTCGTGTTTCTTTGTTATATTAAACATGGATCGCAATCGACACGCTGCAGTTTGGTCCGACTCTCCTTCATCACCACTATATGAAAACCGTTACAGCCTTTCACTTTTTTGCTAATGCAGCTAATTTTGCCTACTCAACAACCTGACAAACAGAGAGGAATGCTATGTATGTTAGCTAGCTGGCTAAGGCTATCCCACACGGCAACTCTTCCAAGTCAAGGTAAGCTTGGTTTTAATAATTTACACCGGAGCACGCCGGTGTAACTGCTAAACTGCTTTCTGTACACTGTACTGCGTGATGCACACATGGACTGGATTGTGTTTACTAATCCATTAGTTCCAGTTTTTTTTTACTATAGCGTTAATATGGTAACAACGATGTAGGCTGTGTAGCGGTTAGCGCTCATGGTATGAAAGTTTGGCTTGGAGAGGTATTTGTGCCTGGTCACAAACAGCTGTTGTGTTGTGCACTGAAGGTGAGAGGAAGAGAGCATGTAGATGTGAGAAGGAATTATACAACGAGCAAACTGATGATGCTGTATGTGGCTGCTATGAAAGTGAACTGTGTCTGCAGGTGATCAGGGGTGTATTCATTCTGCTGATTCTATTGCCAAATGTTGCTTAAACGGAAGCAAATGAAACAAAATGGGGAAGGAACTACTTGAATTTGTCCAATAGAAACTTCTGCTTTAGTTGCTAAATGGAATGCTTTGCAACTGTTTGGACTAATGCTTAAGCACCCCGGATCGGCTAGATGCAGGCAAGACCGTGCAAGAAGGTGTTGAATGTGTCACTGTCTGTCACCTTGATTACTCCTATTTGTCTCTCAACCTATGCAGCTACGTTAAAAACGTTCATTTGTAGACTCGTTGTAGCAACGTCATGATGGGTATAGTGCAAAATAATGTAGTAGCCTAAACCTATCAATGTTACATTGAGCTAGGTAATAAAAATAAGGCCATGCTCATAAAAAAATGAATTGCCTGACACGCCACAGCCCAGCCCACAGACAGAACACAGCTGACTGGATACAGACTCTCTCCAGCCTCTCCTTCTCGCTGTCTGTCTTCTTTGGTCTCTGGTGAAGCATTGATTACTTGGTGTTGATAACAAGTCACATCTAAAGACACAGCCCACTTGCAGAGCGGCTAAAATGCCTATGACTAAATCAAAGATAGAGAAGCAGAGGAAAAATGGAAATGTACAGCATCATCAGTCATATCTAATAGACTGCCTGCAGTGGCAGAAAACAATATTACGTGCCACTTTATAAACTGGCCCATGATCAATATACAGTGAATTGACTCAAGGTCACACCACTACTACTAGCTAAGCATGCAAGCATGCACATTGAACAGCTGTGGTCTCATGCTATCTCCAAAACAGTTAAGGAAACTGTGTCAATGATTGGAATGTAATGTTCACAAAATGATGCCTATTTGCATCCCAAAAGAAACACCTGAGCCATCGAAACCCAAAGACTGATATACAAAGAGAGCTAAATTAAGCCAAGCTTTACATGAGAGTATGGATTTTTCGAAGCTCCTTCCTCCACAGTAAGACCTCTTGCTTCTCCCTCTCATCCCTATTTATTTTCCTTTTTGCTTGGCGTTCGCAGAACTGTGTCAGACTAAAATGAATAGGCAAAGCTAAATTATTGACTGAAACTAGATGATTATGGAATGTACTGTACTATGGGTAATTTACAGATCTCTCGCAGTACAAATGTATTGCTGAAATCAATAAATGTTGCCTTGACTTTGGACTTGCTTGCTTGCCTGTCATACCCTGCCTGCTGTAATGTTTGACAAGATTATTTTTCCCCCGGCTTGGCTCTGTTTGCTGAAAGCTGGCTTTCTCTCCCCCGTCCAGTGAAGAAGGGGGTCTGTGGGCCATTACTGTGATTTTCTCTGTCAACAATAGTGCTTGAGGAAGGAACACTTTGACTGCCACCAGATACCGAGAAGAGGATATATGGTAGGCTCAGACCTTCACTGTCCCTTACTTCAGTTATAACTTTAATATAAACACTTGAATACATTAAAATCACAATCAAAGTACATGTAGTCCCACTTGGTGGATATGAATTGGGTGAACAAAGACTCTCTAGGAGTCTTAGGGGATACCATTTAGAATATTCAGTGCAATATTTTGAGAATGAGGGCCTCAGGTGACTACTTTTAAAGCGGGAGTAACAATACTGAATGTTTAAAATACATGGTTGTGAGATTGAGGCTCTGAGGGATACTTCTAAAGCAAGAATAACAATACTGAACATCTAAAACGTTCAGGACCCAGCTGATCACCACTCCTTCCCTTTGATCCACAGGTCAGTAGAAAGTATATTTTACAGACAGCCTTGAGATCAAACCGCGTGTTTACAGTATCTTACAGTACCCGGGGCAGGCAGACAAAACAAAACATCTGCTCCGTTAAACAAAAGTCATCAACAAAAACCTGACTTAGACCAAACAGAAGATATACCACAAAGTAGTCCTGCACGGGTCCATTATTTGGAGCCGCATCCGCCCCACGCCGGCCACATAAATTCCCGAGCACCACCTGATATCCGATATCAGGACAGATTTTTATCCTCAACCCGACCCAGCCACATATAATTTTTTTAAATCAAAATAATATTTGTTTTACAAACCCAGGAGCTTGTTGTGTTGCATTGGGATGCGAATTCCATTCTGTGAGCAGTGAGGCAGACATATAGGCTACCAGCCACACACACAGTGGATTGTGGACCTGTCCATTAGTTGTGTGGTGCTGAAACATATGTTTAATCCCCCCACGTGAGAATACATTGCCAAATGTACTTTCTCTGGCTAGCCTAGCTCACGCGAAAATGGCTAACGTAGGCCTAATCGGAAGAAATATAAAGAAAGGTTATGAAATACAACATCCTGGAAACAGGTGCGGTGTGAGTGAAATCTCTGGTTTGGTTTGGAAGGATTTTGGAGACATATAATTGTTTTCCTGAGAGATGATCAGTGACCGTCCAAATAACAAATGTATTTAATTTTTTTGACTCCAGAGCAGTAGGCTATTATTCCCCTCCCTACGTGAATTAATTTGTCTGCATGTTTATTCAACATTTGTGTAGAATGAAACCATGCCATTACTTTTTTTTACAATGAGATACGGCACATTAACAACTCAAATCGCTCTGACAAAAAAGGCCTTCTAATTAGCCTTTTTACCTAATGAAAACCTATAGCTGACATAACAAAACAAGACCTTTACATTCAATACTGTGAAGATAATCAAATAGTTTAATTGAAACTTCAATAAAAAAATTCCCAGAATCGAATATAGGCTGCAAAAATACATTTATTTAGTAGACCATTTTAAACTTGATATGGCCTGCGTATGGACTAAATGAACGAAAGGCTGAATTAACATATTTAGTTGATAATAAACTGAATTAGCCTATCATAAACAAAAACCTGCTTTCACTTTTTGCTGGCTATCTGTCCATCTACCGTGTTGTTGTCCTTGTCTACAATGTCTCCAAAATCCTTCCAAACCAAACCAGGGATTTCACTCACACCGCACCTGTTTCCAGGATGTTGTATTTCATAACCTTTCTTTATATTTCTTCCGATTAGGCCTACGTTAGCCATTTTCGCGTGAGCTAGGCTAGCCAGAGAAAGTACATTTGGCAATGTATTCTCACGTGGGGGGATTAAACATATGTTTCAGCACCACACAACTAATGGACAGGTCCACAATCCACTGTGTGTGTGGCTGGTAGCCTATATGTCTGCCTCACTGCTCACAGAATGGAATTCGCATCCCAATGCAACACAACAAGCTCCTGGGTTTGTAAAACAAATATTATTTTGATTTTAAAAAATTCCGACCCACAATATAATTGTTTTGAACCGCGAGCCAACCCACGGTTTGAAAGAATGTTTTCATTCCACCCGCCAGCTGATTTTTTTTGCGGGTCAACCGTGTGGAACCGTGGGTATACGAAATGTATGCAGAACATGCACCAGGAGGTGACCAATTACAGGTGGGGATACCGTCAACAACCTTCTAGAATTGGAGCACATAAACCAATGAATTGGAGAGAGATGCTGCCAGTTGACTTGAGGAGGAGGCGGTGGAGAAACAGCTGAGAGTGATCTACCTCTCTACCAAAGCACCAAAAAGCATATTTTCAGCATTCAGCAAATCTACTTGGCAAAGAGGTGGTCAATCTGCCTCGAGAAAAAGGTGGAGGGGAAAGGGAGAGAGTGAAAAAGAGTCAGAAATGGATTTGACATTTCAATCTGGCCGTCTGTAAACTGAAGGGGCAACATCCGGCCATTAGTATTCAACCGGCTGCAACACACTAGATCTGATCTCATCACACTCCTGTGTAATTATGGGCAGTGGCAGAAGATCTCCTTTTAGACCTATGCCAGCCTGCCCTGGGCCAGCAGCATGGCCATGGCCTGACACTGGGAGTGCTGTCTGTTTTGCATAAGTAGTTATACTACGTTATGTATTGTTGCAGTATCTTGTTAACATGCTGTTAGGTTTGATTTATTTCAGTGGTCATGGCAAATGGTCTTCAATGTGATATGAGTGAAAATAATGTGTGGATTGAATGTCTGTATGTTAAATCCATTACCAGATATCTAAACTACACCTATGAAAAACGAAAGCAAGATAATGGAAGAAGATGCAAGAATAGATGGAGAGAAGATTCTTACCGATTGATGCTGTTGCAGGGACTGCAACAGCCTCCTTCGACACTACAGACGGTCACGACACAGGAAAAGAAGAAGACACAGTGAATATTGAACTCCAGGCATCACAAATGTACACCCTAGAAAATGTTACAATCTACAGTTTGATTTCTCAACATGTTCTACTTTGAAGAGACCAGAAAGAGCAATATTGCATTGCCTTATGTAGATACACTACAAAGCAGGAGTCTTCCGAGTGGTATGGCTGTACCTGAGTAGTAGGAATTCAAAAGGGATTTGCTTTGCAGGGTTTTGCCTTGCACAGAGAAGGAGCAGGGAGAGGGGGATGCTGAGGGAAGAAACACAAGGGGGAGATGTTAAAGACCTCGAAGACACAGCAACACAGCAAACAGGATACAATATCCAGACACAATGCACTCTCTCTACTGCAGGAGAGGGTATCGCTTGTTGATTTTAATGCTCTGATAGGGGAAAATGTTGTTGACTATTGGGATTGTTTTTAATGTATTGTATTGTGCTCTTTCTATCTACATGCGGACTACTTCCTGCTGACCATGTCCACCTCGCAAAAGAGGTTTCAAAACTCAAAGGGTATTTTCCTGGTTAAATAAAGGTTAATTAGACAGACATGCAGGTAAGTCTCTACAATAAGGTGAGTCTACAGTACATTAACCAACTATCCCAAAGGAGACAGTGAGAAGTGAGAAAGAGCAAATGTATGTACCACAAGTGAGCCGACCATGATGGGTTCAGAAAACGGCACCATATGGTGAAAGAGATGAGTTCTCACCTTCAACAACTCACATTACAAGCCTATCAAACATGAAATGCGGACAAATGGGATTCTGACACATGGAGTTTTTACAATAATCGACGTCATATTACATACTGCTATGCAAACCACTTATCCACAGACTAGCTCCTTCATCTCACTCTGACGATGTGCTTTACATGCTAATGCGCAACAGTATCTCCTCTACTCAAAGATAAAATCTCATGGATTTATGCATACTGTATGCTAATGTAGCAAAGATGCTAAACTTTACAGTACTAACTGCACGTGAAAAGTGCTTTCGCAGCAATGCAGACGAGATACCAGCAAAAGATGTTTCACGAGAATGCAATAAGAGAAAAGGTTATTTACCTGCGTCCCTGTAAATATTAGATCCCCATGCTGCGTTGGCATTTTTCTCTGCCTCATTAGGTACAACCAGTGCCCAACACCCCTGGTACTATCCTATTCTGATGGCCACATTACACTCCATAAATAATGATAGGGAGGAATAATGAATAAGATGTTGTACAGGAAGAATACTGATATGAGAGGGAGAACATTCTGTGTTGGAGGCTTTGCATACTTAGATGTACAGATATCAGATCTTACCTACAGAGTTTTCATCTGTATTTTTTGTAGCTGTCTACAAACCACCACAGACCGATGCTGGCGCTAAAACCGCGCTCAATGAACTGTACACCAACATAAGCAAACAGGAAAACGCTCATCCAGAGGCGGCACTCCTAGTGGCCAGGGACATTAATGCAGGGAAACGTAACTTTATCACTCTTTTGTTGCGGATAATTCAAATTCAAATGAGCCTCGTGATTGTCTAAAAAGGAGCAGTTCTCTTTCTCTCCGTGAGGGGTCAGTCAAGTCTCGCTATCTTAAAATAATGTTTTCTCGCTCGCTCAAAGCTATAGACTTAAACTTCTTAGGGAGGATGTTCCCTCGGGGATCAAATCAGCGGGTAGTCAGCGGATATTTTAGAGCGTCACTGATCGTTTTTCGTTAAAATTCAAACTTTCATTAAAACACACATGCAAGGTATTGAATTAAAGCTACACTCGTTGTGAATCTAGCCACCGAGTCAGATTTGAAAAATGCTTTTCGGCGAAAGCATGAGAAGCTATTATCTGATAGCATGTAACACCCCAAAAGACCCGTAGAGGATGTAAACAAAAATAATTAGCGTAGTCGGCGCTACACAAACCGCACAATAAAATATAAAACATTCATTACCTTTGACCATCTTCTTTCTTGGCACTCCTTGATGTCCCATAATCAATACTGGGTCTTTTTTTGGATTAAATCGGTCCATATATAGCCTAGATATCGATCTATGAAGACTGTGTGATAAACGGAAAAAAATAGCGTTTCATAACGTAACGTCATTTTTAAAAGTTAAAAAGTCGACATAAACTTTCACAAAACACTTCGAAATACCTTTCTAATGCAACTTTAGGTATTACTACACGTTAATAAGCTATAAAAATCATCAGGAGGCGATGTAAATTCGATAGTTGGCGTGTGGAAAAAATGTCCGGAAAAACACAGAGACAATGCCTCAGGTCGGTGGTCGGAGGGAATCGGTTCCCTTTGGTCGGATCTACCAAGAATCAAATCAGAATCAAATGAGGAGACTCTATACATCCTGTGGAAGCTGTAGGTACTGCAAGCTCGGCCTCATTAAATACGGTTCACCTTTAACAATTCATGGGAGTGGCGCATGGATATTTTTTTCCATCTCCAGTGATCAGATTTTCCTGCGCTTTTCGATGAAACAGACGTTCTGTTATAGTCACAGCCATGATTTAAACAGTTTTAGAAACGTCTGAGTGTTTTCTATCCACACATACTAATCATATGCATATACTATATTCCTGGAATGAGTAGCAGGGCGCTGAAATGTTGCGCGATTTTTAACAAAAAGCTGCGAAAATTCGCAGCCTCCCAAGAGGTTTTAAGTCATATCACTGCGACATTCAAATGTACACAAATATATCTGAAATGCAGCCATACATGTTAGCAACCGTCGTTTTATATAGACTGAACAAAAATATAAATGCAGCATGTGAAGTGTTGGTCCCATGTTTCATAAACTGAAATAAAAAATCCCAGAAATGTTGCGAAGAAACAGGCAAAGACTCCAGCAACCCTAGTCATAGACTGTTCTCTCTGCTACCACACAGTATTCGGTACCGGAGCGCCAAGTTTAGGTCCAAGAGGCTCCTAAATAGATTCTACCCCCAAGCTATGAGACTCCAGAACAGCTAATAAAATGGCTACACAGACTTTTTGCACTCCCCCCCCCTCCATGCTGCTGCTACTCTTTGTTATTATCTATGAATAGTCACTTTAATAACTCTACCTACATGTACATAATTACCTCAATTAACTCGACAACGGGGGCCCCGCACATTGACATTGACTCTGTACTGGTACCCCCTGTATATAGCCCTACTATTGTTATTTACTGTTGTTCTTTAATTATTTGTTATTCTTATCTCTTCCTTTTTTGGGGGGGAGCTATTTTCTTTAAAACTGCATTGTTGGTTAAGTGCTTGTAAAGTAAGCATTTCACCTGTTGTTTTTGGCGCATGTGACAAATACACTTTGATTTGATCATGACGCAGTACAATGGAAGGCCACTTTAAAATGTGCAGTTTTGACACGCAACACAATGCCACAGATGTCTCAAGGTTTGAGAGAGCATGCCATTGCATGCTGACTGCAGGAATGTCCAACAGAGCTGTTGCCAGATAATTTAATGTAATTTTCTCTACCATAAGCTGCCTACAACATGATTTTAGAGAATTTGTCAGGGCTTCCAACTGGCATAACAACCGCATACCACGTGTAACCACTACCGCCCAGCACCTCCACATCCTTCTTCACCTGTGGGATTGTCTGAGGGTTCATATTTCCTTATGTGAACTGTAACTCAGTAAAATCTTTGAAATTGATGCATGTTGTGTTTATATTTTTGCGCAGTTTGGAAATGACTAGTTCCAAAAATTCAAAGGTCAGTAGTGGGCCAGATTTGAACCCATATATATATTTATATATATATAATTTTTTTAAAGTCAGTTAAGAACAAATTCTTATTTTCAATGACGGCCTAGGAACAGTGGGTTAACTGCCTGTTCAGGAGCAGAATGACAGATTTGTACCTTGTCAGCTTGGGGGTTTGAAATCGCAACCTTCCGGTTACTAGTCACATGCTCTAACCACTAGGCTACCCTGCCGCCCCATATGTGCCCTTGTCAGCTGCTGTACCCGCTGGACCACACATGCATCTGAGACAAACATACATTTATTTTGCCTCATGCTTGCCTTGAACATATAATAAAACAATTGATCTCAGAAATACATTTTCCCTAACAAAAAATGCATCTACTCACTACAAATATTGTCAATTTATTATAATCCACATAATCACATGATACGTGCTGTAGCCTGCGCGTAGCTTACATAGGCTACTTGAACTGACGCCCAGTAGACCTGCAATCTAAGTTATTGTATATCCTACAAACACTACTTCCAGCTGCCCCTGGTGGTGATTCTAAACATGAAATATCCTTTCAAATCTTCCTGCTGCAGGATCATTATTCTCCTGGATGAAATGGGTCATATTAAGATCCAACATCTGCATGTGATGGAGCAGGGATTTTTTTGTCATGTCTCAAGAGACTTTCTCTTCATTGATATATGACCAAATTAGATGGGAAATTATGGATTTTAGTTCACAGGATGACAGAAGGGACACAAGATCAGTTGGATAACACAGCAAGCACTCTAATCATGTAGGAACTATCTTCCTTTATGTGCAATTAGTCAAACATTACCGTGTAGATTTAAATCTCATTTGTCACACTCCACTTTAGTATTCCAAAAAATACACTCTCACAGTTGAAATTCATTTCCGGTTTCTAATTTTGCAGACTAAATGTCCACTTTTCACTATGTTCAGACCACAAGATAGGGCAATAATATGTGATTATACAGATATACTAATCGCAATGCTTCACAACGTTTGTCTACATAATTTAAATATAACATTCATTTGCATGAGACAAAGTCCACTTGATCAAAAGTTACTGCTATAGTATCCTGACATGACTCAAACACTGTAGCTAGCTAGCAAGCGGGTATGTTTTCATTTTAAGTTAAAGGTCATTGAAGTTGGTAGTTACTACTTCAAAATAAAATACATTGAAGTTGAAAATGTATAATTATATTTTGAGGGAAAAGTGAAATAATGAATGTTGAGATAAAAAACATAAAGCAACATTTATAGAATTGTAAACACCAAAAATTATATCAAATGCAAAAACAAATACCTGCAAGAAAATAATTTTAAAGCAAAAGAAAAACTCAAGAAACAGTTATTTAATAGTGTTCAGTTAAACCTTTCCAACAACAAAACCTATTCAATCCTTTTCGCCTATGCTCAAGCCTGCTGTTACTGACTTTCGCTAGGTTATTCAGTACTTTGTTTTCACCATCTGTTTCTTTGTTTTCACAGCCAGTTTATTCGATTGCGAATTTTGGCACATTTGCCTGCAGCTACCACCTTTGGTTAGGTCCACTAGTTTTGGAGTGAAGGTTAATTCTAAACCAATCAAAAAGCAGGATACACAGAGGTAAAGTGATGACGTCACAAGCCCTAAAAATTTAAACAAAACAAGAACTGATAACAAACAACTTTTTAGAATGCTATTTACCCATTGAAATGTGCTGCAGCATGCTGGTTTTCACAGTCACTTAAAAATAAATGTGGATAAAAGAGCATATTATTTACCTAAAACGTTAGCTATGTTAGCCCAGTCTCTAGCTTATCCAGGATCAGTGATACATAGTTTATGGTTGTTCTATCTACAAACACAGCTGCAAGATTGCTAAAATGAATCAAATGAACCTCATAATATGATATTACCTCATAATAACCTCATAATAACCTCATAATAATATTACCTGTAATGTTCATCTCCTGCAGCCTAATTGTCATCTCCTTGTTTTCATACTGCATCCAAATTACAAGGGTTGGATTTGTACTAAACAATTGTATATGTCATGGTTCCTCCTGGCACCAGAGGCCGGCAGAGACCGCCCTAGAGACTATTATTGGACTCAGGTGTGTCTTATTATTTCATGATTGTGTCCCTGTTAAAAGAGGTGTGTTTTCTGTGGTCCTTTGCAGAAGCTTGAATTGTTTACTGTGTGTGTGTGTGTGTGTGTGTGTGTGTGTGTGTGTGTGTGTGTGTGTGTGTGTGTGTGTGTGTGTGTGTGTGTGTGTGTGTGTGTGTGTGTGTGTGTGTGTGTGTGTGTGTGTGTGTGTGTGTGTGTGTGTGTGTGTGAGTGTGTGTGACTTAGTGTTTATTTTTTAAACAATCTTTTTCAAGCGTACTCCGATCCTGCGGCTACCGTTTCTCAGTAAAGCATTATGTTTATCCTTAACCACTGATTCCTCGTCTGGTCTCTTCTCTGCACCTTGGTCCAACCTTACCACGTCACAGCATATGTCAGCATTTAAAAGGCATGTATAAAATCTGGAGTATGGTTTTCCTCATTCATTGTCTTCTGGTATCATTTTAAATTGAGAACATATAGATCAACAAGTAAACAATATGTGTGTTTAGCTATTCTCTGCTTCAGATGACAAGGGGTGCATTGCACCTGCCCATAAAGTCAATAATGCCATGTAGGCCTATGGCCGCATTGGCGATGCATGCCATATGATAAGATGAAAAATGCATTCACATGGCAGATATACTGAGAGAGACAAACAATCGAATAAAATAGATTGGCAATATTACAACTAAACAAAAAGGAAATGTTCAATTGAGAATACGACACAAACATTGACATTGGAGACATAACCCCTTGCCCTCTTTATTGCAGGATTGTGATTAATCAATATTGACACTAGTTCAAAATGATTCACGTAAAAGTGAAAGTCACCCAGTAAAATCCTACTTGAGTAAAAGTTTTAAAAGTATTTGGTTTTAAATATACTTAAAAGTAAATGTAATTGCTAAAATATACTTAAGTATCAAAAGTAAAAAATAATTTCAAATTCCTTATATTAAGCAAACCAGACAGCACGATTTTCTTGTTTTTTAAATTTACAGATAGCCAGGGGCACACTCCAACACAGACACAATTTACAAACAAAGCACTTGTGTTTAGTAAGTCAGCCAGATCAGATGCAGTAGGGATGACCATGGATTTTCTCTTTCAGTGCGTGAATTAGACAATTTTCCTATCCTGCTAAGCATTCAAAATGTAACAAGTACTTTTGTGTGTTAGGGAAAATGTATGGAGTAGAAAGTACATTATTATCTTTAGGAATGTAGTGGAGTAAAAGTTGACAAAAATATAAATAGTAAAGTAAAGATATCCCAAAAACGACTTAAGTATGTTTTTCTTAAGTACTTTACACCGCTGCATAGTATAGTCCATGGGATATAGTATATACCCTTAGTCTCTTGAGACATTCATTGGAACCGATCTCTTTTAATCTGCAAACAGTCTTTCACAGCTTTCCATATCTGAGGACAGAAAACAAAACAAAGAAACAGGCTTTCATTATACTCAAATAAGACAGCACTGACTACTATGTTGCTATCTCTAGTTTTCCCCTCTAGGGACTGGAACTGGAGAATATTTTCCTAATGTCCTCCACAAAATGACCTGCCCCATCCAGTACTAGCCTAAACTATCTCTTTACTGACATCTGGAGCTGCAATTTCACTGTCATCTACAAATGCATTTGTAGCCTGTGTTTTTAATTAACAATGATTACATCAAGATAGCTAGCTAATAGGAAGTTAGCTAGTGGATGACAATTAATTCACTAAACAGTGTGTAAAGTTAACTAGCTAGCAGCTCAGTGGAGTTAGCCTACAAAGTGGCCTACGGTAGGTAGCTAGCTAGCTATTTAGCTAATAGTACATCATTTTTTTTTACATTTTCAAAACGTATTTACTTACATGAATATGTTCTCCCATGGTATCTGTTTTTTTGGGTTATTACAAAAACGAAAGGCCCATCTTCACAATTTTTGTCAGTGGTAGCAAAGCGCAGTCAGCAACCATGTGGACGAATGGAGACAAGGCAAAAAGTGTTTGTCTCAAGCGGTTGGGTTAGAATGAACCGCCACTCCAAAACTAGCCAACCTAACCAAAGGCAGTGTTAGAAAGAAAATGTATTGAACTTATTATGGTTGATTTATGAAATATTTATAAATGTATAGAAAATGCGTATTATTGTACAGGAATGTATGTAAACTGTTCATTTAGTTAAATTTGTATATTAGAAGCCTTTTATGGATGCTATTGTGACACCTATAGTTTGCCTGTAAAATGCAGAATGAAGGGGTTAAGGGTAAAGATGTTGTCAGTAACTCATTAGGACAGGTCATTGCACCTGATGAAAGATGCATAGTAGAGCTTCAGTTTTCTACTGTTTCTTTTGTTTGGATTTCATTTGGATGTTGCTTCCATTTCTTTTGGATTTAATTAGCATGTTCCTACTTATATTTTGTACTTTGGGATTTTACCTTTTGCCAATCAAATCACTTGAAACCTGTTTAACGTCATGTGGATTATAATGCTTTCTTTCACTACTTACCAACCTGGAATCTGTGTGACAAACAAGGGACAATTAACTTGTGAGTACTAAATACATTTGAACTACATCAGCAACTCTCGCTTTATCTATGGAAATGAGTAAGGAACCAAACCTGTATTTACACATTTATAGAAGTGGCCTTTTCGTTTAAGGAAGCTTAGCCATTACATGTAGTAACTGCAGGCAATAGCATAGGTGAAAGGGATTCAATAGGGTTGGTTGTTGGGGCTTCAGAGTGGCGCAGTGGTCTAAGGCACTGCATGTCAGAATTACAGGCATCAATACAGACACCTTGTTTTGAATCCAGGCTGTATCCCAACAGGCCGTCATTGGGCGGTGCAAAATTGGCCCATCATCATCTGGGTTTGGCTGGTGTAGGCCGTCATTGTAAATCATTTGTTCTTAATTGACTTGCCTACCGTAATTTCTGGACTATTAAGCGCACCTGAATATAAACCGCACCCACTGAATTATTTAAAAAATATGTATTTTGTACATAAATAAGCCGCACATGTCTATAAGCCACAGGTGCCTACCGGTACATTGAAACAAATTAACTTTACACAGCCTTTAAACGAAACACGGCTTGTAACAAAAATAAATAGGCTTTAACGAAACACGGCATTATGTGACGGTGCTCAGTTTTTTTGAAAGCGGGAAAAATCCATAAATTAGCCGAGTCATTGTAAATACCGGGAGGTTCAAAGCCTGGGAATAAAGTAGCGGTTTATAGTCCGGAAATTACGGTAGTTAAATAAAGGTTATATTAAAAAAATAGTTGGAGAGGTATACCTGAAAACTATATTAGCATTAGTTTTCAAATAATTTGTTCTTGCTTTTAAATTAGTTTTGCTCTCTCTAACTTGCTTGCCAGTTTGTTTGTTTTGCTTTTGATATCATTATTTTTGCTTACAATTCTATAAATGTTTAAAAACTTAATATTTCGTTTTTACAATACATTTTATTTTGAATTCAAATTGACCCCATAAGCCTGCACTTCATATATCCTACGAAAGGATATTTGCATTCTCAGCATCTCCCAGAAACAGAAATGCCCCATCCCAAAAACAAAGTACAGTGCCTTCGTGAAAGTATTCAGACCCCTGGACTTTTTCCACATTTTGTTACGTTACAGCATTATTCTAAAATGTATTAAATAAAATGATTCCATTAGCAATCTACACACAATAGCCCATAATGACAAAGCAAAACAGGTTCAGACCCTTTGCCAAGACACTTGAAATTGAGCTCAGGTACATCGTGTTTCCATTGATCATCCTTGAGATTTTTCTACAACTTTATTGGAGTCCATCTGTGATGAATTCAATTGATTGGACATAATTTGGAAAAGCACGCACCTGCCTATACAAGGTCCCACAGTTGACAGTGCATGTCAGAGCAAAAACCAAGCTATGAGGTCGAAGGAATTGTCCATAGAGCTCCGAGGCACAGATCTGAGGCAGTATACCAAAACATTTCTGCAGCATTGAAGGTCCCAAAGAACACAGTGGCCTACATCATTATTAAATGAAAGAAGTTTGGAATTCTTCCCAGAGCTGGCCACCCAACCAAACTGAGCAATCGGATAAGGGCCTTGGTCAGGGAGATGACCAAGAACCCAATGGTTACTCTGACAGAGCTCTAGAGTTCCTGCGTGGAGAAGGGAGAACCTTCCAGAAGGACAACCATCTCTGCATCACTCCACCGCTACCTTTATGGTATTGGCCAGACGGAAGCCACACCTCAGTAAAAGGCACATGACAGCCTGCTATTGTAACCGGTGCTGTACTGCACCGCTGTAACACTGCGTTGTGTGTGGTTGATTGAGACTATAGATGTGGGACATTGGAGATAAGGTAGTTTTAATTAAGCAGAATTCACTCTCTGCATCCTGCATCTGCATCCAAAAGGAAATAAAACATTTGTAGAGCACATATGTTCTGTGAATCGTCGCCTCTTTCTCTCATACTGCATCAAAATGATTTTTTAATACAAAAATGTGTTCAGCCTCTCCTTATTATACATAACATATTTTACATAGATAAAACCACATACCTGCGTCCAAAAGGAAATAAAACATTTGTAGAGCACATACAGTATGTTCTGAGAATCGTCGCCTCTTTCTACAACAGATGCACAATAGGAGGGACTGGGATCATTCGAGGAGCTAGCCATCGTTCACACATACAATAGCCTGCTAATACCTTAGCTAGCTATTAACCACATGTTGAATTCAGAATGTTGATATCATCCTAAAAAGTACAATTTCTTAACAATACCATCTTAACAATACCTTCCACCTATGAGTAACCTTTGAATATACAACATTATTCATGAACAAAACACGGTGTGTATGACTTTGTGTTTAAAAGAATCAAACTTTTCTGAAGATGACAGAAAAAGCGTGCCTACCTCTCATAGTGCATCAAAATAATTTGAGCACAAGCACGCAGGGCAAAACGTAAGTACACACTCCCCTACTCCCAGGATGCAGGCATGCATAATAACAAATCAACATGACATATTCATATATGAACCTGGTGAAATTCACATAGTACTTTAACAACTGTTACACTATGAGTTTGCCAAAAGACACCTAAAGACACTCAGACCATGAGAAACAAGATTTTCTGGTCTGATGAAACCAATATTGAACTCTTTGGCCTCAATGCCAAGCGTCACGTCTGGAGGAAACTTTGCACCATCCCTAAAGTGAAACATTGTGGTGGTAGCATCATGCAGTGGGGATGTTTTTCAGCGGCAATGACTGGGAGACAGGAGAATGACTCTAAGCACAGAGCCAAAAGAACGCAGGAGTGACTTTGGGACCATTCTTTGAATGTCCTGGAGTGGCCCAGCCAGACCCCGGATTTGAACCCTGTGAACTGTGCAGCAACGCTCCCCATCCAACCTGACAGAGCTTGTGAGGATCTGCAGAGAAGAATGGGAGAAACTCCCCAAATACAGGTGTGCCAAGCTTAAAGCGTCATACCCAAGAAGACACAAGGCTGTAATCGCTGCCAAAGGTGCTTCAACAAAGTACTGAGTAAAGGGTCTGAATACATATGTAAATGTGATATTTCACTTTTTTGTGATATTTCAAATTTAAAAACCTGTTATTGCTTTGTCATTATGGGTTATTGTGTGTAGATTGAGATTTTAAAAAATCAACTTTACAAATAAGGCTGTAACGTAACAATATGTGGAAAGAATCAAGGGTTTTTAATACTTTCCCAAGGCACTGCATGTGTAGCATATTAACGCATGTGCTAATATGTATCTACTGGTATAGTGTGGCCGTCTTTGAATGCATCAATGTTATTTTCTCAAACTCTTTAGGGACTATTGTGATGATACCAAATTTGAAGGGAATCTGACTTTTAGTCGATGAGAATATTTTTGTATTATTATTTTAAAGTATTAGCATTACATAGTTAAAGTTAATTGTTAATAGTTTCCTTATTTTTTAAGATGTAATGTTAAACTTAACTTGGTTCACCATGGCAATGTCTTTGATGACCCTAAAAAGTTGATAAGCCATTGTGAAGTGGATTTAAATGGACACGTAATATCTGATCTCCTGGTTTATCAGTAACTCAGCAATCTTAACCAAAGCTTTTGTCACACCAACTTATAATATATACCATGGGCCTACATATAGAATTTGGTTTTATTTAGACTTATGGTTCAAGAGAATACATTTTTCAAAAGTTTTCAAAAATGTCCAAGATGGAGGAAAATCTATCCTGACGGACCTTTTGGATCCTAGAGGCAAATTTGTTCAGCATGTGGAAGGACGCCTCCATTCAATCTCTAGGTCAAATGTGGCGGTGGGTATGAGTGTTTAAGTGAAACTGCTTATAACAGTGCCACCTATACCCCAGTCGACGGCCTTTTTTTGACCAAGTTACTCATGGCCTCTTTATGTGTGCCATACTAGAAAAAAATACAAATCCATGCTTGAGTTTTGAACATGTGAAGGTAAACCCCTAATTATATCAAAAAACGAAAAGAGAAATCGGACGTTCAGGCGATTTGGGAACTGACACAATACATGACGACCAAAATAGTACAATTCAGTTAACGATGGACTTGTTTCCTCACAGAATCGTTACAGAAATAACATACATGGCATATTCTCCTTTTATCCTTAAGTTTTAAAAGCTAATAGGGAATTTTCGTAATTGGGTTAGATGCAGAGGTGAAGTATGGACAGTGTGATGAAGGCAATTACTGTACATATTAGTTTAGACGTTTTTTCTCTCCAGCTGACCTGGACTTTGAAATGAATCTCTTCCCAGAAGCCAATGTGACCTTTTCTCCAGAAAAAGCTTCTCAGAGGGCCCTCATAATTACTACTGCCACACAGCAGGCTGGACCACACCTACAGCTTGGAGAAAATGGCCAAACCTTATTCGCCTTTCGCTGAAGTGTGTTATTGAAAAGTATTTTCAGTAACTTGATTTGGAGCTGAAATGGAATCCATTTGGAGAAGAGCAATTGGCATCCACTCATGGTCATTACTGCTGTATCGGGGTGGGTGCCTAAGAACCTTGTAAACAGAGCCATAATACATTGGTGGATTCAGATTACACTGAATTGAAGTGTTTGCAACCCACCTCTAATGTTGTATTCTGAGATGTGACTCTTAAGTGCACTATGGTTTAATGCTGAAGTATTTGAGGATATGTTGCACTTTACATGAATATGGTCATCCAGTATGGTAAAGACAGTGAGAATGACAAACCAGCTGTTAAACCAACAGATGCCTGGCTAATTATTATGTGGTGATCAAAGGAGGACACAAAGCAGACTTTAAAGGAGATAACCTTTAAAGAAAACAGAACAGCACACGGAAATGTGAGATTAAGTGTGAATTAAACTCCAGACAAGGGTAACACCATGCATGTAAATTAGGGTAATAGGAGTGGAACAGGGGGAAGAGAGACCAAAGAGAAAACAGGCTAGGACTGACAGGAATTGGTACAGACCGGGATTTCTGAAAAACTTCTGAGGAACTTTGGGAATTTTGCAATTTTATTAATAGATCCTGCTTGACTCACTGAAACCATTGAGGTCCTGGCTGCTGGTGGAGAAAGGGTCGTCCTTGTGCAGAGTGCTGACTTTGGTGGTGCTCTTGTCAGCCGTGCCCACCAGCCCCATCTCCCGCTGGGTGCTGCTGTTGGCTGTCTCCTTCTGTTTTTTGGCCAGTTTCCTTAAGCCGCCACCCAAAACAAACAGTGTCACTCAGAGACCAGAGAATGGTGTAGTTGAAGTACACAGAAATCATACATCAAACTTGTACTACTAAATAAAGGTAAAGGAGTAAAAAGTGAAGAGTGGCCATGTTATGCACTGTTGAGTATCTAGTATTTTGCAGCTAAATAATTTGGGCTATTTGTTGCATTTAAGGCAACATGTGTGTTCTGTTCAATAATCTGCAATGATTTATTCCATGTGGTGAAATCACTATTTACTGGCCTGTGATTGTGGAATTAGAACCCTTCCTGACCATTGCAGGCCTCATAGTCATAGTGACTGATAGCAGATTTGGCCAATCATTCGTTTGGATGAAAATGATTAGTTTTCTCAGCGTTTTTGGATGTCTCAATGATATTATGAAGAAACTTGTGGGTTTCAAAGTCAGAAGCTTGCCATGTGGAACAAAGCAAATCAGGCACTTAATTGGACTGTTTCTCAAGGAATAAAAAACAACAGTTGCCTACCATTTTACTCGAGCTCAAAGGGCTATATTCTAGCAAATACTTCACTGTTAGTCAGTCTGTTTCAAAGATGAGTTTGAGACTACAGTATATAATCATTGTTACCTCTATAACGACCTTCAACAGACTCCATGGTGGTGGGATTGACTAATAACTGCAGTGTAGTTTAATACTCCTCGATTTGCTTCCGAAGTTGGACAGACAAGGCTTGAGTTATTACAAAGGTTTAGGTATCTATAAGGCCTGTTGATGAGCGTTGCATAAATACATATCCCATGAAAATCAGTTGGAAGGACGCTTTAGCTCTTGCAGATAAAGGCATTCAACAGAATTCCTTTGGGAAATTCTGTCATTTATGAGCCGTCTTTAAACAGGACAGGCCTTGTGGAATATGGAAGCATGATAGTCAGTACAGTTTCCATTTGCAAACAAATGTGGTCCTTTGCTTCCTCAGCAGCTGGGGTTAAGGACAGAGGCAAATGCTGCATCAGCAAAACCTCAGAGTCAAGAAGCAATAACAGGATGGTCATATCTGTAGGCACCTTTTTTCCCCCACATACGTTTCCAGGTCTTAATATAGTGGCAATATGGAGCTGTGTCTGAATGTGCATGAGTGTGCGAGCGAGCATGAGCATGGATGTTTGTATGTGAAGTAAGTGTGGGTGTGTGTGAATGGTGGTGGACATGTGATGTGTTTTTACTTTGATGTCACAGAGGGAGCCCTCTGAAATATTCATTCTGTAATAATTTTGCTCTCATCATTTCAGGCAGACCTTCCCACAACCTACAATGTACTTGTACAGCTGTGGTAGTAGGCTTCAAATTTCAAGTATTGATTGGTGGCTATAGTGGCGACTTTGCTATACTTACTTTGAAAGTGGGCAGAGGAAGAAAGTGGTGGGACAGAAAGAAGAGTAGGAGAGATTTGGACATGGGGTTCTACTATAAAAGAGAGAGTGAATGACAGAGGCGGAAGGAAGAAAGATTTTCTGTACATAGTCTAAAAGGCTGACAGATAGGGGGGAGGGAGATGCTAGTTTTATGTAGGGAGTGAAGTAGAGAGGGAATAGAAAGTGTAGTGAGGTAGAGAGAAGGGAGAAAAAGAAAGCCGGCAGTAAGGCCACATATCAGCTTTAATACAGTATGGCCTGCTCTCTAGTGTGCCATACCAATTTTTCCTCTGTGTATCTATCCACTTAACTTATCTCTGCACTGTCTGTCTGGCCTTCTATTGTCTCCACAAATGACTGGTCTGCCACATTTTATTAGGCTAGTACAATATTTGTATCTAATCTTGAAATATTGTACTAGCCCAATAAAATGTCTGTAGCGGAGCTACAAAGTTAGATCGTCCATTCAAATTCTGCCTTCCACTTGACTGCTTATGACAAATCAGGGATGGGGAATTCCAGTCCGCGGGGGCCGGAGTGGTGTCACTTTCCCCCCCCCCATCCCTAGCAAACACAGCTGATTAAACTAATTGCATTCTAAACTGAAGATCATGATTAGTTGATTATTGGAGTCAGGTGTGTTAGCTGGGGCTGAGACGAACCTGTGACACCAATCAGGCCCCCCGAGGACTGGAGTTACCCATCCATGATTTAAACAGTTGTCATAAGCAGTCAAGTGGTAGCCAGAGTTTGAATGGATGATCTAACTTTGTGACACCTGTGATAAAGGTCAGGCAATTAAGCTACTCATGTCTATCCCACATGTTAAAGCATGTGGTAGTAGGCTACATGACACTGTTATATCATTGCTCATACACAAATATCTGATCTTATCTGCTTCTGACATCTGCCACATCATGCTAACGATGTGAATCCTGTTGATTCACATCGATAACTTTCCGTTATATCAAGGGCAAGCGGGTACGTTATTACCTTTGTCTCATCATGCATACAGAGGACACAAAGAATGCTCACCAAGAAACATATCAAGCTCAGTTTTGCAAATGTTCACTACAAAACCCCTTTGTGAGAGTGAGTAAGCAGCCAGCCGTGATGGTGAGGTGAGTGTCAGCATGCGCTTTAGCAGGATGGGTATGTTACAGCATGGTCAACATGCAACACACACACACACACACACACAAAGGAGACAGGTCTGAAGGAATGCCATTGGAAAGTAAGACTGACTTGGTGATTCAAAACGTTTTTGCTGTTTTCAAGCTAAATAATAGATTATTTAATTAAGATTAGAGTAGAGATTGAGGCTAGTGTGGTTGTTTCTGGGAAACACTATAGGACCCCAAAGATAAGACTCAAATTAGTGAAAGCCTTAATTGCACTGACATTGAAACAATATTAACAGGGGACGAAAAGAAACAAGTGGCCTACAGTGCATCCTCATATAGGTCATGTGAGTAGGGAAATGTTGTTTGAACTACACACCCGGGTAGTATATCTGTGTTGTGGCCTGTACTAGCCTGTGGGCCTTCTACTCAACCTGCATGACAGCTGCTCAAGAGTAAGCTCCAGGCAATGACCACTGGGAGTCAACAACAAACTTTCATCTATATTGCAAGAGTTTTGAGGAAAAGGGAAAAATACATACAGCTGCAGAAGCAGAACTGTGGATTCTGAAACACTTTAAATCCTTTACATGCCTGGTCAACATCCCAGAGCCACGCTTTTGCACACTCGGTACTAAGCAAACTAAACAATTCATCCAGTGTGAAATTGTAATAGCCATCAATTTAATTGCATAGCCATCAATTTAATTGCGTAAATAAGTAATTTCTTTGAGGTCAAAGATCTCAGGCAGTTTTAAGTCTTCATGATGCCTGTTCTACTATGTTAGGAACTGAACATTTAGATCTGTCTAATGCAGTCTAGCATTTTCGGTGAAGATAGGAAAGTAGCTTTTGCAGGAACTAGGTCTAAACTTACATGAGGCTTTGCGAAATGGGGACTAGGAGTTACAATAGGCTTACATTAACATTAGACATGGGTCCACAGGAAAATATTTTACAGGAAAATATTTTATTGGGGCGGGGGGGCTATGCATGAATATTATTTGTGTAGGTGTTGAGATACTTTGTCCATCATGGCATGTCTGATTGAGAAAATACTTGGTATTGAAGTAATATTTTTTCTTGCAGCATAACTGACCATGAAAAAAGCCTTACAGTTAAATAATCTAAACCTAATTCTCTAGTTGTAGAGTTTGCTGTATTCAATTGTTTCATAAACAGTAACTGGACAATTGCATGTCTATAGGGCTTAATTAAAATAGGTTTTCAGTGGTTTAGTAATACAAGAACATGAGAAACAAGAAACAAAATAAGTGAGGATAATAAAAAAAGAGAAACATCACATTGGGAAAGGGTATTTCCTTAATGCTACTTACAGGTAATAAGAGTAGGAATATGCATTTCTTCTGAAGCATGAAGGTAGACCAGTGGGACAAAATTTAGCACCCAAAAAGGACAAACAGATTGCATTAGTTAGTTCTTTAATACCCACGTCTAGGAGAGCTGATGGAGAAGTGACAAGAACGGGTTAAAGACATTGATGTGCTGCTGGCCTGGGACTGTCTGTCTACAATCCAGTTAAACCAACTCTCCCATTGAGCTCTGGAAGTGCCTACGGACCACCTGTCTATAGTAAAGGCTGGACTGGTGCTCCTATATAGTTGCAACAGTACTCTACTCAAATTCCTGGTGCCATTTTATAAAATAAATATACCCAAAACAATACATATTTAAATAATTCATTAATAATTCACCCAAATTTAAAGAATAAATAGCACATCTGGCTCCCCATCAAATTGAAACTCCTTGAGAGAGATGGAATTGTCTGAATAGACAATGAGAGTCTGGGAGAACAGAGAAATAGGAGAGTGGGGATGGGAGGAGGAGTGAGAGTAAAAGAGGGGGAGGGGATGTTTTAATGACATACTGTTCTGCCATTCTGTTTCGTGAGATGGAGAGAAAAAGCAACGCTTGACACCTTGACTACTATAGGAACGATATCAAACCTGAGCGTGGAAATTAGAGTATGCATGGTGTGTGAGTGTCTTTTGAGAGGTAGATCATTCACAAATGACATGCAGAGAGCGTTGAAGGAATTGGCAAGCAGAGATTTGTGACTGAAAAGCAGATGGTATCTGTTGTTTCTTTTAAGGGTTTGTAGTTCCTAAACATGTTGATATTGAAAATATCAAAATGAGTAAATGTGTGTGACAAATACCTACAGCATTGAAAGCAACTCTTCACTGGTCTGTTTATGATAAGCAGTGATGTGTTTAGCGTAGTCTTTTTTGGTACAATTGATACCCACTTACTACACTAAAGGGGAATTTCAGGATTTTACGACTTGATATTAGATGGTTCCTCAATTTAAAATGTCTCTGGGTTAGGAGAAAATATAATCTATGGATCGGTTTTCTTTTAGACAGGCATACACTTCAGCTAACTTTATCCACCGCTAAACTAGCTAACAATCAATGGAAGTCATAGGGGGAATTGTGAAATTTTTTAAATGGCCAAATCACCTTTTAAGTAACATTAAACCAATTATTGAGTTGATTTGGCCATGACATTTTGAAAGTTGCATGATTGCCCCTATTACTATGAAGAAACAAGGATTAAGACATGTAGATATCCAAGATGTCTTAATGGAATCAACATTATAGACCTACAGTGTGTGCTGCAGTCAGATATAATATTGGATTACATTTCTCTTCAAACCTGTCCTCTGTTTGATAGACCTGGACGCCCTTTCCTGCAGTCAAAGTGCCTGGTGGCCTCATAGGTGGATTGTTATTCATATTTTTCATCCTTTCAGAATTAATAAAAAATAAATTAAAACATCCGACTATCCGGTGTTGCTATGTCAAACAGTTACATTATATTTCAGTCTTCCGGGATGTATATAAAGTGTAATATTGGGACGCAAACTAAACATTTAATACATTTCAACTCTATATCTGACATGGTACAGGTGTCTTTTTAAAACTCATAACCATGTGTGTGAGGTGTATACTTTTGTTTCAAAGTAGATTTAAGACTACCAAGAAACATGATGTAGCCCACTGCTGTAAATGGTTCACTGAAATGGTTCACTGATGTTTTCACTATGAGCTCATGTGAGGCGGGATTAAGATCTCATACAATATGAGAAGTAGTGGTGGAATTAGATTACAGATATCTCCAACATTTTAATCCACTACACGGGACACATGATATGTCTGTAATGCAGATCCTGTATATCTGGACCAGAGAATTTAGGGTTTTTCCTCCTTTTTCCTCAAAACAATCTTAACGTGAGTGTCTATGTAATCTAAAAACCTGAGCCAAATGGTGTGAAGGCAGACTCAACCATTACAGGCCTAAACCACCCCAGATGCAAATTGATTAACTGTAAGAGGAAACAACACTTATATCTAGAAAGAGTGAGAAGGTAACACCTTTTAAGTTTGATTCTTCCCAAACTGTTGTTTTAAATTAAAAATACAGATAGCAGCTGTCTGAATTGGATGTGATGGTAGTAAAAAGGCAATTTAATGAGAAGGCTTCCTTATAGAGCGAGATAGAGCTGTGTCAATCATCTACTTTGGGAACAGTCGATACCGCCAGGCACATATGTAGCCACGATCTACCCCTTCTGCTATCTTATTTCAATGGCCTTTTAAAAGAGCTGCTGACATTGTTCTTATGATATTAATAAAGAGAAGTGAGAGCTAGAGCTGTGGCAGTCAAAGGTAGCAATAAATATTATTGTCGTAAAACTGCACAATGCTTCTCAATGCACCACTGCATGAGAGCTGCATAATTATTTTGGGCTCCAAATACCTGATTATAAATTTGTTATTAAATGCATTCTGCGTATATTCTGCGTATATGTGGAGGAATACAATATCTACAATGACATTGATTTAACCCTTACCCACCTATAGTGAGCGACGGTATACAGTACACTGGGTATATTAAACATTAGGAACACCTTCCTAATATTGAGCTGCACCCCCCCCTTTCCCTCAGAACAGCCATAATCCATTGGGGCATTGACTGAACAACATGTTGACTCCAATGCTTTCCACAGTTGTGTCAAGTTTGCTGGATGTCCTTTGGGTGGTGCACCATTCTTGATACACATGAGAAACTCAGCAGCGTTGCAGCAGTTCTTGACACTAACCGGTGTGCGGCTACTACCATACCCGGTTCAAAGGCACTTAATAATTTTGTCTCGCCCATTCACCCTCTGGCACACATACATAATGTGTCTCAATTGTCTTCCCCCCCTTCACCTATACTGATTGAAGTGGATTTAACAAGTGGCATCAATAAGGGATCATATCTTTCACCTGTATTCACCTGGTCAGTCTGTCATGGAAAGAGTAGGTGTTCTTAATGTTTTGTATTCTCGGTGTACGTTCACGCAAAAAACTCTGCTTTAAAGGTTACCGTGAACGAATTACTGTATCTGGCAATTGACATATCTGGTAATACATTATGAACGGTGGTTGCTGTCAAATAGGAGTAACAACTTTAAAGGTTGTACTATGTAAACATGACACTCAAATACCATTGCTGTATAAACACACGCACACAAGCAAACACGCACACACTTGCACACACTACGCATCCATATCAATTGTGAACATGTTTCATTATACCACACACGCATACGTTATACGTACACATGCAAATACATTCATGTGAATTAAAGGCATGCACAGACACATTCAGATGGATGAGCAAAATCCAATGACAAAAACATAAACCAGATTAACAATCTTTCACTGAACACAGAATACATCTCAGTAAAAGACTACACTCATATATTCAATATGGTGTTGTACCAAAGACCTCTCTCTGTGCCTCCTGTAGATTTACAGCACGCTGCATGATCTTATTTAATGCCATTCATCTACACTGATACTTTCATTGACTGCATCAATGATGACTATATCTTGCCATACCTAATGGCTATGATGCATTGGTAGTCTAACATTAGGGATTTCAATTATCTCTGTCAGCTATGTCCACTGTGGTCCATTATCCTCCCCCATCACCCCACCATCCGTTTGTGCAAACACCCCAGCTCTCACATCTGTGTGTGGGAATGTCATTCTCTCTGCATGGCTATCCCAGCACACAGACTGGGGAGCAATGGTCAGGAACACATTACACGCACGTACACACACACACACAAATGCGCTCACACACACACAAATGCATGCACATACACACATACACACACGGAGATAAGGCTGCCGAGACCCCCTGGAAGACAACAGCTGCTTGGCCTGAAGGCAGACAGTGTGTGTGTCATACATGTTTGTGTGTGTGGTGTGTGTGTGTGTGTGTGTGTGTGTGTGTCCATGTCCCCACTGACAACCAATAGCTGACACCACAGCCATGTGTGGATCATCATCAGATGTTTACCCTTCTGCCAGTCCATTATTTATAAAAAGGTCCACATGTCACAACTCAGGAAGGGGCTCAACCTTGCATCAGTAGACAAGGGCGAGATTCGCTGCTGCTACAAGAACACTGCATGAATGGGCAATGAGTGGCTAATGGACTGGGACTGGCTGCGACTGAATGGACACTTAACACACTCAGCCCATGACTGGATGGACTTGTGGGGAGTTCAACATGTTAACAGCCTTTGCTGCACCCGGGCACCAATAAATGACTAATTGTCTTTGGTTTCCCGTCTTAATGTCTTCATGCTCTGAAAGGTACTTTGTCTGAACTGAAGTGGTATTAAAGATAATTCAAAATCGGAACAAATGATTAATAGTAAAGTGATGGGATCTGCTAAAGGAAACGTGGCTGCTGAAGCTTGTTTTGGAAATGAGTTGGCATGGGGCTATTTGAAGATACATTTTGTTTATTGAGAGATATTACAGTAAGGAGCATTTTCTTACTTCTGTGATTTGGCAGGTGTTGCAAATGCTGTATATCATTTACTTTTTTGACATGATTCAATGGATAGCTTTAGATTATTAGAGGACAGACTCATAGAGCAGCTTCTAGTTGAACCACAAAGACACACACCATAGTTATGTGAATAGCATGTGTGTTTGTGTATAGCTTACAGTAATGAACACAACCCAATCAGCAAACAAACGTGCTGTGATGGTGAATGCTTAATGAATCTGAATTGGTGCACCACTCAAAAGAGGTAGTGGCATTTTTTGTGGAAAATAATGACTCATTTGACATGGAACTGAGTTTTAAGCCCTCCACTTGGTGGGTAAGTAGCAAAGAGTAGCTGTAAGAGCGGTTCATTGTTGCGCAAGGGGGATTTATGTAAATCAAACAATAAAAACCTTATTGAAAGGTGTAATTACAATGCAAGGCAATTCACTCTGATAATTAACATTTAATATGATAATGCTTTCTCTAAGTTCATCCTATGGCTGGTCAATTTGATCCTTTTATGGAATATCTCATTGCAGATAATGTATCTAATACTCAACTGACAATGCATGAGGCAAGATACAAATAAATCAACGAATACGACTGACATTACGTGGTATTTTGTACAATGACATGGTGCAACCGACAGTGACTGTTAGAGTATCCAAAAGTAATGGCCTCGTCAATTTTCGTGCATGTGTCGGAAATGAATGACATATCTGATCACAGATGGGTAAAAAAAAAAACAATGGTGAGGCACGATCTTAAGATGCGTAGCTGAAAATAAACATACAATACCCCACACTCAGAGTTCTCCATGTGTGTATCTCTCTAGCAGGCGCAGGCCAAAAGAGGAAGAGGAAGAAGATAAGAGACATGGGCGTGAGACTAGTGTTAGAAAAAAGGTCAGACAACAGTGATGGATGTGAACATGTAGACTACTGGCACAGATTATGTTAAGAGATTTTGTCATACGAACATTCAGTGGGGTCCGAAATTATTGACACCCTTGATAAAGATGAGCAAAAAATGACTGAAATCCTTGATATCCTTAGTCTTCACTTATGGATTCCCTCTTCAATTCAAACCACAGTCCGGTGACTGAGATGATCGTTGCAAAATGTTTGTTTTGTGGATAATTAACCATTTCTTTGTCGATTTTGATATGTGCTTGGGGTTATTGTCTTGTTGAACGATCCACTTGCAGCCAAGTTTTAGCATCCTGGCAGAGGCAGACAGGTTTTTGACAAAAATGTCCTGGGTCAACATGTGCACCTGTCCAAATGGAGATTAGGATTGAGCAGGGGTTGGTCTGGCTCTCAATCACTGATTGCACATGAAGGGTATCTGTATATGTGAGCATACACCATCACACCACTGCAATGTGCTGGTTTGATGGTGTATTTTATGATCCATTATTCTAATAAACCTCTACTTTATAATCCTAAATGCCTGATGTTCCTCAAGAAAAAAAGATTGGGAGCAAAAAAAAAACGCCATAAACGGCAAGAGAAAAAGCTTTCAGTTTCCATAATTCTCTAAAATACTGTTGAGAAGCACTGTGGAGTTCTCCAGCTCCAATCTTGTTACAGAAACAGTAGTCTTAGTCTGATAACAATTAAAATAGACAGTGACTCCCCCACTACCTTGCTAGTGGTATTCTCAGCTCAGATACAAAATGCTACAATTTTGTGAGTTTACCATGAATTATTTAAGGATTTTTATCTGGGACTTTTTGAAAAGCACATTTGACAGTGCTGTAAGAGTCCTAAGGGCTTAAGCTACAGGGCAGGAAAACATGAAATCACCATTAAGTATTTGCCTGTCCATTCAATTCATTCGTATGTTATTAGTACAAAAAAGTCCATTTGGAAATCTCTAAAACATGTGTAACACAACTTTGAAAGATTAAATGGACAGTGTACTCGCTTCCAACAGGTTTTCTTCACAAATAATTGATAGTGGCTAAAAGCCATGTAAAACACTGAAATTTAAAAAACATTGCCCCCGAACTATCTAGGTTGCAAGAATGAAATATAGATGATCCAGCATGCCAGGCGTCTTAGGATATCGAAGCCTAGGCACTTCTTCTCCCTCTCCACAATCTATATCCTACACGGGTGGCTTGGCTGCCTATCGGTCTTAACTATTTATGGGAGTATTGGTTTCCAGTTGTCCATTTAGCATAGTTAGCCCAAGGCCCTGTAACACCCACGGTTTTGTCTCCAGATTGGTTGCCAATTCATATAGGCCTTGTTTATAAATGTTAACAAATATTAAAATAGTATGTATTGATGATTACATGCATTAATTGTTGATCAATTATTTATTCATTTTTATTCATGAAATTATCAGAATTTATTTTCAAGAACAGTGGTGATTGTGACATGCAATTTTGTCTCAACAGCATAGCCTCATGACACAAATGAATGGTCATGAAGTACAGTAGTAAGATATTTCAAAGTTTAATTCCTCTCTGTATATGTGGAGTAATTAGGCGACACATTTTGAAATTATAGATTTTTTTAAAACTGTGGGTCCTAACATAGCAAAATGGCATGGGCAGTATGTGATTAGGGTAATTTAGGAAAGCAAGAGACAGAGGAAGGAGACAGAGATGCGATGGAAGTAAGCCAGTGTGCATGTTAACAAGACATAGAAAGCTGTGTGTGTCCGTAGCCCCCCTAAAAACATACCTTCCTCCTTCTGAGTTAGTCCCAATGGTACTTCAGCTCATCAGAGGCCTTAGAAGTATTCTAGTCATATTGCGGATGGGACATTGGGTCACACTATGGTGTGAGGCCACTAGTACTATAGTAGCTGACATATTTCCACTTGCAACATCGGGGACACACTAGGAGTTTCTCAACCACTCTTTACCTGCGTTTAAAGGTGAGAACCACTCCTAGTAGGATGATGACGAACATGAGGATGCCTGCGATGACACCAGCCATCTTGACGTTGCTGTCCACCTGCTTTTCGGGCTCCACAGCGTCCGAGTCCTGGGTGGACGCGCCTACAAACAGGCACAGACACATCACAGAGAGGAGGAGGGAGTTTACCCTGGGGCAACCATCCTCCATACACACACAAACAAATACACAAAACGCACTCACACACACATATGCAATAATACACACACACATATGCAAGTATACACACATCTGCACACACACATTTGCACACATGTTGTAGACAGTGCACACACACACACACACGCACACTCTAAACACACACTTACACACATACACACTCACATACACGTATATGTGCACACAAACCTATTCACACAAAAACACTTATGCGAGTACACGCTTACACGCTCATACATACAGACGGACAAATAGATGCAAACACATAGAAACAAACATCCACAGTAAAGAGAGAACCTTTCTTTTGTTTAAATACAAGATCACAAAGTCATGCAAAGAAATGGCAGGGTCATTAATACTAATGCAAGGGAGACATTAATTTTGGTGAAAAGTGAAAAGATGATTAGGTATAGTGTTGCTGTTACGGGTATTGGCGGAAATGTTAGCTATATCCTGATCGATAAACTCCAAATGATTACAAGATAAAGTTCAATAAAGATTTAGTGAACTTGTGAAAGGGTGCTTCTCACACAGGACAGATGAATGGTGGAAATCAACGTGCAAATAAACGTCTGGAAATACACAAGTTAGAGTAAGGTCATTTTCTCTTGCATCAAAGTATTTGTGGTTGAGTTAATACATATGAGTTGTTATTTTCAACAGGCTTTTCATCTTACAGAGCAGTTGCACCACACTAAAACACAGAGGACATACAGTGCACTAATGTTGAACAACCAATGATTTGAGAAAGACATGCGGGAAAATGGTAGCATGGGTTGTTGAAGTAGCTAGGACATACAGTGAACAACAGTGAGGGAGAGAATGGATAGGTTGAGCGAGTTTATAGTACTGCTAGCTATTCCCAGCTTCTTCCATAGCTTACAAAAGTAACCAGAACTCAAAATGCTTCCTTTGAACAATACAAAGACTACCGGAAGTACACGATAGTATTGCTCTCTGTTTGGAGACATTGGGTACCACAACATGCTGCTTCTACTGTATGTTCAACCTCTATAGATGTTACTTTTACTCCAGGAAGTCTTTTCAGGAGGTGCATTGAGGTCTGATCTAAATACATTTATTCGATTTTTTTTAAACAAACAAACACCATAAATGAATGTTAAGTAGACCTAATTAATATACAGTACTAGTCAAAAGTTTGTACACACCTACTCATTTAAGGGATTTTCTTTATTTTTACTATTTTCCACATTGTAGAATAATATTGAAGACATCAAAACTATGAAATAACACATGGAAACATGTAGTAACCAAAAAAGTGTTAAACAATTCTAAATATATTTTAGATTCTTCAAAGTAGCCAACCTTTGCCTTGATAACAGCTTTGCACACTCTTGGCATTATACTCTTACCAACAACGACGAGACGGCCTACAGGGAGGAGGTGAGAACCCTCGGAGTGTGATGTCAGGAAAATAACCTCTCACTCAAGAGCAACAAAACAAAGGAGATGATCGTGGACTTCAGGAAACAGCAGAGGGAGCACCCCCCTATTCACATCGACGGGACAGTAGTGGAGAAGGTGGAAAGTTTTAAGTTCCTCGACATACACATCACGGACAAACTGAAATGGCCCACCCACACAGACAGCGTGGTGAAGAAGGTGCAGCAGTGCCTCTTCAACCTCAGGAGGCTGAAGAAATTTGGCTTGTCACCAAAAGCACTCACAAACTTTTACAGATGCACCATCGAGAGCATCCTTTCGGGCTGTATCACCGCCTGGTATGGCAACTGTTCCGCCCACAACCGTAAGGCTCTCCAGACGGTAGTGAGGTCTGCACAACGCATCACCGGGGGCAAACTACCTGCCCTCCAGGACACCAACACCACCCGATGTCACAGGAAGGCCATAAAGATCATCAAGGACAACAACCACCCGAGCCACTGCCTGTTCACCCCACTATCATCCAGAAGGTGAGGTCAGTACAGGTGCATCAAAGCTGGGACCAAGAGACTGAAAAACAGCTTCTATCTCAAGACCATTAGACTGTTAAACAGCCATCACTAACATTGAGTGGCTGCGGCCAACATACTGACTCAAATCTCTAGCCACTTTAATAATAAATAATAATAAAGTTGGATGTAATAAATGTATCACTAGTCACTTTAAACAATGCCACTTTATATAATGTTTACATACCCTACATTACTCATCTCATATGTACAGTGGGGAGAACAAGTATTTGATACACTGCCGATTTTGCAAGTTTTTCTACTTACAAAGCATGTAGAGGTCTGTATTTTTTTTTATCATAGGTACACTTCAAATGTGAGAGACGGAATCTAAAACAAAAATCCATAAAATCACATTGTATGATTTTTAAGTAATTAATTAGCATTTTATTGCATGACATAAGAATTTGATACATCAGAAAAGCAGAACTTAATATTTGGTACAGAAACCTTTGTTTGTAATTACAGAGATCATACGTTTCCTGTAGTTCTTGACCAGGTTTGCACACACTGCAGCAGGGATTTTGGCCCACTCCTCCATACAGACCTTCTCCAGATCCTTCAGCTTTCGGAGCTGTCGCTGGGCAATATGGACTTTCTCCCTCTAAAGATTTTCTATTGGGTTCAGGTCTGGAGACTGGCTAGGCCACTCCAGGACCTTGAGATGCTTCTTACGGAGCAACTCCTTAGTTGCCCTGGCTGTGTGTTTCGGGTCATTGTCATGCTGGAAGACCCAGCCACGACCCATCTTCAATGCTCTTACTGAGGGAAGGATGTTGGCCAAGATCTCGCGATACATGGCCCAATCCATCCTCCCCTCAATACGGTGCAGTCGTCCTGTCCCCTGTGCAGAAAAGCATCCCCAAAGAATGATGTTTCCACCTCCATCATCCAGATGGTCATTGGCAAACGTCAGATGGGCCTGGACATGCGCTTGCTTGAGCAGGGGGACCTTGCGTGCGCTGCAGGATTTTAATCCATGACGGCGTAGTGTGTTACTAATGGTTTTCTTTGAGACTGTGGTCCCAGCTCTCTTCAGGTCATTGACCAGGTCCTGCCTTGTAGATCTGGGCTGATCCCTCACCTTCCTCATGATCATTGATGCCCCCCGAGGTGAGATCTTGCATGGAGCCCCAGACCGAGGTGATTAACCGTCATCTTGAACTTCTTCCATTTTCTAATAATTGCGCCAACAGTTGTTGCGTTCTCACCAAGCTGCTTGCCTACTGTCCTGTAGCGCATCCCAGCCTTGTACAGGTTTCCAATTTTATCCCTGATGTCCTTACACAGCTCTCTGGTCTTGGCCAGTGTGAAGAGGTTGGAGTCTGTTTGATTGAGTGTGTGGACAGGTGTCTTTTATACAGGTAATGAGTGGAGAACAGGAGGGCTTCTTAAAGAAAAACTAACAGATCTGTGAGAGCCGGAATTCTTACTGGTTGGTAGGTGATCAAATATTTATGTCATGCAATAAAATGCAAATTAATTACTTAAAAATCATACAATGTGATTTTCTGGATTTTGTTTTAGATTCCGTCTCTCACAGTTGAAGTGTACCTATGATAAAAATTACAGACCTCTACATGCTTTGTAAGTAGGAAAACCTGCAAAATCGGCAGTGTATCAAATACTTGTTCTCCTCACTGTATATATATATTTTTTAAGTACATTGTTGGTTTGGGGCTCGTAGGTAAGCATTTCACTGTAAGGTCTGTAACCTGTTGTATTTGGCGCATGTAACTAATACAATTTTATTTTATTTGATTTGAAAGGCTTTTGTACACATGCCGAAATGAATTAGCAACCTTGATAAACAAATAAACAATTAAAGCACAGTAGTAGACTCATTCTAATGTGTGGGTGTCATATTTCTAGCCTCTCTTTTACATATCCCTTTTTACAAAATATCCTTTGAACCAACAGATTAAGAATATAACCCTGGCATGTCATGGACTTCAATTTACTGAACTATTGATTGAAAACATGTCCTTTTGACACATAAGTTTTAAACAGTTTGAGGTATATCTTTGCATATTTCTTTATTTCTACACACAGGTATACTGAACATTGTACTATCCAAAGATCAATGACTTACAGTAGCTCACATAAACCCTTAACTTTGCAGGATCTGGTGTTAGGAATTTAGGTTGTTCAGGTGTGGAAATGCTGGATTCAAAGGATAAAGCCAACCACGACTGTATGTTGAATGTTTATTAAAGACATTGTGCACACAAAGGGGTAGACAGCAACGTTCTCCACAGAGTCCGTAACACTCACCAAAGACTCAAGGTCTGAGGCCTCATTATATCGCCCAAACTCAGATCAGGCGTCACAGAGGTTGAGCATCCTTTTCTGACCATTCTCTCAGTGCCACGCCATAACATTACTCAAAGCTATAAACCATCTGCGTGGACTCTCTAAGCCCTTACTGTAGCATTACCTTTCCGGACAAATACATTTACAGCCGGTGAACCTTAACCTCAGCAGAGTTACTTAAGTGGCTAAGTTGTACATAAGGGGTACACTTACTAACATACGTTTTAAATTACTTTGAATGTAAACTACATAGACTTAACCTAAAAATGGGAAAAGGGAAAAACACACAATTCAGTTTACCGTATACAATAAAGACACTATATTTGTGTGTATCGAAGAGCTTAATGGCATATGGTATGCATCCTTCCTCAAGTGATTCTGTTAAAATGGCTATGTGTCTCTGTCATTTTACTCTGCAACCTGATTCGCCGTCAACCTGCCAAAAGCTGATTGGGTTCAAAAGGTCATAATGTACAATAGTCCACCCCATCTGGCTGTTCTAGCCCAGTTTCTGATTTGATACCACCAGAGCTGTCCAACAATCAGACATACTTACTTAACAGGGCTCTGTCTGACCAATCATCTCCCCTATACTCATGGGAATATTATGTCATAGACATAGGTTGTATTTTTTCACATGAACAATATAAACAATACAAACAATATACTGTATATCTAGGCCCATTATGCCTGCAGTTCCCAAGGACAAAACAAGAGATGCAGTGAAAATTATCACAACCTACAACGAAGCCCTTTAAATACCCATCTTGAGTTGTATTTTATGAGGATATCTGTTGTTCTAAAGAATATTGCAAAACTGACTTCTTAATTGCAGGGTTCCCGTAAGACTTGAGTGATTTGGTACCTAATACAGAAACCCTTGATCCATCATCATCAAAATTGTAATCTTTCCCTGATTAAATTCTCCCTGTGCATTCCTGCACGCCCACAGACATGGATGTTTGGCTAAAAAGAAATATGTAAAGCTTTTTACTTTGGGCTGAGGTAAAAATTAGGTATCAAATAGGAATTATGACTAAAACCCATGATATTAAAACTTAAGCTCATCCATAGAGGGATAGATTGATTCCACAGCCTGCCACATTAATTGCTCACATTTCGTGAGATCCCCTGTAATGCATCAAAATGGAAAGAGCATGTCAAACTTTATTAACAGCGCATCTGTGGGCTGATGGATTACGTAAGGGTGGCAGAGATGAGTGACACTGGTGGCAGCGGTGGGATTTCAGAGGAAACAGCGCTGCATGGGGGGCTATTGTCTGGCAGAACATGCGGCAGCCCTGTGAGATTAGAGCAGCAATGCTGAGTGCCTCTAACGGAATTACAATCTGAGCACTGCAGCATTGTCAGATGGACTCAGATTAATGTGATTAATCGGCACTGTAAACAATGCACAATGCTATTGGTACCAAGACTAGGCGTCGGGAAACAAAATGTCAACACTAATGTTTAGGTCAGAAGGACACGCAGTAATTTAAAGGCATTAAAAGCCATTATCTAATTTATTTATTTTCCAGTTTGGATAAAAAGAACATGCCCTACATGTATCTGCTTTGTTTACAATGTATACCACAAGTTATGATCAATGTTCCATCCAGAACTGAGAACTTGTCCTCAACAAAGAGCATTTCAACTATGAAACAGGCTTCTTTAGGCATAAAAACAGGACCATTTGAGTTGTCCTTGCCACGCATGTGTTGACAGAAACATGATATCTACTTGCTTTTTTGATAAAAAATCTTTCACTTGCTACAGGCCATACTAGACATAGGCCTGGTCAAATAGTGTGAAATAGACCAGATTATATCATTTTTTAGCGAATTCTGGAATTGTCAGGCCAAAACCTAACCCATTACACCAAGAGGCTTGAGGCATTAAAATTCATATTCAATCGATCAATAATATAATAATACTTTTACCAAAAATATATATTTTTAATTTACAATCAATGACACTATGAGAACAGAAAAGTTCAGAACTTTTGTGAAACATTGCAGCAAAGTTGAAAAATATATGGCAAATAGAAATCCAATATGGAAGATGTTAAGAGAGAGATGGGAGAGGTTGAGGGTAGAGGAAGGACAGGAGTAAAAACAAACAAAATATAACTATTGTAAAATAGGTTGTGTCCGTAAAATGCATATAGTACAGTGCCTTGCGAAAGTATTCGGCCCCCTTGAACTTTGCGACCTTTTGCCACGTTTCAGGCTTCAAACATAAATATATAAAACTGTATTTTTTTGTGAAGAATCAACAACAAGTGGGACACAATCATGAAGTGGAACGACATTTATTATATTTCAAACTTTTTTAACAAATCAAAAGCTGAAAAATTGGGCGTGAAAATTATTCAGCCCCCTTAAGTTAATACTTTGTAGCGCCACCTTTTGCTGCGATTACAGCTGTAAGTCGCTTGGGGTATGTCTCTATCAGTTTTGCACATCGAGAGACTGAAATGTTTTCCCATTCCTCCTTGCAAAACAGCTCGAGCTCAGTGAGGTTGGATGGAGAGCATTTGTGAACAGCAGTTCTTTCCACAGATTCTCGATTAGATTCAGGTCTGGACTTTGACTTGGCCATTCTAACACCTGGATATGTTTATTTTTGAACCATTCCATTGTAGATTTTGCTTTATGTTTTGGATCATTGTCTTGTTGGAAGACAAATCTCCGTCCCAGTCTCAGGTCTTTTGCAGACTCCATCAGGTTTTCTTCCAGAATGGTCCTGTATTTGGCTCCATCCATCTTCCCATCAATTTTAACCATCTTCCCTGTCCCTGCTGAAGAAAAGCAGGCCCAAACCATGATGCTGCCACCACCATGTTTGACAGTGGGGATGGTGTGTTCAGGGTGATGGGCTGTGTTGCTTTTACGCCAAACATAACGTTTTGCATTGTTGCCAAAAAGTTCCATTTTGGTTTCATCTGACCAGAGCACCTTCTTCCACATGTTTGGTGTGTCTCCCAGGTGGCTTGTGGCAAACTTTAAACAACACTTTTTATGGATATCTTTAAGAAATGGCTTTCTTCTTGCCACTCTTCCATAAAGGCCAGATTTGTGCAATATACGACTGATTGTTGTCCTATGGACAGAGTCTCCCACCTCAGCTGTAGATCTCTGCAGTTCATCCAGAGTGATCATGGAACTCTTGGCTGCATCTCTGATCAGTCTTCTCCTTGTATGAGTTGAAAGTTTAGAGGGACGGCCAGGTCTTGGTAGATTTGCAGTGGTCTGATACTCCTTCCATTTCAAATTATCGCTTGCACAGTGCTCCTTGGGATGTTTAAAGCTTGGGAAATCTTTTTGTATCCAAATCCGGCTTTAAACTTCTTCACAACAGTATCTCGGACCTGCCTGGTGTGTTCCTTGTTCTTCATGATGCTCTCTGCACTTTTAACGGACCTCTGAGACTATCACAGTGCAGGTGCATTTATACGGAGACTTGATTACACACAGGTGGATTGTATTTATATCATCATTAGTCATTTAGGTCAACATTGGATCATTCAGAGATCCTCACTGAACTTCTGGAGAGAGTTTGCTGCACTGAAAGTAAAGGGGCTGAATAATTTTGCACGCCCAATTTTTCAGTTTTTGATTTGTTAAAAAAGTTTGAAATATCCAATAAATGTCGTTCCACTTCATGATTGTGTCCCACTTTGTTGTTGATTCTTCACAAAAAAATACAGTTTTATATCTTTATGTTTGAAGCCTGAAATGTGTCAAAAGGTCGCAAAGTTCAAGGGGGCCGAATACTTTCGCAAGGCACTGTATGTACTGTATAAGCTGGAAGTAGAAGCCTAACTATTGTTGTTCATTAGTTTACTCCAATTAGGGGAGGGGTGGTAAGGTTAGTGGACGCCAAGGGCTAAAATAGAACTCATTCCTATTTCTGACGCAGATCGCGCTGAAAGTCCTGCCTCTCCCATCTCCTCATTGGTTTATAGAAGCAGGTTAAAATATCAAAACAAACTCTGAACCAATGACATTAATTTGGGGACATTCACCCACTTGGGTATAACCAATGAGGAGATGGCACGTTATACCCAAGTGGGTGACTGAAAGACGAACTGTTTTGCTGGTAGTCGTGGTAATACAATGAAAGTTTAGATGCGATCATCATATAAGTTAAACGATGAAAAAGCCTGGAAGGAGGAGAGATGACTAGAAATGATTCGGTTGGCCGTTTAATGTGTGGATTAATTGTCGGAGTAGAGGTCCTTGTGCATTTCAAAATAACAACTCAATGTTAATATCCCAGGACAAATTAGCTAGCAACAGCAAGCTAGCTAAATCAGACAAATTAACGTTAGCTAGCAAGTGCAAGCTAACTAGCTAAATTGCCATACATGTTTAATGATTTTCGACCTGTCCCCAAATTAATGTCATTGGTTCAGAGTTTGTTTTGATATTTTAACCTGCGTGTCGCGATCGCGTTTGGTGTGGGGGGGGGGCAAAATAAATGTATGCACGATAGCGCATGATGGCGCATGCACGCAGACGGTTTGGGTTCTGTGTTAGGTTGTAGTAATTAAAACTCGTTATTCAACCAGTCCACAAATTTCTTGTTAACAAACTGTAGTTTTGACATGTGGGTTAGGACATCTACTTTGTGCATGGCACAATAAATTTATCCAACAATTGTTTACAGACAGATTATTTCACTTATAATTCACTGTATTACAATTCCAGTGTGTCAGATGTTTACACACACCAAGTTGACTGTGCCTTTTAACAGATTGGAAAGTTCCAGAAAATTATGTCATGGATTTAGACGCTTCTGATAGGCTAATTGACATCATTTGTGTCAATTGGAGGTGTACCTGTGGATGTATTTCAAGGCCTACCTTCAAACTTAGTGTCTCTTTGCTTGACATCATGGAAAAAAATCCAAAGAAATCAGCCAAGACCTCAGAAAAAAATTGTGGACCTCCACATGTCTGGTTCTTCCTTGGGAGCAATTTCCAAACGCCTGAAGGTACCACACTCATCTGTACAAACAATAGTATGCAACTAAAAACCATGGGACAACACAGCCGCTATACCGCTCAGGAAGGAGATGTGTTCTGTCTCCTAGAGATGAACGTACTTTGGTGCGAAAAGTGTAAATCAATCCCAGAACAACAGCAACAGACCTTGCGAAGATGCTGGAGGAAACAGGTACAAAAGCATTTATATCCACAGTAAAAACGAGTCTTATATCGACATAACCTGAAAGGCTGCTCAACAAGGAAGAAGTCACTGCTTCAAAACCACCATATAAAAGCCAGACTACGGTTTGCAACTGCACATGGGGACAAATAATGTACTTTTTGTAGAAATGTCCTCTAGTCTGATGAAACAAAAAGGGAACTGTTTGGCCATTATGACCATCGTTTGGAGGGAAAAGGGGGAGGAATGCAAGCGGAAGAACACCATCCCCAACCGTGAAGCACAGGGGGTGGCAGCATCATGTTGTGGGAGTGCTTTGCTGCAGGAGGGTCTGGTGCACTTCACAAAATAGATGGCATCACGAGGCAGGAAAATAAAGTGGATATATTGAAGCAACATCTCAAGGCATCAATCAGGAAGTTAAAGCTCATCCGCAAATGAGTCTTCCAAATGGACAATGACCCCAAGCATACTTCCAAAATTGTGGCAAAATGGCTTAAGAAGAACAAAGTCAAGGTATTGTAGTGGCCATCACAAAGCCCTGACCTCAATCCCATAGAAAATGTGTGGGAAGAACTGAAAAAGTGTGTACGAGCAAGGAGGCCTACAAACCTGACTCAGTTACACCACCTCTGTCAGGAGTAATGGGCCAAAATTCACCCAACATATTGTGGGAAGCTTGTGGAAGGCTACCCGAAATGTTTGACCCAAGTTAAACAATTTAAAGGCAATGCTACCAAATACTAATTGAGTTTATGTAAACTTCTGACCCACTGGGAATGTGATGAAAGAAAAAAAAAGTTGAAATAAATCATTCTCTCCACTATTATTCTGACATTTCACATTCTCAAAATAAAGCGGAGAGAAACTCGGAAAACTCGGAAATCGGGAGCTTCTTTGCGGTCAAACTGCCTTTGGAGGAGTGGCTGCACTGGTTCGGAACACACCTTTGGACTGACCACAAGAACCTAGCCTACATCCAGGAGGCTAAACGCCTCAGTCCCCGGCAGGCTCATTGGGATCTCTTCTTCACTCAGTTCAGATCCACGTTATCTTACCGTCTGTGAACGTGAAGCCAGATGCCCTTTCTTGACAGTTTCCCACCTCCAGTGAGGATCGGCCACTTGAATCCATCATCCCCAGGTCGCTCAACCTCACATCGGTGTCCTGGGGTATAGAGACTGTAGTGAGGGAGGCGCATGGTAGAGAGACAGTTCCAGACAGCTGTCCACTTAACAGACTTTTTGTCCCTATTGGGGCACGGTCCAAGGTACTTCAGTGGGCTCACTTGTCGCTTCTCACCTCTCATCTGGGAGGGCAGCGAACGCTAGAGTTTTTGCGGAGGAGGTTATGGTGTCCCTTGGTGGAGGCGGACACTTGGACCTTCGAGGCTGCTTGTCTGACCTGCGCCCGGAACAAGACTCCTCATCAGCAGCCTTTGGGGCTTCTTCATCAGCTGCCAATAACTTCTTGAACCTGGTCTCATCTCTCTACGGCTTTCATCATGGGCCTTCCAGCCTCAGAGGGCCACAAGGTTATCCTGGTCACTGCTTTTCCAAGGCGGCACATTTCATTCCACTTCCTAAGCTTCCATCTGCCCGTGAGACTGCTCAGCTAGTTATTCAGCATGTTTTCCCCCTTCACGGACTTCCTCTGGACAGTCTCCAACCGGGTCCCCAGTTTGCCTCCAGATTCTGGAGGTCATTCTGTACTCTTCTGGGGTCATCAGCCAGTCTGTCCTTGGGATATCACCCTCAGTCCAATGGTCAAATGGAGCGGGTGAACCAGGATCTAGAGACCACCTTACGGTGCTGTGTGTCCGCCAACCCCGCCACTTGGAGTCAGCATCTTCCCACGGTGGAGTACGCACACAACACTCTCCAGTGTTCTTCCACAGGCCTGTCATCATTCCAGGTGTTGTACGGTTATCAGCACCCCCTTTTCAATTAATAGGTGTGCCTTCTTAAAAGTTAATTTGTGTCATTTCTTAATGCGGCCTCCTGGCTTCCTTAATATGTTTGAGCCAATCAGTGCTGTGACAAGGTATACAAAATATTTGGTAAAAGAGAAAGTCTTAAGAATAGCTCAAATAAGCAGAGAAACAACATTCCATCATTACTTTAAGACATGAAGGCCAGTCAATATGAAACATTTCAAGAACTAAAACCATTAATCACTATGATGAAATTGGCTCTGATGGGGACCGTCACAGGGAAGGAAGACCCAGAGTTACCGCTGCTGCAGAGGATAAGTTCATTAGAGTTAACAGCCTCAGAAATTTGCAGCCCAAATCAATGCTTCACAAAGTTCAAAGTAACATCTCAACGTCAACTGTTCAGAGGAGACTGAGTAAATCAGGTCTTCATGGTCGAATTGCTGCAAAGAAACCACTACTAAATGACACCAATAATAAGAGGAGATCTGCTTGGTCCAAGAATCACGAGCAATGGACATTAGACCGGTGGAAATCTGTCTTTTGGTCTGATGAGTCAAAATTTGAGATTTTAGATTCCAGCCATGTTTTTGTGAGACACAGAGTAGGTGACTGGATGATCTTCACATATTTAGTTCCCACCATGAAGCATGGAGGAGGAGGTGTGATGGTGTGAGGGTGCTTTGTTATTGACATTTAGTGATTTATTTATAATTCAATGCACACTTAACCAATATGGCTACCACAGCATTCTGCAGCAATACGCCATCCCATCTGGTTTGCGCTTAGTGGAACTATCATTTGATTTTCAACAGGACAATGTCCCAACACAGCTCCAGGCTGTGTAAGGGCTATTTGACCAAGAAGGAGAGTGATGGAGTGCTGCATCAGATGACCTGGCCTCCACAATCACCCGACCTCAACTCAATTGAGATGGTTTAGGATGAGTTGGACCGCAATGACGGAAAAGCAGCCAACAAATGCCCAGCATATGTGGGAACTCCTTCAAGCATTCCAAGGGGAGCTGGTTGAGAGAATGCCAAGAGTGTGGAAAGCTGTCATCAAGGTAAAGTGTGGCTACTTTAAATAAATATATTTGGATTTGTTTAACACTTTGTATGTTACTACATGACTCCATATCTGTTTTTTGTAGTTTTGATGTCTTCACTATTATTCTACATTATAGAAAACAGTAAAAAATAAAGAAAACCCTTGAATGAGAAGGTGTGTCTAAACTTTGGACTGGTAATGTGTACATATGTATTATTATTTATTATTCATGTTTATTTATTATTTTATTTATTATCTTTGCATTATTGGGAAGAGCCTTTAACTACTGTAAGCGTTTCACTGTTAGTCTACACTTAATGTTTACGAAACAAATACAATTTGATTAGAATTTTGATTTGTTCACAAAGTTGCCTAGTCACTTCACCCCTATATGTACTGTACATATCTATCTCAATTACCTTGTACCTCTGCACATCAACTGATATCCAGTGTATGTAGCCTAGTTATCGTTACTCATTGTGTATTTATTCCTTGTGTTATAATTTGTATCTATTCTTTTTCTCTGTAATATTTGACATAGCTCCCCCAGAGAACGTACCCTTGTGATCAACCGATCGTAATTTGGATCTTTGCATTCACGGTTGCTATGAGATTAGGATATCAGTACCTCCTTAGACAAAGCAATTGTAACAGTAGAGCAAAGGATGAAACATATGGTAAAATGAATGTCTGCAGTATTGACATTACCCTGAGTACATGATGCATGGAAGGCGAAGTCATAAATGTTTTAACGTGTGTATTCTTATTTTACATTTACAGTTGAAGTCGGAAGTTGACCTTAGCCAAATACATTTAAACTCAGTTTTTCACAATCCCTGACATTTCATCCTAGTAAAAATCGCCTGTTTTAGGTCAGTCAGGATCAATACTTTATTTTGATAATGTGAAATGTCAGAATAATAGTAGAGATAATGATTTATTTCAGCTTTTATTTATTTCATCACATTCCCAGTGTGTCAGAAGTTTACACACACTGAATTGGTACTTGGTAGCATTTTATTGTTTAACTTGGGTCAAACGTTTTGGGTAGACTTCCACAAGCTTCCCACATAAGTTGTGTGAGGCCCATTCCTCCTGACAGAGCTGGTGTAACTGAGTCAGGTTTGTAGGCCTCCTTGCTCGCACACGCTTTTTCAGATCTGTCCAAAAATGTTCTATAGTATTGAGGTCAGGGCATTGTGATGGCCACTCCAAAACCTTGACTTTGTTGTCCTTAAGCCATTTTGAAACAACTTTGGAAGTATGCTTGGGGTCATTGCCCATTTGGAAGACCCATTTGCGACCAAGCTTTAACTTCCTGACTGATGTCTTGAGATGTTGCTTCAATATATCCACATATCCACTCATACATATGTCCTCCCTCATGATGCCATCTATTTTGTGAAGTGCACCAGTCCCTCCTGCAGCAAAACACCCCCACAACATGATGCTGCCACCCCTGTGCTTCACAGTTGGGGATGGTTTTCTTCGGCTTGCAAGCCTCCCCCTTTTACTCCAAACATTACGATGGTCATTATGGCCAAACAGTTTTTGTTTCATCAGACCAGAGGACATTACTACAAAAAGTACAAAAAGTACTATCTTTGTCCCCATGTGTAGCTGCAAACCATAGTCTGGCTTTTTTATGGAGGTATTGGAGCAGTGGCTTCTTCCTTGCTGAGTGGCCTTTCAGTTTATGTCAATATATATTTTGTTTTACTGTGGATATAGATACTTTTGTACCTCTTTCCTTCAGCACCTTCACAAGGTCGTTTGCTGTTGTTTTGGGATTGATTTGCACTATTCGCACCAAAGTACGTGCATCTCTAGGAGACAGAACGCGTCTCCTTCCTGAGCGGTATGACGGCTGCATGGTCCCATGGTGTTTATACTTGCGCACTATTGTTTGTACAGATGAACGTGGTACCTTCAGGCATTTAGAAATTCCTCCCAAGGAAGATCCAGACTTGTGGAGGTCTACAATGTTTTTTTGGGGGGGCTGATTTCTTTTGATATTTCAATGATGTCAAGCAAAGCGGCACTGAGTTTGAAGGTAGGCCTTGAAATACATCCACAGGAACACCTCCCATTGACTCAAATGATGTCAATTAGCCTATCAGAAGCTTCTAAAGCCCTGATATTATTTTCTGGAATTTTCCAAGCTGTTTATTAAAGGCACAGTCAATTTAGTGTATGTAAACTTACTGTGAATTATAAGTGAAATAACCTGTCTATAAACAGTTGTTGGAAAAATTACTTCAACTGTATGTAGTTACGTCCTTGTGCTCTACTTCTCTATTAATGTTATGTATTATGTCATGCTTTATCTTTGTGTGGACCCCAGGAAGAGTAGCTGCTGCTTTAGCAGTAGCTAATAGGGATCCTAATAAAATACTAATGACTATAAAATGAAAGTCCTGAGAACGTCCTAAACAGGTCCTGACATGATGTCCTCATAACTTACATGGAACTAGCCAAATGTCCACCGAGAACGTTCCCTTGGGACCATCATGCGACTTCCCCTTGACCATCATGAAACATCCCCTTGTGGTCATTGAATGTCACATGGATGTCCCACATCTTATCAGAACCAAATAGGAACCTTTTCATAATGTTCCCTAATTGACATCAAAATACCTTATTATAATGTTATACTGCGACCAAATGGGACCTGTGCTGAACGTACTGTTATGGTCCCTAGGATAATGTAATTTCCCTAGAACATTCTTAGAATGTCAGTGGGATAACGTCTCGCCGAAACCCTTAAACCGACCTAATGAGAACGTTGCCGAATGTCCTTAGGATGTCCCCTGTTTGCTGGGTGTGCTCAAAGGTAAATACCAAATAGATGTCAATAAAATGTATTCTGTACAATTAAAATGGTCTGTTCATTCTCCACACTGTCTTTATTGCCAACTTGTTCATCTAACCTGGATGTTCTTTTCCCTAGACACCAGAAAGTGATTTCCAGCAACCGTTTTCCGATTTAAGTCACGGCCATTGAACATTTTGTCACTACACATTGAGGTAGATGGAAACTCATTGAAGTGTATAAGGGCAAACTTAGCATAAGGCAACACCTCACAACGTCTACTGACTAGCTACCAGGTTGGGATGTCTGCATACACTATACACGGTCAGACTTTCCTGACCATGTTAAGTGTATGCAGTCAGATCTCCATGTATCAAAGCAAAGCTCCAATGCTAAGTAAGCAACACCAAACACAGTGACACAAAGCAACACATATATACATGGGCACCAGCCCCATTGGAGAAAACAGCATTTCCTCTGAATCAAGAGCAAGCAAGCTGTACTCTGTGATAAGGTTTGGAGTTATGGAGAGGGGAGAGGTGGGGGAGGAGGTATTGTACCTCATCCTTTTGAAGTGCACACACATGGCAAGCAACTCATATTTCCTCACAACACAGCATGACACAAGAAGCAAAAACTCTACATACACAATCTGTATGTTAAATGTGTAAATCTGTATGGTACATCTAAATGGTAGTTGACATTCACAGACAATATATGGATGAACAAGGTTAGAACATGATTCCTTGTGGATTATGGCAAAGATGTGTAGAAATGGGGTGTATAGACATTACAACCACAGGTCATTGGTCTATATCTAGCCAGACAGGAGAGTAGCTAACTGGTATGATGTTCCATTCAGGGAGCGCACCGGTGACAAACAGTGAGGGTGGAGCATAGGCAGGTTGCACAACAGTTGTAAGGAGGATGTTTGGGTGAGTAAATGCAGACTCAATTTGGAAAGGAAGGGAGGTGGTTGACATAATGTGTCAAGTTTTTGGATGTTTTGCTCAGAGACATACTAGAGCTTATTTTGACTCATCCCTATTGTAATGCAATAATTACAATGTATGCGTTTCTTGTAGTAAGTCAGACCTAAATATTTGAAAATAAAGTTCAGACATTTGAGAATTTGGCATGATAACTGAATAACTTAATTTACGGTCTTGCTTTACAGTTATAGTGAACCATTTTTGCATATGGCACTTGTAAAAAAGTACAAAATAATGTTCTTGCCACGAGAAAAGAAAAATGACAATCATAAAGAGATCGTGGTAAATGCAAATAACCAAATTTTTGTCAGATATTTGTGTTTAAGCCGTGTCTTTATCTGTTTTTCTACCAAATGTATAACGTAAAAATAAATACATATTCAAATCAGCCGAAAAGATTAATACATCCATGAGCAAAACTACAAGACAACTATGGATCAAACAAATGTCAGGGATTTTTAAATAAACAAACAATGACAATAATAAGAGGGACGATAACCATACATACTTATGGCACCAATCTACATTAGTCTCAATGGAATCAATGACAGCCAGCTACACTTTTGAGGACCAGACATGCAAACAAATGCATTAAGATGAGGAAAGAGAGAAAATAAAAATACAAACAGAAGAAGTAGGAGGGAACAACCAAAGTAATGTCTGTAAAATAACAGAAGCAAGAAATCTGTCTATCGAGCAATAATCACCTTCACTGGGGATGACAAGTATGTACGGCGTGGTATTTTGTCCCCTACCTATTACCACTAAGAACAAGGTTTATAATTCCCGGTCAGCATGCATGAGAGAAAAAAGAAACAAAGAAAATGTTTCTAAAAAAGTCGCCTTCATCGTTTCAATTTCACATTTAGCACAGTAGTAGGAAAAAAATCAAGTACTATTGCTAAAACACCTTGAAGAAAACTATGGGCAGTATGATTATACAGTATATATAGATGGTTGAATATATTAATTTCAACAAGCTTCTGATAGCTTCCATTAAAGGAAAAAGGCCAAGTAGTAGAAGTGCTTCTAATAGCATCTTCGGCTCTAAAAATCTACTTCAGAGGAATATTTTAGAGGTTTGATTCTCAGTGCATGTGAATGGGACATTGGAATGCAAACATTGGTATTAACTGTTGATTCTGACTGGAAGAAGGATAAAGATGGAGTAAAAAATGGAAAAGAACACAAAATATGTTTGAACTTAGTGGCAGTTTCGATCCAAAATTGGACCTCAACTTCTATGGTGTCCGTATTAGGACAGCATCAATCTCAGCAACATTTCCTTGGTGTTAGCGAACAAGAAGCTCAAGAATCCCATGTTAACAATTATTATTATTTGATTCTATAAAGTATAAAACTATAAAATCCATTCATATTGAAATAATCAAGCCGTGTATTTGTACTTGAACAGATGAAGGGTCACAAGGTTTAAAATGCATGTATTTTCCAAAGCAGACACACAATCAGTGTGTCTACAAGTATAGACTCCAATCACTGTAAAGAGCTCAATTCATAACAGAAGGATGGTAAGAGAAAAGAAAGGAAAGAGCCCACTGATGAGGATAAATGTTTGACACAGACAAAAGAAATCAGGAAAATTGACAACTAAATAAGAAGATCATCGTCACTGCACAATTGTATGTATGTCTAAAAAAATAAGCAGCAACTTAAAAAGAAAATGGGAGGAAATCAAACATAATAATTAAATGGTGAAATGCGTGAACCCGTTTTTAGTTTTTGTCACCATCCATTACATTAATGGAGGTTGTCCTACGATACTACTGATCCTTAATGTGTTCTTTTATAAAGATGGTTCGGAGAAAAGAAAATAAGTGGAATGGAAAGAAAAGCTGCACAGAATCTTGGACTGTATAGACCGAAACCATGCAGGTTCAACACTGAAAAGATTGTGGGGCTTGTGGTCACCTATGCCTTTAAAATAGGGAAAGTCTACCTCTATGCAGGTGTACATATACCACTCTCAATACAATTTGCATTCATTGGGCCGAGTCATTGTTAAACATGTATATCTCTGATTTCATTGCATCAAGTAATTTACTTTCCACGCATGGAAAATATAAGAAGAGTTCTCATACCTTTAGTAGCCAGTCTCACACAGTTGATTTTGGTTTCCTGAGAAGACAGAGACAGACATAGTTGTTCAATTATATTGTCCCAACACAGTGATGTCCATCACTCTTGTCATGTTCCACTGGACTTGGGGCTGAAATACAACAAGATGGCACAAGACAAGAATGGGAATGGGGAAAGGGTTCAGAAATACAGACATTTCAGTCATAGTACTGTGTACACTTAAAAACTGCTGACCCCTAAAGCAGTAAAGGCATTTGTGCTCCAAATGGCATCCACAAGATCAGTTGAGGGTCTCAATCTTTTTGGGTTACCATACCCCGTAAGTACCCCCTCATGTGCATTTTACCAGTAGTCCTACTGTATGTTCTTATAGCACCATTATAGCATTTGATTAAATAAAGCTATTTCTCTCCATCAACTTTAAACTCGGATTTTACATGAAGTTAGGAAAACCTAGCCCAAGCCCTGGATGGCTTTACGTCCCAGACTTCGTGTGGAGAAAAGCTATTAGCGAAACGCTAAACCAACCACTGAAATGACATCTATCATTGAGAGAAATAATTGTCATATCTGTGTGAGTGCTGCACTCAGGGCTGGCTGTCAGTCTTTTATTAGCGAAAGGGTCCGTAAAAGGATCTATACAGAGCCAACATGGTAGCTCAGGGCCTGTCACACAGCCACACAGATGCTGCAATCGTTCATCACCCTCTCTGCTTCTCTTGCTCCGTCCCTTTCTCTCTTTACCTCCCCTTATCTCAATATCCCCCCATCCCTTTACTTCCAGTCCTCAGGCATCTCTAAAATAGGTCCCCAAATGAACCTCAGAGTGAGGAGATTAGTTACCACGGCAACAATAATCTTAGTAAATTATTTTTCACTGCAAATGGTCATGTTAAATAAACTTTGAGGAAACCATCCCAGCATACAGGGACGTCCTGAGGACATTCGGCGACGTTCCCATTAGGTCCCTTGAGAGTTTTGGCATGACGTTTATCCCTCTGACGTTCCGAGAACGTCCCATAATGGTCCCGAGGGAACGTTCTCTAGGGGACCTTTGTCTAGTTCCCTGTAAGTTCCCAGGACGTCACTGAGGATCATGTCAGGACCTTTTTAGGACGTTCCAGGACTTTCATTTGACTAGTTCACAGGACGTCATGTGATGGTCACTCTGGGAACGTTCTCAAGGGGACCTTGGAAGTTTTTGTCTAGTTCCCGGTTTGTCCCGGGGATGTCACGTGATGGTCTCAAAGAAACGTTCTCCCCAAGGCACGTGGTCCATCAAGGCCCTGATTGGTGAACCAATGATCAATTCACAGCTCTTGTCTTTTGGTAATGGTACAGTGGTTGCTCCACTAAAAGTTTTGTGATTATGCTGCGGTACTTTGTGGTTTAGTACGGTACCCTGCGTCAACACTTCAATGCTCCAGATCAGCACAGAGGGCGTTAGAGCACTGATTATGCTTTTGGGTCCTACTGTGTCTCTAACTGACAATGAGTGGGCGGCATAAACCTAAATATAATCTGATAATTGTGCATGACTTCAGTATTACTTACTAAAACTGTTGCTACACTATGGTTTTTAGTATTTCATTTTGTTAGGATTATTTTGCTCTTAGTGTAGTAGTGTAGCCCGCTCCAGACCGGTCACGTTGTATAGCGCCTAAGTTGCCCAATGTTCTGTTACTGCATAGCGGTGCAAGCTGTGTTGCTACAGATGCTGGTTCAAAACCCGTGCCCCCCTCAACTGGGTGACCCATGAGATGACTGTAGGTTTTTGGTTTCTTGCCCTCTAAAAACAGAAATAAATCATTCTAAATAATAAACTGGCTGTTACGGTTTTCTACGTGTGAAGGAGAGTCGGACCAAAATGCAGCGTGTAGATTGCGATCCATGTTTAATCAAACAAACGTAACACGAATACACACAAAACAATAAACGTAACGAAAACCGAAACAGCCTATACTTGTGTCAACTAACACAGCGACAGGAACAAAGACACTAAGGACAATCACCCACGACAAACTCAAAGAATATGGCTGCCTAAATATGGTTCCCAATCAGAGACAACGATAAACACCTGCCTCTGATTGAGAACCACTCCAGACAGCCATAGACTTTGCTAGATAACCCCACTAGCTACAATCCCAATACATATACACCAAAACCCCAAGACAAAACACACCACAATACAAAAACCCCATGCCACACCCTGGCCTGACCCAATACATGAAGATAAACACAAAATACTTAGACCAGGGCGTGACACTGGCTTTATTTACAAATTAGTAACAATGACTCACCCCATGTTCACGAATGGCCTTTTTCTCGCTCATTTTACGTTATTTGAAAACAAAATAATCGCCAAAATATTGTTATTTTTAAACAAAGAGATTATTATTATTCATTTATAATTATATAAAAGCCCCTTGGATATTCTCACAGATATATTATTGACCCTGTTATTAGAAGGACAGTATTTATTGGTCATATAGGTCATGGCTCCCGAGTGGCGCACATTGGGATTGCTTTGCAGTTCACCAGCTGTATCCACTGAAATCACACAAGGTTCAAGGCACGAGGGCAGGGGGCACAGGATGGGTCGCAGAGCCGTGCACAGAAGATGGACCTAGCCCATGGGAAAGGGAGGAGGAGGAAGGGGGCAGCACTTTAAGGGACATTGCATTAATAATGGTGGTGACTGGGGAAATGTTCCCGCTGTTCTTAGTGCCAGTCTGCACATTCAAACTAAAACAATGTAACTAATAATGGCCTCTTTATGCTTTGTTAATAAAATAATAATAAAAATACTCTTTTAAAATGACAATGTTTATTTAGTTATGGATTCATGATGAGTTACTATGGGAATAAATATCACTGAATTACAGAAATATTGGAACAAAGTTGTCTAATGAAAGTAAACAAATTGTTGCTTACTGGAAAATACTCTTTCAAACACCGGTTTCAAACAATGGTTACGTTGTACAGCGCTATTATGGCAATTAGCAGGTAGTTGGACAATGGGCTTGCCTAGAAAGAGGGTAGGGGGAGAATTCTATCGTCAAATGTATTTCTAAGTTAGGTTGGCTGTATCATAACCGGCCCGTGATTGGTTGGAATTTCAGTTTAATCCACCAGAAAAGACAAAACAAATAATACCCAAAAAAGTATTATTATGCATCACATCCGACCGTGGTTGGGAGTTCCACAGGGTGGCGCACAATTGGCCCAGTGTTTTTCTCTCCCTTGAAAAACAGAAATACATGTTTTGCCCTTTACAAATATTATTTTTGGCCTTTATTCAGATTACAATCGCTCACTTATCATTATATATTATCAAGTTGATGGCACAGTCATATAGCGGCACATACACAAAGCTGAGTGACTCACTCATTCATGGCTTTGGATCAAAATAAATAAGTACCAACATTCTTTCTGATAGTCTTTAATAAAGAAATGTTTTGGTTTTCCTGACCTGGACACCATATACAGTATTATAATAGCCCATTATGTGCTATTAGCAGGACAATATACCTTTACCAACACCTCTCTGTATTTTGATACAGGGCCTCCCCAGTGGCACAGCTGTCTAAGTCACGGCAATGCAAAATGCGTTGCCACAGATACCCATGCCGGACGCCACCGGGAGACCAATGAGGCGGCTTTTGGTTTTCATTTAGAATCCTCCAATATGTAGTTATTGGCGGAGAATCACATCATATTTTTCGTTATACTGTAGGCCTACCGTAGGCAGCATGAGTCTAACTAGTGTTGAGTAATGTGCTGTTAAAAGTGGTGTAGGTCTTATTTATTTAAAGAGCATATTGAAGTTAGAAGCAATAGCCTACAATTATTGTAGCTCCATTTCGCACTGCTCTGAGTCAAGCATGGGGACTGGTCTTGATAAATCAATGAGATTTTTATTTTGACTGAATATCCGTTTGGGTATTGGTTCGACTACAATTATGGTGTAGAAATGTTATGCTCTTAGTATAACCTTTATTTAACTAGGCAAGTCAGTTAAGAACAAATTCATATTTACAAGGACAGCCTACTCCTTCCTCCCCATCTGGGAATTGAACCCTGTACACCCGACTGTCATGTTGTACAGCACCATATTTTCCTACAGCGCCATAATTTCCTTTCCATCCTAACGAAACCCAGAGGGTTTTTTTTTTTGTGGAATAGATACACCATAATATTTATCAAATTAATTAAGCAACATTTCTTAAAATCAGTCCCATATACTATGTTCTACAAAAAATGTTTTAAATTCTCTAGTACAGCCACTATTGAAGGCTATCAAATGCTTCTCAAAGATGCCCTTTGGTGGTCAAACTAGCACTAACTAGCATGGTACCAGAGGTTGGCACTTAAATAACATGCCATAGAATTCTGCTCACCACGTAAGCTGTGCTGCAGTAGGCTGCAACTTTTAAAGCACAAACCACTGTAGGGACACCCACACAAACAAACAGAGCTTTTAACAATGTTTTCAACTTACATATTTGACACAATTTGCAGTGGTGTAAAATACTTAAGTAAACATAATTTAAAGTACAACTTAAGTCATTTTTTGGTTATCTGTACTTCACTGTACTATTTATATTTTTGACTACTTTTACTTCACTTATAATTTTACTTTACTACTTTTACTTCCTAAATAATATAATGTACTTTTTGCTCCATAGATTAACTGATCATTAATGCAGATTTAGTGCAGATGGCACTATTTTGTTCAGTGTAAATATGTATTATAGGTAATGAATGTGTAGTGGACTTCTGAAATTCTGCAGACTTTGTGGCACAGCAGAAAGAACAGAATACCCAAAATTCAGAGGTTGTACATTCAAATACCAGGTGGGGTCATGTTGAAAAATGTGTAATAAGTGATCATGTCAAATATCATTGTCATTGTTTAGAGATTTTTACACTATTTTAGCTGAACAGTGTACCACTTACCTTAAAACCCCGATGCCACTTTACTTATAATGGTTTGGGACCTGGGACAATCAGGGGATCATGACGCAACGTCCAAATAACTTCCTAAATAAGTCCTTGGGGGAGTCCCTGGGACAAACTGGGAACTAGACAAAACCTCCAGGGTATCATGACACTGACTGAGTATCCCAGGACAAGACACACCCAACATCAGACTGTCAATCATAACAATAACACTACTGAACTAACTTTTCCAAAGTTCATTTTCAATTTTTTACCTGTTTTTCTCATTTTCTTGCTCTGCAAAGAAAGCTCAACAGCGTCTTGGATAAACGAGCAGACAGACAGAAGAGAGGGGAGGTGACCAGTGCAAGGCTATATACCAGTGCAAGGCTATATATATACTCCAAGCTTCATCAGGCAAGCTGACAAGGCTTAAATAACAGGAGTACATCACTTAAACAAAGTGACAGCTGAGCTTTGCCTTTTGCCCCTCTAGTCCAATAAGGCAGTGACAAACTGTCAAGCACTTTTTTAGGATGATTCCGGGCTAGCAGAGGAAGAGGAAAAAATATGTCACTCCAGGCAGTACAATCCATTATTTGACCGATTCACTGAGTTTGAGTGACAAGCCTTTGCTGGATTAGGGCAAATTATTAAACCAAATATGACAGGCATTAGACAATTTGCTTTTTTAAATAATCACATTGATTTAAAAAAAATCCTCTGTGAGTATTACATCTCATTTTCACATTTTATCAGTCAGCTAAGGTTATGTGGATTTATAAAAATATGTGTGAATTGAAAAGACTTTGTTATCCTTCATACTACCAACATATTTTACATGCATGGACAACCAACTGGGGTCATTGTACAACTATTGGAAAAAGCAACAATCATAGCAAAATATCAAATTAATTATCATCAAAACATCATAAGACATTTAAACAATGTTATCTGAAAAAAGAAGACTTATTTTTGCAAAATTACAGTTAATTACAGTTAAATAAAAATGTATGTCAAACCTACAAATCCCTTTGAAAACATTTATTCTAGTGTCAATTGACTACAAAGTGTAAATATGATAATTTTGGTACCTCAGTGCATCACAACGAGTAAATTAAGGTTGGGTTTGGATTACAAATATGTCAACTATCCATGCCACCTTTTGCCCAAACACAGTATAAAGGCCAAGCTCCACATGCAAATCATCCTCTTTGAGACCGAGTGAACAGCCTTTTACGGATTTTCCAATAATTAGCATATTCAGTATCGTTTTAGTAGTGGCATAGTATTTACTAGATTCGAGTTAGATTATTATTGGAGTTAGTGTAGTAGTAGTAGTAGCAGTAGCAGTAGAATTAGTAGTAGTTGGCAGTGTTAGCATGATCAAAAATGCATATCCTTTGCAAGGACCCTACCATATGCAATAGGTGATTGGAATTTATCGGTCCCTGAGTCTGCACAAGTAACGCTAGCTTTGTTAGCTGTCTCCCAACTTCAACCTTGCGAAGATGTGCTCCATACTGCCAATGCAGTTCCCACAGTTTTGCTAGATGGTCAGATCACATCCGACGCTACCACTTCTGCAGGCTGACAACGATCATACCCGCAACCAGTGGTTGTGAGTATAGCTAGAGACTGCTGGTTATGTATCTGGGTATGTACATTTTGAAAGCAAATCATTATCACTATAATTCTAGCGAAGCAGGCTAGCTGAAGTTAGCTAGCTACCTAGTTTAACGTTAGTTGGCTACCTCAATGCATCTTAGATTTGGCTTGAAAACACAGTAAGATTTCAAAATGAGGCAAATAATTAGTATGAAAACTTTTTGTCATACGCTTCCAAGCCATAAGACTGCTGAACAACTAATCAAAATGCCACCCTGACTATTTACATTGACCCCCCTTGTTTTTACACTGCTGCTACTCGCTATTTATTATCTATGCAAAGTCACTTTACCCCTACCTACTGTACATGTACATATTACCTCGACTAACCTGTACCTCTGCACATTGACTCGGTACCAGTACCCCTTGTATATAGCCTCGTTATCGTTTTGATAATTTATTGTTATTTTATTTTATTTAGTAAATATTTTCTCAACTCTACTTCTTGAACTGCATTTTTGGTTACTTGGTTGTAAGTGTAACAGTTGTTAAAGTACCCTGTGAATTTCACAAGGTTCATATATTAATATGTCATGTTGATTTGTTATTATGCATGCCTGCATCCTGGGAGTAGGGGAGTGTGTACTTACATTTTGCCCTGCGTGCTTGTGCTCGAATCATTTGGATGCACTATGAGAGGTAGGCACTCTTTTTCTGTCATCTTCAGAAAAGTTTGATTCTTTTAAGCACAAAGTCATACACACCGTGTTTTGTTCATGAATAATGTTGTATATTCAAAGGTTACTCATAGGTGGATGGTATTGTTAAGATGCACTTGTAATTGTACTTTTTAGGATGATATCAACATTCTGAATTCAACATGTGGTTATTAGCTAGCTAAGGTATTAGCAGGCTATTGTATGTGTGAACGATGGCTAGCTCCTCGAATGATCCCAGTCCCTCCTATTGTGCATCTGTTGTAGAAAGAGGCGACGATTCGTGGAACATATGTGCTCTACAAATGTTTGATTTCCTTTTAGATGCAGGTAAGTGGTTTTATCTATGCAAACTATGTTATGTATAATAAGGAGAGGCTGTACCAATTTTTGTATTCAAAAATCATTTTGATGCATTATGAGAGAAAGAGGCGACGATTCACAGAACATATGTGCACTACAAATGTTTTTATTTCCTTTTGGGTGCAGATGCAGGATGCAGAGAGTGAATTCTGATTAATTAAAACTACCTGATCTCCAAAGTCCACGTCTATAGTTCCAATCAACCACACACAACACAGAGTTATAGCGGTGCAGTATAGCACCGGTTAAATAAGCATTTCACGGCAAGTTTGTTGTATTCGGCGCATGTGACAAATATAATTTGATTTGATTTGTGGCCATACCACCCTGAACTTGGATGGGAGAATACCTGGGAATACCAAAATCAAATCAAATCAAATTGTATTGGTTGCATACACATATTTAACAGATGTTATTGTGGGTCTAGTGAAAAGCTTGTGTTCCTAGCTCCAACAGTGCAGTAATATCTAACAATGCACAGAAATCCAAAAAGTAAATGAATGGAATTAAGAAATATAGAAATATTAGGACAATCAATGTCGAAGTCCAGAGTATAATATATATATATATACGTTGCCTTGATGACAGCTTTGCACACTCTTGTCATTGTAAAGACTGTCCTGTGAGGATCCAGATGGGTCAGATCAGACCCTCTCTCACCCACAGAGGTTGGGTTTGACAGTTCAAACCTTTCAGCTATCTCCCTCTCCAAATTCACACAGGAATGTGCCTTTGTTTCACAGACGTTCTCCTGCCGAAACTCTAACACGTTCTAAAGCGAATACTGTAACAATTTTTCTAACGTAGTACGTGAGGAATGGTTAGAGCCGATCTAAAGAATAATAATGTCATTTCGGTTGTTATTTTGTTATGTCATTAAAAATGTTATAAAGGAAATACTGTAACTTGAAAAATATATATACTACATGTACGACATCTCCATCCTCTACGTTGTGTATGAAATATGAAAAATGATGAAAGTGTTTTTGTTAAGAGAGGCATGTGATTTTAGATACTATAAGATACATTTCTTTCTATAACTTTGTACAAGTGAGAAGTCACTGCCCCCTGAGTGAGATTAGAGAGCATGTCAGCCTCACGAACCACCCCTTTTGAATTAACTATATAAAACTGTGTGTTAAGAATTAACATATGAGACAAGGAAGGCGTGTAGCTACAGGTCATGTGCAAAGTGGTTTGAATCATGAAATCTCAACACGAGGTAGAGACGAGAAGCTCACCTCCCGGACAATCACTGGTACGGCTGAATAGCTGTCCTTAGCAAAGTATCTAGAAAAGTGAATTGAAGTAGGACCATTCTACTACCCCATTCTCCGGCCCCTGTCTTTTCTTCACGCAAATGACAGGGATTTTATTATTTTTTATTTATTTTACCTTTGCTTAACTAGGCAAAATAAGAACAAATTCTTATTTTCAATGACAGCCTAGGAACAGTGGGTTTACTGCCTTGTACCGGGGCAGAATGACAGATTTTTACCTTGTCAGCTCGGGGATTTGATCTTGCAACCTTTCGATTACTAGTCCAACGCTCTAATCACTAGGCTAACTGCCACCGATTTGGACCACGTCTCGGAGAAACAGTATATCCTTTGCGTCGGATTCATTAAAGAAAAAATCTTCAAGTTTGAGGTGAGTAATCGCTGTTCTGATATCTAGAAGCTATTTTGGGGCATAAGAGACCATAGCAGCAACATTATGTACAAAATAAGTTACAAACAGTGGCATGTAAATAAATCTTGGTGGAGCAAACAAAATAGAAAACATGCCAGCAAAGCCAATACACAACACTAAACAATTAATGAATTGCACTATAATGGTGATAAATGGTGCCCACAAACTGCACATACATAAAGCCTACAAAAAGCTATCCCAACAGCAAAGTCCCAACAGCAGTACCGACACCTTACCACTGCTATCTGGCTATCAGCGGTGCCTTGTCTGGCAGCGAAACAGTTCATTCAGCCTCATTTACTGCCTTAAAAAAACATAGCTGATATGGCTGACTTGATTTAACAAATGTGGTTTCTACTGTAAATTAGATGTACAAACTATAGCATAAGGGGACGACGAGCGGATCATACAAGTATATACGTTTAGCATCTCCTGGTCTTCCTGCGCATAGCCTACAAGACACTGATGCTAACCTTTGTAATATCTACATTTTAAAAAGTCTAATAAATCCATTTAATATAGCCTACACTATCACAATAAACCAATTATTTATTTTTAGATAGGTCTAAAGAAGCTGTTGTATATTTCAGAAGAACAGAATAGCATACTCTGAGTTGTCCTTATGTTAGACCCTGAAATGGTTATGCCATATGGCTGTGGGCTAAACTAGTTCATTTAGCAGACAAGATTTGCTTAGAATTTTGTGGCATTATTTGTTATTATTTTATAGTATGAAGAATACCTTAAAATAGCTGAGCAGTGACGCTCCCCATCCAACCTGACAGAGCTTGAGAGGATCTGCAGAAAATAATGGTAGAAACTCCCCACATACAGGTGTGCCAAGCTTGTAGTGTAATACCCAAGAAGACTCTGAGGCCATAATCGTGCCAAAGGTGCTTCAGCAATGCACTGAGTAAAGGGTCTGAATACTTATGTAAATGTGATATTTCAGGGGATTTTTCAATACATTTGAATATCTCCACACAATACCCCATAATGACAAAGTGAAAACATGTTTTTAGAAATGTTGGAAAATGTATTGAAAATGAAATGCATGTATTGACTCAGGGGTGAGAATACTTATGTAAATGAGATATTTTTGTATCTCATTTTCAATAAATTTGCAAACTTTCTAAAAACCCATTGTTTTCTTTGTCATTATGGGGTATTGAGGGGGGGGGGAACAATTTAACCCATTTTAGAATAAGGCTGTAACGTTTCAAAACAATTGGTAAAAAGTCAAGAGGTCTGAATACTTTCCGAATGCACTGTATATTTTAGGAATGATGCAGACAATTATGTTGATAGAATCTATCTGCAATATTAAAGCTGAAAAATAAATACAAACACATCAATAAAATTAGTATTTTTATGGTTAAATTTATCTTCCTCAAACTTGAAACTCACACACCGCCTATGTATGCCAATTAGGCTCTACATCGATTGTAAAGTGGTGCTCTCACTCGCCCATGACCAGGCGTGTTCCGGATATTTGGGGATCACGAAGACTTATAACTGAGTCCTTCAACCTTTTTTCTGTCCAGGTTTGAAGTCTGAGTTGGTTCAATTTTGTAAAACATGTCATGTATGTCAACTCACTGGGAAAGCGAATCAAACAGTTCCTCTATACCTCTCTGCCCGATTCCTTCGGTGGGGGAACCATTTGAACGAGTGATAATCGATTGTGTAGGTCCGTTGCCAAAAACCAGATCAGGTAACCAGTTCTTACTAACAATAATGTGCAGTGCTACTTGATATCTAGAGGCTATCCCTCTCCGTATTATAACAGCTAAGACTGTGGTTGAAGGCACTAGCGAAGTTCTTCTCTACGTTTGGACTCCCTAAAGTAATCCAAACTGATCAGGGAACCAACTTATGGTCAAAACTGTTCTCAAATGTGTTAAAAGATGCGGTGTATTTCTCATCAGTTCTCCAGTCCGTATCATCCGGAGAGTCAACAGTCCCCCGAACGCTGGTATCAAACGCTAAAGGCAATGCTACACAAGTATTGCATGGCTATCAGTACCGATTGGGATAAGGGGGTACCCTTTGTCCTATTTGCTATCAGGGAAACAATACAAAAGTCCTTAGGGTTCAGCCCTGCGGACCTTGTTTTTGGACACACCCCACAGGGTCTGCTAAACGTTTTGAAGGAGCATATCCTATCTCCTACACCCAGTAGCACCCCTAAAAATGTGTTGTATTATGTCAGTAAGATGCGGGAGAGACTGAAGGCCGCATGTGCGTCAGCTCCAAAGTCTCTATCCTTGTTTCAAAAAACGCATGAAGATACATTATGACAAAGAGCCTGTTGGCCGTTCTTGCACCAGGGGTACACATTTTAGTTTTGTTGCCAATCCCTGGCTCACCTCTGTCGGCACATTTGTCTGGGCCATATCTTGTGGAAAAGAAACTATGTGACACCAATTATGTGATAAAGACCCCAGATGGTAGGCATTCTTTCCGTGTGTGTCATTTTACTGGCAAAACCCAGTAACAGCTCCTGGAGTTCCCTGTGCATTCTCGTTCCGAAGCCTGATGGTACGTCCCGCATCTGTACGGACTATCGTCCCGTAAATGCCGTTACAAAGTCTGATTATCTTCCTCTACATCGCTTAGATGACTGCATTGATAGAGTTGGCTCTGCTGCTTACGTAAGTAAGTTAGATTTGCTAAAAGGTTATTGGCAGGTGCCTCTGACCTCTCGAGCTTCTGATATTTCGGCTTTTGTTACGCCTGGTAACTTCATACAATACACTGTGATGCCCTTTGGAATGTGTAATGCACCTGCTACTTTTACAGCGCCTAGTTAATTTTGTGACTAGGGGGCAGTATTTTAATTTTTCGAAATATAACGTTCCCTTAGTAAACGGGATATTTTGTCAGGACAGAAATATGCATATAATTGACAGCTTAGGATAGAAAACACTCTAAAGTTTCCAAAACTGTAATAATATTGTCTGTGAGTATAACAGAACTGATATTGCAAGCTATTTCGCCTACAAAAATAATATTGTTGTAAAAAAGGAACAACTGGGAGTCTCGTGAGTGAAAACATCCGAAGCTCATCAAAGGTAAACAATTTAATTTGATTGCTTTTCTGAATTCCGTGACCAAGTTACCTGCAGCTAATTGGACAAAATGCTATGCTAGGCTATCGATAAACTTACCCAAATGCTTGTCCAGCTTTGGCTGTAAAGCAAATTTTGAAAATCTGAGATGACAGGGTGGCGAAATAGCTCCGTTTGTTCTTCACGTTTGGCTGAGAAATCGGAAATTGCGGTCACGACAACGCCGAAAAATATTCCAAATTAGCTCCATAATATCAACAGAAACATGGCAAACGTTGTATATAATCAATCCTCAATGTGTTTTTCAAATATCTATTCGATAATATATCCACCGGGACAATTGGTTTCTCAGTAGAAGCGATTGGAATAATGGCTACCTCTGTACTTTACGTGAGATTTTCTCCGGGAGCATCATGTGACCACTTGCGCAATGTAGCCCCCTACGGGTATTCTTCAACATAGATGCGTAAAACTATGTCACAATGCTGTAGACACCTTGGGGAATACGTAGAAAGCGTAGGCTGGTTCATAGCACATTCACAACTCAATGGGGACTCATTGGCACGCAGCGCTTTCAAAATATGGGGCACTTCCAGATTGGATTTTTCTCAGGCTTTCGCCTGCAACATCAGTTATGTTATACTCACAGCCAATATCTTTACAGTTTTGGAAACTTTACAGTTTTGGAAACATGTTTCTATCCAAAGCTGTCAATTATATGCATATTCTAGCATCTTGTCCTGACAAAATATCCCATTTAAAATGGGAAAGTTTTTTTCCCAAAAATGAAAATACTGCCCCTAGAGTCGCAACAGGTTAAGAAAAGGCTAAGCTGTGTCTCAATATATTTCACTTGTGATTTTCATGAATAGGAATATTTTCTAGGAATATTTATGTCCATTGCGTTATGCTAATTAGTGTCAGTCGATGATTACGCTCCCTCGTGTGGGATGGGGAGCCACTAGAGGTTTAACATTGTGTTCGCGGATGAGCCAAATTGTACTGCTTACCTTGACGATGTGGTGATTCATTCATCTACTTGGTCTGATCATCTCACCACCTTGAAAAGTGTGTTTCAGCAGTTGGAGAATGCTTCTTTAACTCTCAATTTGGCCATGTGTGAGTTTGGGAAGGCTACTGTGACTTACTTAGGGAAGCAGGTAGGACGAGGTCAAGTGCGCCCAGTCACTGGCAAAGTGGAAGTAATTGTTGCTTTTCCTGCTCCCACGACTTGCCGCCAGTTTCACAGAATCCTGGGGATGGTAGGGTACTATCATACATTCTGTAAGAATTTTTTGACGGTAGTAGCTCCCCTTACATCTCTGCTCAGTCCCAAAGTAACATTTTGTTCCCAGGGGGGAAGGGGAAGGCACCTTGGGAGTGCTTAGGCAAGAGGCCTGCGGGCATACATATACCCTTAGTATGTACTTTGTCTATGCACACTAGGTAAGACCTGGGCGGACCACCCCCTGTATTTTGGTTAGCGCGCAAGGTGGTGCTAAGAATAGGTGGGTAGGTAGGAGAGGGGGCTCTTTAACTTTAACTTTCTTTGCTTTGGTTGCGTCCAGCCCCTTTTCCCCACTTTACCGTGTGAAGGAAATACATTCCCTGTTAACGGTAAAATTCTCTGCCTCTATCATCCTTACCAGCACCTACAATCCCATACCTCTTTCACTCCACAGAGAGTTGAGTTGTAGTGGGGTGTTGCATTCCCTCCACCAAGAGGCATACGTAACACAAGTGTTGATACCACTTCTATGAGCTGTTTTGACTGCACCCTTTCAAATACAGTATGTCAGGTGATTTTGTACACAGTTATACCTTGTTATGACCAGCACATAAGGTGCTCCATCTCTCTGAAGTTGATCTGTTTATCTGGTCAATCTAATGCAGTTCCCCCTCCAACCTCTAACTTCATATTATGTCTCCAGAGAAACCTGGATTCAAATAAATACTTTTTTAGATTTGCTCTAGAATAACTACTTTTTTGTGGGAATACTCACCTACACAGCTTTCTGAGCATAGCTGAGTTCTGTATTGCAGTTTTATCAAGTATTTATACCCTTGGCAGATTTTAAAATGCACGAAAATAGGGTAATTTTGGTTTTGTACATAGCCATATGATACGTGATATAGAAAAGTACAATCTTAGGCGAGTACATGGAGAGCTATATCTCTGCTGGTGATCTGTCTATCTGTTCATAATTACTGGTACAGGTCCCCCTCCACCCTCTGGTAACTTGTTAGTATGTCTCCAGAGAAACCTAGATTCAAATAAAGGTCCTATTTAGGTGGAATTAGGTGTTTTTGGCTGGGATCCAAATTACCTCAAAGAACCTGATTTTTTTTAAAGTCCATTTTGATACAGAAAAACTAAACAATGATTTAAATGTATTGAGAACAAGTTGATTGACAAAGTCATGACATATTTGAAGAATTTCATTAACCACCCTTGGGCTATGATCAGAAATATGTCTCTAGGGTCAAAATTACCCCAGTCAGTAGAATGAGGGGTTATTCAAAATACGTTGGATAGCCAAGTCTCAATAGTTTTTCTTTTCTTTTTTTCCCCCATCAATTAACCCACCTTAAAAGGACCAAGCAGCGTGATTGGGAGGAACAGCTCTTAATGGAGAAATGGACCCGGGAGAAGGATGAATGGGTAACAACCTGGAGGAGGTTGAGAGTTGGTCGATCGAACCAGGGAGAGTGCCAGAGCCTGCATCTTTGGAACAGTGTGAGGAGGGATACAGGAGAATGGAGGAACGGCAAAGATATAAGGGTACACGGCTAGCACGGAAGCCTGAGAGGCAGCCCCAATATTTTTTTTGGGGGGGGACACACGAGGAGAGGTGCACCTCGCCCCGAGGTGCGTGTCTCCAGGCCGGTACCACCAGTGCCGGCACCACGTACCAGGCCACCAGTGCGCCTCCAGGATCCAGTACTCCCTGTTCCTGCTCCTCGCACGCCCTGAGGTGCGTGTCCCCAGCCCGGTACCTCCAGTGCCGGCACCACGCACCAGCCTATAGTGCGACTCGGCAGTCCAGTACGCCCTGTTCCTTCTCCCCGCACTCGCCCTGAGGTGCGTGTCTCCAGCCTGGTACCAGGCCACCAGTGCGTCTCCAGGGTCCAGTACTCCCTGTTCCTGCTCCTCGCAGTCGCAGTGCGCCTCGCCAGTCCAGAGCGTCCGGCAACAGTACCCAGTCCAGAGCGTCCGGCTACAGTACCCAGCCCAGAACGTCCGGCTACAGTACCCAGTCCAGAGCATCCGGCAACAGCACCCAGTCCAGAGCGTCCGGCAACAGTCTACAGACCGGAACCTCCTACGACGGGCCGCAGACCGGAACCTCCTATGACGGGCCGCAGACCGGAACCTCCTACGATGGGCCGCAGACCGGAACCTCCTACGTCGGGTCACAGTCCGGGACCTACCACGACGGGTCGCAGTCCGGAGTCTACCACAATGGGTCACAGTCCGGAACCTACCACGACGGGTCACAGTCCGGATCCGCCAGAGTCTCCCTCCAGTCTGGATCTGCCAGAGTCTCTCTCCAGTCCTGAGCCGCCAGATTCTCCCTCCTGTCCTGAGCCGCCAGAGTCTCCCTCCAGTCTGGATCTGCCAGAGTCTCTCTCCAGTCCTGAGCCGCCAGATTCTCCCTCCTGTCCTGAGCCGCCAGAGTCTTCCTCCTGTCATGAGCCTCCAGAGTCTCCCTCCTGTCCAGAGCCGTCAGCCAGCCAGGAGCCGCCAGAGCCGTCAGCCAGCCAGGAGCCGCCAGAGCCGTCAGCCAACCAGGAGCCGCCAGAGCCGTCAGTCAGCCAGGAACTGCCAGAGCCATCAGCCAACCAGGAGCTGCCAATGCCGCCTGTCACGCCGGCAATGCTGGAATCTCCCTCCTGTCCAGAGCTGCCAGAGCCGCTCCTCAGTCCAGTGACGCCCGCTACGATGATCTTCAGTCCGGCGTCCGCTGCGAGGGTCCCGCTCCAAAGGAGCCACCTAAGTGGGCCAAGACTGAGGTAGAGCGGGGTCCACGTCCTGCACCCGAACCACCGCCGTGAAAAAGGCCCACCCGGACCCTCCCCTTTATATTAGGTTTTGCGGCCGGAGTCCGCACCTTTTGTGGGAGGGGTACTGTCACACCCTGACCTGAGTATTCTTTGTTTTCTTTATTGTTTTGGTTAGGTCAGGGTGTGACATGGGTGATGTATGTGTTTTGTGTACTGTCCAGGGGTTTTGTAGGTTTATAGGGTTGTTTATCATCTATGTGTTTATATATGTCTATGGTTGCCTAGATTTGTTCTCAATTAGAGGCAGGTGTTTATTGTTGTCTCTGTTTGGGAACCACATTTAGGCAGCCATCTTCTTTGGGTATTTCGTGGGTTATTGTCTGTCTAGTTGCCTGTGTCTGCACTGTTTATATATTTATATATAGTGTCATATTTGTTGTTTTGTAAGTTTGTATTCATATCACGCTGCGCCTTGGTCTCCTCTCTACGAGGATCGTGACAAACACAGATACACTACATGCTAAACTTGAAACTGGTCAATATTAGTGCCAAATACAATTAACTACTGTAAACACCCTAGATTTTGAACCTACAAAATAATACTAAAAAAATATACCGTGACAGACTGATCAGGAGAAGGAAATGGAGGTGAATTGGACACACACTCAAAAAACACAATTAACGTAACAAGACAGGCAAAGGACTACAACTCACAACGAAATAGAAAGCAGGGAAGGCCAAAATACAACTGGAGATGTCCACTCTAAGAACTCAATGAAGTAAAAGCCCTTGCCCAGAGAAGAGTGTGGTGAAGAGCTATGGCGAACGCCCTAAACTCCAAAATAAACCAAAGGGACTAAGTCAAGTTAGTCAGTGACAGACGTCTGAGTGTAATAATGAGTGCACTTTAACATGTCTCTTTCTTGAGATAAAATCATCTGCTGAGGTTCGAAGAGATCCACACTCCACACACAAGCACATACACTTCCAGCATATCATAACCCAGACACATCCACTGAACTTCGGGGGGAATTGAAACCGCACATCAAGCATCAGGCAAGCGTATGAAATAAAGGTGATAGAAATGAAAGAAAGGCCAGGAGCTGATAAAAACATGCAAAATAGAGGTTTATAATAATAGAGCTTGCCTATATCTTTGAGTTATTAGTACTCTTGTTCAATTTCTATGACATGTACGTGAAAAGGGAGAGGGTACAGAGAGAAAGAGTACATCTGGAACAATCTAGGATTTGAGGGTCTAAAAGCATCTCTTAGATGATCCTGAGATAGAGCTCCTGATATGGCCTGTGTAAGAATCCCTGTGAAATTAACTTCTTAAATAGGGATTGGAGAGAATTGAGGAGGAGCGGAAGAGGAGGAAACAAGGATCGACTAACTTCAATCGAGAGGCAAGTAGCCGTGGCACTACTGTAACGTATATAGAGTAACGTTGTAGTCGTGGCACTACTGTAACGTATATAGAGTAACGTTGTAGTCGTGTCACTACTGTAACGTATACATAGTAACGGTGTAGTCGTTGCACTACTGTAACGTATATAGAGTAACGTTGTAGTCGTGTCACTACTGTAATGTATATAGAGTGATGTTGTACTCGTGGTACTACTGTAATGTATATAGAGTAAGGTTGTAGTCAAGGCACTACTGTTATGTATATAGAGTAACGCTGTAGTCGTGGCACTACTGTAATGTATATAGAGTAATGTGGTAGTCGTGGTACTACTGTAATGTATACTGTAATGTATATAGAATAATGTTGTAGTCGTGGTACTACTGTAATGTACATAGAGTAATGTTGTAGTCGTGGCACTACTGTAACGTATACATAGTAACGGTGTAGTCGTTGCACTACTGTAACGTATATAGAGTAACGGTGTAGTCGTGGCACTACTGTAATGTATATAGAGTAAAGTTGTAGTCGTGGCACTACTGTAATGTATATAGAGTAAAGTTGTAGTTGTGGCACTACTGTAATGTATATGTAGTACAGTTGTAGTCGTGGCACTACTGTAATGTATACAGAGTAACATTGTAGCCGTGGCACTACTGTAACGTATATTGAGTAACGTTGTAGTCGTGGCACTACTGTAACGTATATAGAGTAATGATGTAGCCGTGGCACTACTGTAACGTATATTGAGTAACGTTGTAGTTGTGGCACTACTGTAATGTATATAGAGTAAAGTTGTAGTCGTGGCACTACTGTAATGTATACAGAGTAAAGTTGTAGTCGTGGAACTACTGTAACGTATATTGAGTAACGTTGTAGTTGTGGCACTACTGTAATGTATATATATATATATTAAAGTTGTAGTCGTGGCACTACTGTAATGTATATAGAGTAACGTTGTAGTCGTGGCACTACTGTAATGTATATAGAGTAACGTTGTAGTCGTGGCACTACTGTAACGTATATAGAGTAATTTTGGAGTTGTGGCACTACTGTAATATGAATTGAGTAAAGTTGTAGTCGTGGTTCTACTGTAATATATATAGAAGTGACGTTGTAGTCGTGGCACTACTGTAATATGTATTGAGTAAAGTTGTAGTCGTGGCACTACTGTAATGTATATAGAGTGACGTTGTAGTCGTGGCACTACTGTAATGTATATAGAGTAAGGTGGCAGGTGTTTATGGAACACTATCATCCTCAAAAAAATAAAAGGTGCTTGTCTCTTTCTTCCGTAACTTATTCCTACCCGTATTGAATATTTAACAGAGAGATGGGGCACGTTTTCTCTTTTTACTATGACTCTCCATACACATCTACATTGATTCTGGTATCTTCTTGCTGTGTTTTTTTCCCTCTTTAATTTACAGTGGCTAATAAGTGCTCGTAAAAGTTTTTATGAACCACCTCCCTAGAAAGAGGGCTAGTTGGCCAAGGAACATGATAACTAGGGGCTTGATGAATGCAAACAAAGCATCACAGATGTCAACTGTGTTCATTGTTGATACACATGACCTCCACTTCAAAGCACCTGGCATTCCATTGAAAAAACTTGTGAAAGCCAAAAGAGAATTCCCCATTCACCACCGCTCACCTGTTTCACAACACTCTGCTTATGCATGGGCTCGACCCGAAAGGAGGTGGCCATTTGCAAAAGATTTTACCACAAGATGGTAATGAGCAAGCCTCAAGAGTATGAGCAGTAGACTTAATAAATGTAGGGACAATTTATAGTCTTTCCGATAGTAGAATGTTATTTAAGGATTGTTGTTTATCCTCTACGGGATCGCTCTCCCTATACCGGGACGGTTGAGCTAATGTGCGCTAATATGTTTAGCATGATGTTGTAAGTAACAGCAAACTTTCCAGGACATAGACATGTATTCTATGGGCATAAAGCTTACATTCTTGTTAATCGAACTGCACTGTCAAATTTACAGTAGATATTACATTGAAAAAATACCATGCTATTGTTTGAGGAGAGTGCATAACAAAAAACATATATCACGGCAACTGGTTAGATACATTCATCTCTGAAGATAGATAATGTACTTACATTCAGTAATCTTGCTCTGATTTGTCATCCTGAGGGTCCCAGAGATAAAATGCAGCATAGTTTTGTTTGATCAAATCAATTTTTATATTCAAATGTAGGAACTGGGTTCTACAGTTTGAACCCCTGCTGTCTCTGGCTCAACACCCACCCTGCCCAGCCATCTAGATGTGTGAAAGTTAGTGTATAAGCTAATGATCCATCATGTATGACAATCCTGGTAGTGTGTAAATGTAATGTTGTATTATCATATCATTTTGTAAGTTCTCTATAGTTATATACTTGAAAATGTATCAATTGACCAATTCGGCACATTTGGGCAGACTTGCAAAATATTGTCCGGTATTGCAACGCTTCACTGGATCAATCTGAAACTTTGCACACACACACACTGTTGCCATCTAGTGGCCAACATCTAAATTGCGCCTAAACTGTAATATTATTTTATGGCCTTTCTCTTGCATTTCAAAAATGATGAAATAAAAACAAAATAGAAAACGCATGTTTTATTGTTTGTATTATCTTTTACCAGATTTCATGTGTTATATTCTCCTACATTAATTTCACATCTCCAGAAAATGGAAAGTGTTTCCTTTCAAATGGTATCAAGCATATGCATATCCTTGCTGCAGGTTCTGAGCTACAGGCAGTTAGATTTGGGTTTGTCATTTTAGGCGAATTTTTAAAAAAAAGTGTCCTTTAGAGGATTTATTAATGCTGCTTTTTTAAGGCTGAGTTGCAGATGCAGGTCTCTAGTTGGGAGTTGGTACACATCTTGTGGCTAACAGCACTAGCCTGAGCTGAATACCAAGTCCCTGTGGTGCAGCTGGTGGAACCACTGTAGAAGACACAGACAGCCCCAGAGTCCTAACACGCTCACATCACCAGTCTAAACTGTGGTCTGACATGTCATGCGACTTTCCAGGAACTAACACTAAAGATAAGCATTGAAGCAAAATGTGGTACTTTTGTTCTTCTGAAATTACATGATAATTATGCCCCAAGTAAAAGACAGAATAAAAGGAACCTCCTTCTCCATCCCCCCCAAAACACTATGACTCAGAATATCTCATTAGTAAATAAATAAATAAACACGCAGACACGTTCACATAGCAAGAGACAATAATTGGGGCCTGACCCGAAAGGAACCGTATGTGACCGAAGAATTTGTAACAGGATCTTTGATAGGCTTGAAGGTGATTATCTTCAGATACAGTCAGAACTGAAACAGCCCAATAAGTAAGTGTTAAAGAGGGGGCAAGGAGAGAAGAGCACATTTAATTTTGACTCACTTAAACTACCTTTGGTGACAGGCCAAAGCATTGACATCATTACTGAGTGTGAGAGTCTGGGTTGTCTCGGACGCAGTCTGTCTGTCTGCCACGGGACAATGGGGTAAGGCACTCTGATTTTTACAGGGAGTGCTCCTTCTGATGGATGTGCTTCCCGTTTTGTGCCGAGTACAGGGGAATCAAATCTGATTGACACCCACTGTCATACGAAAAACAACTCCTGCCCTCCACTTTGGGTGAACTGTGGTTAATTCGAGGCTGCATGGCCGACGTGAGCCTTTTTACCTGTCAAGGGGAAGGCTGAATTTGGAGGCCATTTTACCAAAGTGCCACCTGCTTTGTTCCATTTCTCTCCCATCTTTCTGTGTCACTGTTCAGGTTCAGCTCTTTGCTTTGTGCCACTTTGAAAGCACCTGAACACTGCTGCGTAAACGTATAGTTTCTCTCTGTACCTCACCATGTTCAAAATTCTAGATGTTGGGCAAAAGCACACGGAAAATGTTCTTAATTTGCTCCCGTCTGGTTGGTACTACAGGAAATGGAGAAGGTGTGTTGTGTCTTAATTGTCAAGCCTTAACATCATATCCTGGGGGTCCAAATCCTGACGCAAATATGACCAGTCTGTCAATATGGCCGCCCTCCTAGCCACTACTGTGTAGGACAAGCAGCCTGTACTCAAGAAAGAAGCCTGGGGGACTTGAGAGGCCAGAGCGGGAGTTGTTTCGAGCGCAATTGGCAGTGCCAGGAGAGTTGGCGACTGTAGTTGGCACCCGCCCTGGCTGAGGAATCAGCAGACAGCTCGTCTGTATTGGGAGGAAAAGCCTCCCTCGACCCTCTTTTCTCTCACTATCTCTCTCTCTCCCTCCCTATTTCTCTTTCCAGACTTAAACTCTCCACCCTTAGGCAATGTATTTTCTTGTCTTTTATGTCGGGGGACTTGGGTGGCATCGCATAGCTTCGGAAAAAGAAAAGCCTGCTCGGGCTCATTTGATGTGCATTCTTTCTAATTGGCACAATGAAAGGATGAAAGAATGGCATCTTAGGGATGCCACCCGTGAAAGGAGACTTGATGAGCAAACTAGGGATCCAAGCAGTGTTGCCATCATGAACAACTCAAATCACATGGTTATTTCATGCTGTAGTAGCGGGTAAGGGAATATGCACAGTACCGACAGTACGTACACTATGTAGTCTAATGAAAGATGGAGAGTATAAGTGAGTAGCGGCGGTTTACAATGAGCATTTACATATGTGACAATAGCTAAATGGAAAAACCATTGGATTAAATAATAATGATAGGCTGGCATACTTTAAAGCCACGGAGAAACAGTTAAGCCGCACTTGATTTTACATTTCTGGTATCTAACCTGAATGTAATGAGGTACAATTTAAGTGAAAAGAGAAACAGATTAAGGAACGAGAGACGTGAAATAAATGCCTTATTCTTGATGGCAGGTCTAAACTACCAAGCTAAATCCATATTTTATGCAATAACTTTATCAAAAAGACTCAAAAAGACTCACTGAGCCTAAAACTCACAGATTGAATTGACTGAGATCCAATGAAATCATGAGGTCGATGTGACCACCGCTCAGGCACACTGAACCACATCATGGGAAAACTTGAGCATTGGGAAGGCGCTGCTTATACCGCCAGCCGGTGCCAAACAAAGTTACAGAGGTGGAAAATTATGGAACACCCTCTGGTTTTAACCTCTTGAGCTTATGGCTCAATACTGCCCCCGTTGGAGGAAGTGCGTGCCCATAGTAAACTGAAAATATTTTTTTCCAAAATTGCTAATATATGCATATAATAATAATAATTGAATAGAAAACACTCTAAAGTTTCTAAAACCGTTTAAATTATGTCTGTATGTAAAGCAGAACTCTCAGGGCAGCCTTTCTCCCAAACTCTCTCTTGTCAAGAGAAAAGTTGGGTCAACTTTGACGTCATCGCCCCCACCCTTCCCAGGCAGCTACCGATCTGGGAACAGTATGTATTTGTTCAGCGCGATGTCTGCTTTCAATTGGCACGTTCATTGTTTGAATTTCGCGCTCCCTCATCCTTTGGCGGGCGAAAATGCCCGGTTCACTCTCACATACATGCACTCTATTGCGCGCGGCCGATTTGGGGAACGTTCTTTTCAATAGACACCAGTTGAAGCCGGTTCGTTTGTTCGCGATGATCATTGTTTTACATGATAAAAACATCATTTTGCTCGATTCTGCACTTAGTTTGACCAGTTTAGTCAACATATAATATGTAATTTTGAAGTTTGATTGCGCAAGAGTGCGGGACCAGAAGGAGCAGAAGTTATTTTGGGTGCATTTCAGCTGAAGCTGTTAGCATATGCTAATACAAAGACGCACAACTTGAAACCAAACGATGTATTGGGTAAGTATGACTCCTTCTACGTCTTCTGATCGAAGAACATCAAAGGTAAGGGAATATTTATGTGGTTATTTTGGGTTTCTGTGGACTCCAAACGTAGAGGAGACACTGCTAATATCTGAGCGCCGACTCATAGCATAGACTAGTGAACGAATTCTGTAACGTTAAAAATAAATGTAACACAGCGGTTGTATTAAGAAGAAGTGTATCTTTGTAACTATATGTAGAACATGTATATTTAGTCATGTTTATTGCTTGTTATCTGACGTTATCTGTCCGAGCTATCATAATTTCTCCGGACATTTTGAGTAGCATTTTTGAAATGTCGTCATTGTAAACAGAGATTTATGGATATTAATGGCATATTATTGAAAAAAAAAAAAATGTACTGTGTAACATGTAATATTACTGTCATCTGATGAAGATTTTCAAAAGGTTAGTGAATTATTTATTTTTTTAATCCTACTTTTAAATTTTATATTTTCTGGGACAAAATGGCCGCCGCTTGCATTTTGTTTCGGTGGTGGTCTAATATAAATGTGTGCTATGTTTTCGCCGTAAAACATTTTAGAAATCTGACTTGCTGGGTAGATGAACAAGGTGTTTATCTTTCATTTGAGCTATTGGACTTGTGTAGGTGTGGAGGTTAAATATGTCTAAGAATATTTTTTCACATTTTGCGTTATGCTAATGAGCTTGAGCCGTAGTCACGATCCCGGATCCGGGATGGGTAGCATCAAGAGGTTAAGCAATTTCGAAAAATATATTTTATAGTCTAACCTTTTACGAATAAGAAGAGCTAGAGTGCCATACATTTGCATACTGTTTGCGATTTGGCAAACAAAGAAGAACAGGCAAATGCTAATGTACATCCTGTCACGTCTGCTCCCGCTCTACCTCCCCCTGGCGCTTGAGGGGGCCAGGCTGCCCTGCATCACGTACTCCTGCCGTCTATTACACACACCTGCATTCCCTCGTCACGCACATCAGCGATATTGGACTCACCTAGACTCAATCATCACCTGTCTATTACCTCCCCTATATTTGTCAGTTCCCCAGCTCTGTTCCCTGCTCTGTTCCCCGCTGCTGCATTGATTGTTTTTTGTCTGTGTTTACTAGTTTGCTGGCGCTGTTCCGGTCTCGTTCCATGTCCGTTCTTTATTAAATGTTTGACTCCCCGTACCTGCTTCGTCTCTCCAGCGTCATGGTCTTTCATTATTCACTAAAAGGCTGAACAAAGACATTCCATTGAAAAAGAAAATCCCATCTGTATTAGGGTTGTCACAATACCATTATCATGATACTACAATACTAAATGTGTTATGGCAAAGAGGATAACACAAAGCAGACTAAACTCTTTAGTCTTTTAAAAACCTGCTTTATGTAAATGTCTTATAGCTTGGAAAATGACTCCAAATGACAGTAAGGTTGTTTGTTCACAAAATGACTGTTTTTCTCTCAAAATTAAGTCTGCTTCATGTTTTGTTTGCTTGTCATGATACTTCTGAGTATGGTGATACTGGTAGTGTGACAACCGTAATCTGTATCTGGACAACATACAACAGCGATGGACATTGAACAGTGATGGATCTTAATTTAAAGGAGGTATGACAGCTCACCCCATTGGCTTTGCTCAGGGCTTGGAAGTAAATGCTGTAGCTCTTGGACGAAGAGAGGGGGGGGTTCCAGTAGCCGTTGTAGGTCTTGTTGTCGCCTACGGTGAAGGGCTGAACCACAGTCAGGTAGGTGGGCGGGAGCTCCGCCGCAAAGTAGTGGGGCGAATCCAAGATGGAGGCATTCTTGAAGCTGACGGGGACGGGGAAGCACTCCTGCGCGTCGGCTGCCCGCCGCACCTTCTGCTTGCGTTCCTCTTTCACCACCAACTGGTAGACACTGGGGAGGAACATAGGGCAAAGGCCAAGGGTCATCATCAGAGTTCTGACCAGTGCCTTTAGAAAGTATTCACGCCGCTTGACTTTTTCCACATTTTGTTGTGTTACAAGGTGGGATTAACATTTATTTAATTGTCATTTTTTAACAACGATCTACACAAAATTCTATGTAATGTGAAAGTGGAAGCAAAATTCTAACATTTGAAAAAATGTAAGAAAAAGAAAATAGTAACAAATCTTCATTACATAGGTATTCAACCCCCTTAGTCAATACATGTTAGAATCACCTTGGCAGTGATTACAGCTGTGAGACTTTTTGGGGAAGTCTATAAGAGCTTTGCACACCTGAATTGTACAATATTTGCACATTATTCAGCCATTTTTAAGTTATGCCGTGGATTTTCAAGACATTTCATTTACAAAACTGTAGCTACGCCACTCAGAAACATTCAATGTCGTCTTGGTATGCAACTCCAGTGTATATTTGGCATTGTGTTTCAGGTTATTGTCCTGCTGAAAGGGGAATTTCTCTCCCAGTGCCTGTTGGAAAGCAAACTGAACCAGGTTTTTTTCTGGGATTTTGCCTATGGTCTATTCCGTTTCTTTTTATCCTAAAAAAAACTAGTCCTTGCCGATGACGAGCATAGCAATATGATGCAGTCACAACCATGCTTGAAAATTTGAAGAGCGGTATTCAGTGATGTGTGGTGTTGGATTTGCCCCAAATATAACACTGTATTCAGGACATAAAGTTAATTTCCAGTTTTAATTTAGCGCCTTATTTCAAACATGATGCATTTTTTTTAAATATTTGTATTCTGTACAGGTTTCCTTCCTCTCCAGCAACTGAGTTAGGAAGGACATTTGTAGCTTTGTAGTAACTGGGTGTATTGATAGACCATCCAAAGTGTAATTAATGGTGAAAACCCTGAGTGGTTTCCTTCATCTCCGGCAACTGAGTTAGGAAGGACGCTTGTAGCTTTGTATTGACTGGGTGAATTGATACACCATCCAAAGTGTAATTAATAACTTCACCATAGCCTCATAGTGAAAACCCTGAGCGGTTTCGTTCCTCTCTGGCAACTGAGTTAGGAAGGACGCATGTAGTTTTGTAGTGATTGGGTGTATTGATACACCATCCAAAGTGTAATTAATAACTTCACCATGCTCAAACGGCTATTCAATGTCTGCTTTAAACATTTTCACCCATCTTTGTGAGGCATTGGAAAACCTCCCTGTTTTTTGTTGTTGAATCTGTGTTTGAAATCCACTGCTATATTGAGGGACCTTAGAGCTAATTGTATGTGTGGGGTACAGAGATGAGTCATTAAAAACATATTCTTAAACACTATTATTGCACACAGTGCACCATTCATCTTATCAAGGCTTGCAATAACAAAAGGCTTGAATACTTATTGACTCAAGACATTTCATCTTTTCATTTTAATTAATTTGTAAAAATGACAAAAAACATAATTCCAATTTGACATTGAAGGGTATTGTGTGTGTGTGACACAAAATCTCAATTTAATACATTTTAAATTCAGGCTGTAACACAACAAAATGTGGAAAAAGTCAAGGGTGGTGGATACTTTCTGAAGGCACTCTATGCAGCGTCTCAGAGTAGTAGTGCTGATCTAGGATCAGTTTGGTCTTTTAGAACACAATGAGTAAGATTATATGGATATGGGGTACCTGATTCTGTGTTAGCACTCCTACCCTAAGACGATTGATACATACGGCCCTTAACTCGACCCCAGGTTCCATAAGAAATGGGTTAAATATTGATTTAAAAATTAATTAATAAAAACAATTGAATTTAATAAGGAACTATCTAATGTCTGAATATATACATAGTGTTTAACATACAGAATGGGTTTGTTGTCTGTGTCGGGTCAGTTTAAAACTATATACAAAGTTTATCTGAGCAGAGAGTCTTACTGCTGCTCTCTCTTAAGCTCCAATCAACTATTCACTCCAAATTGACCACATTTCAAACGTTCATTTTGCTTTGCGATTAGTACGTTCATATCTCCAGTGTGAATTACATCACCTGCTGAATATGTGGACTTTTAACCAAAAAATATATAATGTTTGGTGACCTTTTGGAAAATAAAGGTAACTCTGTGGAAAATGATATGTTATTTATTTTAAATTTAGAATAGAAACCAACATATAAATACAGACTTGTCTGGGGGGAGCACTTCTATTGGGCAGTCATTTCTGTGAGGGACCAGTAGAGGGAAATCTACCCCTAATTAGAAGTGAGGAGCCAGAGGGAGTGGCCTTTAAACTGGCCTTTTTTGAAAGGCCCTGTCAATGGAGAGGAAGATAATGAGTGGTGGGTTTGTTTCTGCTCTGGGGTTCATGAATGGATAAGGACTTCTTTTGAGCCCTGGGGCGCTATAGTGGTTGTCCGCAATTATATCCATCTATGCCAAGAACCCACTTCACAATTATATGCAATTAGGGAAATGTATGTTTCAGTGAAGGACTAGGGCAAATGATCCTAGCCTCTAATTTGGCATCTTTCATATGGGATAATTGCTGATGACCAAAGGAGCGTGGATTTTCTCTGACAGAAAATATCAATTTCAAACTAATGGCTTTCAGAGACCAAACAAGTGCATTGGAAAAAAGGCTTAGTTGCATCCGTATGTGCAGGATGGATGTAACAACAGCCCGGCTGATCTTGTCATGAGCTTTTTTGGTAAACATTTTCATTAAAGCAAAGCTTTTATGTTCTACAGGCCATTATACTTTTTAAAGCATTATCTGTACACTATGTGAAATGTAGGCTATCGTTATTTCCAAGTAATGACTTGTTTTCAACATAAAACAACGTTTATCTGCACTAACTCTATCTTGCACTGACTCTATGCACACTCAGAAGACTATATATACACTCACTCACATACTCTTATTATTATCTATCCTGATGCCTAGTCACTTTACCCTGCCTTCATGTACATATCTACCTCAAATACCTCATTATTATCTATCCTGATGCCTAGTCACTTTACCCTGCCTTCATGTACATATTTACCTCAAATACCTTATTATGATCTATCCTGATGCCTAGTCACTTTACCCTGCCTTCATGTACATATCTACCTCAAATACCTTATTATTATCTATCCGGATGCCTTGTCACTTTACCCAGCCTTTATGTACATATCTACCTCAAATACCTTATTATTATCTATCCTGATGCCTAGTCACTAACCTGCCTTCATGTACATATCTGCCTCAAATACCTCATGCCTCTGCACATTGATCTGGTATTGGTACTCCCTGTATATAGCTCCATTCTTGTGTATTTTATTCCTCTTCTGTTACTATTTTTCTTTTAAGTATAATTTTTTAACTCTGCATCATTGTGAAGAGCTCGTAAGCAAGTTAACACCCATTGAATTCGGTGTATGTGACAAATAAAATGTGATTTGAAATATGGCAATGAACCTTATGCACTTAGGGGCATATTTGAAGTGTTTTACGAAAGGATTTAGTAGTTGATGAATCAGAAATTTTATATAGCATGCATATTATATAATAGAATACTGTAAATACCCACTTGGATTTAAATTCCTATTTAGCAATTTCACAAGTGTATTATTCCCTTCAGATATTTCAATTCTATAATTCTACACAAGGCCTGGAAATATTGTTAGCCCAATAGCAAGTACATAAGCATTTTCTTTCTGACCAAATGTTAGCCCGTAAGGGCAATTGAGGGATTCGGTTAACACTGGGAAATAGTTTCCTTCTGAGTTGTTAGGTTGAGCATAAAATGTCCTATTTCAATATGCACACACTAACCATATTTTCATGAATGTCAACAAACTGCTTGCGATTGATGTTCCTAAAGCGGTTAAGCTGTTGTTCCAAGCCAACGGCCAGTAGTGTTGAATTGGCATAAGTGAGGATGTCGTGTCTGTTTTGTCAAGGCTATGTTTTCAAAACTGGAACTAAATGCGATGAAACTTTTAAAAGAACTGTGTTGCTCTGCCAACTACAATACAAATTGAACTTGATCCCCTTAATGCATTTTGCATACAAATTGCACTTATATGAATGACTGCTTCTAATACCTCAAAACACCCACAGGAAGAACAATAATTCCGTTTTTAATTTAGGAGATTCTGTGGACTTCGGTGAACCATTTCAAGGTCAAGATAAATATGAATTGGATTCTGTGCTTATAACTTGTCTTTTTGAGAAAGAAAGGGGTAACACTTTAGTAAAAACCTGTGCAATTAGGCCTAAGCGTTAACTGCACTGTCATGTGTTGTGTATGAACAAATTAATTTCTTAGTGTGCAGATAAGCAGTTAAAACAATCAATATATACAATTTAATATAAATTCTTTCCACACACCATTATTTTGCGAATCTGACACCTCCATAATGCCATGCTAAAAAATGTGTGAGTTAGGCTTTATGCCAGAGTTTTCACATTTGAAGCAGACTAAGATGAAGTTAACACTTCCAAAATAGAGACACTTGGACATGTAACTTTTGACAGGAAGTGATGTCATAGTGTGGTACCTGACGGGAGCTCCTCTGGACTGGGCAGGCTTCAGCAGAACTGTGATGGTGGTGTCCGTCTCGTTCAGAGGAGGCGTGTCTGTCTCGTATTCCGGCATCGATGGGGCTGGTGGGGAAAGATTCAGAGGGGATGAGATCAAGTAAGTGTTCATTGGGGCACGCCATGGAACACTTTTTAAATGTTATGCCACAAAAGACTAATATGATTGAGTCTGTTTTAGTTACTTTTGTTTCTTAATGAACAAAACCCTGTTGAATTCCTATCTTTAAAATGCACTTGGTCTCCTCACATCGTGGCAATAATGGATTTAGCCCTGTGATTGCTGAAGCTAATCCAGAACGGAGTATGGCATACAGTAACAGTAAATAGACTATGGAATTGGCCTAAGTCAATATTGTCCATAAAGACATTGCTAAAGATTGACCTTTTTAAAGATGTATCCTAACACAAGCATGTTGGTATGAAAGCCTTGCCCTATACACGTCACGATAGTGCCATCTCTTTAAAATGTCACGTCTTCATTATCTCCAAAACATTCATTGGACAACATTGATTAGATAAACCAAGTCTGGAATTAGAAATGCCAATTCGTTCAGGAATCAAAGAGAAAGGTGTTGATGCTCCAGGCCGTCAAGGCTCTAGTCTATTGGATGACTGACAACTGAGACAGGGAATGTTTACTTTCAGAGATAAGAAGACAAATCCTTCATGCTTGTGTTACACCATTTCTATCTATGAATGTCAGGAATGACATGGTTCAAATGAATGGTGCACAATGATGAACAATGTTTGATTGCTACATTCGGTGTACTGTATGTGGGGTACGTTGTCATTCCAGTGATATTTTGACTGTCAGCAACAGCATTCGCGTTCCTAGGAAACTATGCAGTTTTTTGTTTTTTTACGTGTTATTTCTTACATTAGTACCCCAGGTCATCTTAGGTTTCATTACATACAGTCGAGAAGAACTACTGAACATAAGAGCAGCGTCAACTAACCATCAGTACGACCAAGAATATGACTTTGGCGAAGCGGATCCTGTGTTCTGCCTTTCACCCAGGACAACGGAATGGATCCCAGCCGGCGACCCAAAAAAATGACTTCGTAAAAAGGGGAAACGGAGCGGTCTTCTGGTCAGACTCCGGAGACGGGCACATTGTGCACCACTCCCTAGCATTCTTCTCGCCAATGTCCAGTCTCTTTGACAACAAGGTTTATGAAATCCGAGCAAGGATAGCATTCCAGAGGGACATCAGAGACTGTAACGTTCTTTGCTTCACGGAAACATGGCTCACTGGAGAGACGCTATCGGAGTCGGTGCAGCCAACTGGTTTCTCCACGCATCACGCAGACAGAAACAAACATCTTTCTGGTAAGAAGAGGGGCAGGGGCGTATGCTTCATGGTTAACGTGGTATGATCATAACAACATACAGGTACTCAAGTCCTTCTGTTCACCTGATTTAGAATTCCTCACAATCAAATGTCGACCGCATTATCTACCAAGGGAATTCTCTTCGATTATAATCACAGCCGTATATATTCCCCCCCAAGCAGACACATCGATGGCTCTGAACGAACTTTATTTGACTCTTTGCAAACTGGAATCCATTTATTCGGAGGCTGCATTCATTGTGGCTGGGGATTTTAGCAAGGCTAATCTGAAAACAAGACTCCCTAAATTTTATCAGCATATTGATTGCGCAACCAGCGCTGGAAAAACCTTGGATCACTGCTATTCTAACTTCCGCGACGCATGTAAGACCCTGCCCCGCCCTCCTTTCGGGAAAAGCTGACCACGACTCCATTTTGTTGATCCATGCCTACAGACAGAAACTAAAACAAGAAGCTCCCGCGCTGAGGTCTGTTCAACGCTGGTCCGACCAATCTGATTCCACACTCCAAGACTGCTTCCATCACGTGGACTGGGATATGTTTCGTATTGCGTAAGACAACAACATTGACGAATACGCTGATTCGGTGAGCGAGTTCATTAGAACGTGCGTTGAAGATGTCGTTCCCATAGCAACAATTAAAACATTCCCAAACCAGAAACCGTGGATTGATGGGAGCATTCGCGTGAAACTGAAAGCCCGAACCACTGCTTTTAATCAGGGCAAGGTGACCGGAAACATGACCGAATACAAACAGTGTAACTATTCCCTCCGCAAGGCAATCAAACAAGCTAAGCGTCAGTATAGAGACAAAGTAGAATCTCAATTCAACGGCTCAGACACAAGAGGTATGTGGCAGGGTCTACAGTCAATCACGGATTACAAAAAGAAAACCAGCCCAGTCACGGACCAGGATGTCTTGCTCCCAGGCAGACTAAATAACTTTTTTGCCCGCTTTGAGGACAATACAGTGCCACTGACACGGCCCGCAACTAAAACATGCGGACTCTCCTTCACTGCAGCCGACGTGAGGAAAACATTTAAAAGTGTCAACCCTCGCAAGGCTGCAGGCCCAGACGGCATCCCCAGCCGCGCCCTCAGAGCATGCTGGCTGGCTGGTGTGTTTACGGACATATTCAATCAATTCCTATCCCAGTCTGCTGTTCCCACATGCTTCAAGAGGGCCACCATTGTATCTGTTCCCAAGAAAGCTAAGGTAACTGAGCTAAACGACTACTGCCCCGTAGCACTCACTTCCGTCATCATGAAGTGCTTTGAGAGACTAGTCAAGGACCATATCACCTCCACCCTACCTGACACCCTAGACCCACTCCAATTTGCTTACCGCCCAAATAGGTCCACAGACGATGCAATCTCAACCACACTGCACACTGCCCTAACCCATCTGGACAAGAGGAATACCTATGTGAGAATGCTGTTCATCGACTACAGCTCGGCATTTAACACCATAGTGCCCTCCAAGCTCGTCATCAAGCTCTAGACCCTGGGTCTCGACCCCGCCCTGTGCAACTGGGTACTGGACTTCCTGACGGGCCGCCCCCAGGTGGTGAGGGTAGGCAACAACATTTCCACCCCGCTGATCCTCAACACTGGGGCCCCACAAGGGTGCGTTCTGAGCCCTCTCCTGTACTCCCTGTTCACCCACGACTGCGTGGCCACGCACGCCTCCAACTCAATCATCAAGTTTGCGGACGACACAACAGTGGTAGCCTTGATTACCAACAACGACGAGACGGCCTACAGGGAGGAGGTGAGGGCTCTCGGAGTGTGGTGTCAGGAAAATAACCTCACACTCAACGTCAACAAAACTAAGGAGATGATTGTGGACTTCAGGAAACAGCAGAGGGAACACCCCCCTATCCACATTGATGGAACAGTAGTGGAGAGGGTTGTAAGTTTTAAGTTCCTCTGAGTACACATCACAGACAAACTGAATTGGTCCACCCACACAGACAGCATCGTGAAGAAGGCGCAGCAGCGCCTCTTCAACCTCAGGAGGCTGAAGAAATTCGGCTTGTCACCAAATGCACTCACAAACTTCTACAGATGCACAATCGAGAGCATCCTGTCGGGCTGTATCACCGCCTGGTACGGCAACTGCTCCGCCCACAACCGTAAGGCTCTCCAGAGGGTAGTGAGGTCTGCACAACGCATCACCGGGGGCAAACTACCTGCCCTCCAGGACACCTACACCACCCGATGTCACAGGAAGGCCATAAAGATCATCAAGGACAACAACCACCCGAGCCACTGCCTGTTCACCCTGCTAATATCCAGAAGGTGAGGTCAGTACAGGTGCATCAAAGCTGGGACCGAGAGACTGAAAAACAGCTTCTATATCAAGGCCATCAGACTGTTAAACAGCCACCACTAATATTGAGTGGCTGCTGCCAACACACTGACTCAACTCCAGCCACTTTAATAATGGGAATTGATGGGAAATGATGTCAAATATATCACTAGCCACTTTAAACAATGCTACCTAATATAATGTTTACATACCCTACATTATTCATCTCATATGTATATGTATATACTGTACTCTATATCATCTACTGCATCTTTATGTAATACATGTATCACTAGCCACTTTAACTATGCCACTTTGTTTACATACTCATCTCATATGTATATACTGCACTCAATACCATCTATTGTATCTTGCCTATGCCGTTCTGTACCATCACTCATTCATATATCTTTATGTACATATTCTTTATCCCCCTTACACTTGTGTCTATAAGGTAGTAGTTTTGGAATTGTTAGCTAGATTACTTGTTGGTTATTACTGCATTGTCGGAACTAGAAGCACAAGCATTTCGCTACACTCGCATTAACATCTGCTAACCATGTGTATGTGACAAATAACATTTGATTTGCTTTGATTTGATTAAATTGGTGTGTCAATAACGTGCCAACCACGTGATTTTCTTCATCCCCCAACTTTGTTTTATCAGCGTATAAATATATTATTCTACTCTAGCTTAATTTCTACAGTGAGACTCACGCTACTTTATGAATCATTTCCAGCATGTAATCCCTATATAGACATTTGAAAGGTCACTGTTTTACTGAGGTGTATCCGTTTAAAAAAATGAAGAATAATATACTGGCCTTACAAGTCTTTAGTCAGGTGTTCGAGCCTTGTTCTAAATGGTATTTTTTAGAAAACGTAGCATTTTACAATGTCACAGTGTTGGTTTTTTACTTTCATACAACATACAAAAGGAAAAAGGAGAACAAAACTGCTATGGTACAATGGTGCACGTAATTTTTGTTTTAGTTGTCATCTGTGCTCCCTCTCCGGCCTCTAGGTCACCAGGCTGCTCGTTATGGCACACACCTGTCACCAGTGTTATGCACTTTTGCACATAATGACACTCACCTGGACTCCACCACCTCCTTGATTACCTGCGCTTTATATGTCACTCCCTTTTGTTTCCTCCCAAGTCATCATTGTTCCTGTTTCTGTTCCAGTGTCATGTCTGTGCGTTGTTTGTGTTTCTTGTTTTGTATTTAGTTGCGTTTATTTATTAAAACATTATTTATTTATTAAAACAAATTGAACTTGCTTCCCGGCTCTCAGCATACATCGTTACAGTAGTGCTTGCTGTTGTATGTATGTGAACTTCTGATACCAACGTAACACCACTATTAAGACTATCTGCTCTGAACAGGTCTCACTCACCTGCTATCTTGGTGGCGATGCGGGTGGTAACAGGGGGTCCAAAACCTTTGTTGGTGCTGGCTTTGAGGGTGAAGAAGTAGGTGGTGCCCGGGTAGAGCCCCACAAACAGGTGGTGGGTCTCGTTGCGTAGCTTGAACACCCTGCCGCGCTGGGTGGTCAGGTCTGCACTGGGGTCCAAGGAGCTCAGAGCCTTATAGGTGATCTGTAAGAGCAGAGAGAAAAAGGTAACACTATGGGTGGGTTGCAGCAACATGGAGTAACTCTTAAACTGGGTTAAATCAAGGGTTTATATATTAATCTTGTTGCACCAAATGTTAAACATAGTTTTAAATTAATCCTAGTTAAATTAAATTCAGTGGCGGAAAAAGTACTAAATTTACATACTTGAAAAAAATAAAAGTGAAAGTCACCCAGTAAATATACTTAAGTATCAAAAGTAAACGTAAAAGTACAAATCATTTAAAATAATTAAGCAAACCAGACGGTACAATTATTATTATTTTTTACGGATAGCCAGGGTCACACTCCAACACTCAGACACAAATTAAAAACAAAGCATTTGTGTTTAGTGAGTCCTCCAGATCAGAGGCAGTAGGGATGACCAGGGATGTTATCTTTATAAGTGTGCGAATTAGACCATTTTCTGTCCCGCTAAGCATTCAAAATGTAATAATTTTCTTCAGGAATGTTGTGAAGTAAAAGTAGTCAAAAATATAAATAGTAAAGTACAGATACCCCTAAAAACAACTACATTTAGATTAGAGGATGGATTTAATCAGAGGTGTAAATTACTTAAAAATACATTAATCTAAGTTTAGTTTTCACTATAAACCTTTTTTATATAAACTTAGATTGGAGGTTAATTCTGAACTGCCACTTGAGGTGGTTTAACTGATAAATGGCAGCATATCTACTGTGGAGAAACCAAAACTACAGTTCCTCACAGAATAATTATAGACAATTTGAATCCTGAGTTTTATGATAATGATGAGTTTTCAAGGAGATACCACTTCTCCAAAGACTGTAATGCAACTGGGAAGGAAGGTTGCACAAAACGTTAAGCTTTGGGAGTGATAGGAACGTGGCTGTACCCCCACTACTTCAGCTCCTGTTGGCCCTACAGTTCTACGCAACTGGATGTTTCCAGATGGTGGATGGGGATCTTTTTGGACTCCACAAGTCAACCATCTGCAGGATTGTAGTCCGAGTGTCCAGTGGTATTGCTGGTCTGACGAATCAGTACATACGGTTGAATCCTACAGAGGAAACAACAGCTGGATTTTACAGGAGAGCTAGATTCTTAGGTGTACTAGGGGCAATAGACTGCCTGCCTCTCCTCTGCCGCATCCTTTTTGGCTTTCTCTTTGAAATTTTTCCAGCACGCCTTCATCCGATTTGGGTCCCTCTTCTCTTAAATCCGTGTCAATCCATTAAACCTGTTGCATAATATGGCCATGGGGTCTTCCTTCTTTTTGAAAGTCATGTTGAGTCTTTTTATCCTCTATCTTAGTAAATTCCCCCATCAGCTCCAACAAGAGCTTTTTTTCATAAGCAGAGAAATTTGAACTTCTTTGACATGCAATGATCAGTTGGCTAGCGAACAAATAATAAAGGGCTAAATAACGTTAAGTAATGACAATAACACGTTATATTTTATGCTAACTAGCTTGGTTTATAAACTAGCTAGCTACAGTAGCTAGTACAGTTTTCTGTCTACTACTGGCAATTAACAGATTTTATTTCAAATCGGCCAACCCATAAGAACCTTTCAGAATGGAGTTGCAGTAGTGCTACATTGCTATTATTTTATCAAGGAACAGCAACTTTGTGGCCTCATTTGTCAAATAGGCTAGCAACTTCGTTTCAACTCGTGAAATACCTCATATATTGGTGTAACATGTCACTAATCATAGTTTAAAACTGAAAATCATAGATTTACTGATCCAGATACAAAATTAAGTGGTGCAACACATCTCTAATAAATTATAAACCTACATTTACCAAACCTAGATGAGCTCTAATCCTAGATTAATTTAAACCATGTTGGTGCAACCCACTCTATATCATATGAACAAAATGTATTTAAATGGCATTCTATCATGCAGTATAGTGCATTATAAAACATCCTATAAGCACTAATAACAGACCATTTCAATAATAGCCTTCAAAGGCATTAAACACAGTTGGTTCATACCAAAGTTGTGTCCCTAGAATTTACATAAATGTTTCAAGAAGCTAGGGGTATGTCGCATGTCACAACTTCAAAAGGAGAGGTGTTTTAATCCAAATGCATTTTTTGTCAGAAATGCCTTCTGGAGCATGTGAACTTTCATGTGCCTTAACAACAAACTTGTATTCCATCTGTAAATATGAATACAATTGTTCAATTTCGAGACTAGTTGGTTTAGCCATGGAAAAAAAACAGGAACTTTCTTGCTAGCCATGATTGGCTGAGATAATGGATGGGCTGGACATGCCGAGAGATGAGTTCTGATTGGTTGGCCATGTACCACGCTTCTGTCTATAACATGAGCTGCTCAGTATGTGTAGATAATCCTTGCTACCGTGGCTTTTTTTGAAAGATATAACGTTAGCCATGAATAACTACAAAAGTGTTGCTACTGCTCTCAACAACATTGCTATCTTGAATTTAGCTGGCTCTATTGACAATCATCAGTGTGAAATAGTTGTGATGGACTACTTTATACACATGGTCAGTGTGAACCAGAGGGACTTGACACAACGGGCTAAATAAGCTGTAGCTACAAACAATGGAAAAAACATGCTGCCATGAAGCATTCACCCATGTAAGAGTCTAGCAAAAATATTTAGACATTATATATTTCTAATTTTGTCAGAAATTAATTTTCATTGCAAGTTAAAGTACTAAAGCATACTTTTTGTATGGTGTGGTTTTACCAGACATGATAAAGCTGGAGTTTGATTAGGATTTTGGCCAACGGTAAAGTGTATTTCTACTTTTTTTCCATATAGATATGGTGTGGTTTTACCAGACATGATAAAAATAGATGAACAACAACATGACCTGGATCCATTTTTCAAGGGCCATTTTCAGTTAGTTTATTAAAGGATTTTGTTCCTCAAGGACTATGATAACCATTTTGTGTATTTCTACCTTCAGTTTTTCCATATAGTAGGCTATTCACAGGATAGACGTTTGAACGTAAAACTTTTTTTTAAAAATCTAAATGTGTTTTTTTTTGGCAGAAATGCCTTCTCGAATATGTGAACTTTCATGCCAATCTGTAAATACAAATAAAAATGTTAAATTACAAACCTATTTAGTTTAGCCAAAGATAAAGTGAGGAACCTTCCCGCTAGCCATGATTGGCTGAGATAATGAGTAGGCTGAACATGCCGAAAGATGAGTTTCAGATTTGTCTGCAGTGTGTCTATAAATGAGCTGCAGATTAACTTGTAGATTAATTTACGTGTATGAAGTGTTTGTAATGTTAGTGATGTTTTCTTAGAATGCTAACTAGCTAACATTGAACTAATTTGGTTAACTTTAGCTAGCTATGACAATCGGTTTGAATTGCTAGTTAAAGCTTGCTATTAGCTAGCCAGCTGACATTAGATGGCTGGCATTCTAGCTAACATTGAACTTATTTGGTTAACTTTAGCTATCTGTACATTACTATTTATATTTTTGGTTACTTTTACTTCACTACATTCCGAAAGAAAATAAATTACTTTTTACTTAATTTATTTTCCCTGACACCCAAAAGTAAGTTACATTTTGACAGGAAAATTGTCAAATTAACACACTTATCAGGAGAACATCCCTGGTCATTTCTACTGCATTTGATCTGGCAGACTCACTAAACACAAACGCCTAGTTTGAGTGTTGAGTGTTGGATTGTGCCCCTGGCTATTCGTCAATAAAAAAAAAAAACAATTGGTCCGTCTGGTGTAATATAAGGAATTTGAAGTGATTTATACTTTTACTTTTGATACTTAAGTACATTTTAGCAATTCCATTTACTTTTTAAACTTAAGTATTTTTAAAAACAAATAATTTTAGACTTTTACGCAAGTAGTATTTTCCTGGGTGACTTTTACTTGAGTCTTTTTCTATTAAGGTATCTTTACATTTACTCAAGTATGACAATTTAGTACTTTTTCCATCACTGGATGTGGCTGGGGGTTATATACAGTGGGGAGAACAAGTATTTGATACACTGCCAATTTTGCAGGTTTTCCTACTTACAAAGCATGTAAAGTCTGTAATTTTTTTATCATAGGTACACTTCAACTGTGAGAGACAGAATCTTAAACAAAAATCCAGAAAATCACATTGTATGATTTTTAAATAATTCATTTGCATTTTATTGCATGACATAAGTATTTGATCACCTACCAACCAGTAAGAATTCAGGCTCTCACAGACCTGTTAGTTTTTCTTAAGAATCCCTCCTGTTCTCCACTCATTACCTGTATTAACTGTACCTTTTTGAACTCGTTAGCTGTATAAAAGACACCTGTTCACACACGCAATGAAACAGACTCCAACCTTTCCACAATGGCCAAGACCAGAGAGCTGTGTAAGGACATCAGGGATGAAATTGTAGACCTGCACAAAAGGCTAGGATGGGCTACAGGACAATAGACAAGCAGCCTGGTGAGAAGGCAACAACTTTTGGCGCTTTTATTAGAAAATGGAAGAAGTTACAGATGACAGTCAATCACCCTCGGTCTGGGGCTCCATGCAAGATCTCACATCGTGGGGCATCAATGATCATGAGGAAGGTGAGGGATCAGCCCAGAACTACACGGTAGGACCTGGTCAATGACCTGAAGAGAGCTGGGACCACAGTCTCAAAGAAAACCATTAGTAACACACTACGCCGTCATGGATTAAAATCCTGCAGCGCATGCAAGGTTCCCCTGCTCAAGCCAGCGTATGTCCAGGCCCGTCTGAAGTTTGCCAATGACCATCTGGATGATCCAGAGGAGGAATGGGAGAAGGTCATGTGGTCTGATGAGACAAAAACTGAGCTTTTTGGTCTAAACACCATCCCAACTGTGAAGCATGGAGGTGGAAACATCATTCTTTGGGGATGCTTTTCTGCAAAGGGGACAGGACGACTGCACCGTATTGAGGGGAGGATGGATGGGGCCATGTATCGCGAGATCTTGGCCAACAACCTCCTTCCCTCAGTAAGAGCATTGAAGATGGGTCGTGGCTGGGTCTTCCAGCATGACAACGACCCGAAACACACAGCCAGGGCAACTAAGGGGTGGCTCCGTAAGAAGCATCTCAAGGTCCTGGAGTGTCCTAGCCAGACTCCAGACCTGAAAACAATTGAAAATCTTTGGAGGGAGCTGAAAGTCCGTATTGCCCAGCGACAACCCCGAAACCTGAAGGATCTGGAGAAGGTCTGTATGGAGGAGTGGGCCAAAATCCCTGCTGCAGTGTGTGCAAACCTGGTCATGAACTACAGGAAACGTATGATCTCTGTAATTGCAAACAAAGGTTTCTGTACCAAATATTAAATTCTGCTTTTTTGATGTATCAAATACTTATGTCATGCAATAAAATGCAAATGAATTACTTAAAAATCATAAAATGTGATTTTCTGGATTTTTGTTTTAGATTCCGTCTCTCACGGTTGAAGTGCACCTATGATAAAAAATTACAGACCTCTACATGCTTTGTAAGTAGGAAAACAAAATCGGCAGTGTATCAAATACTTGTTCTCCCCACTGTAATTTCTTCAGATGTCCCATCAATTTAGACAAGTGTATCTGGGTAAGTGTCATTTAATATTTATAAAGAAATTTGAATCCCTAAAACCTTTTAATGATAGGGGGCAGCATTTCCACTTTTGGATAAATAGTGTGCACAATTTCAACTTCCTGCTACTCATACCAGGAACATATTATATGCATATGATTAGTAGGTGTGGATAGAAGACACTCTTAAGTTTCTAAAACTGGTTCAATCATGTCTGTGACTATAACAGAACTTATGTAGCAGGCAAAACCCAGAGGAAAAACTTTATTTTTTTTGCCTCTGACCGTTCCCTCAGTTGTCTTTGCCAAGGGAAATTTGATAGCGACCATTTTACAGTTCCTACGACTTCCACAGGATGTCACCAGTCTTTGGAATTGGGTTGAAGTTAATCATTGGTGCAACAAAGAAGAGGCACATCCTGGAACAACGTTACACTGTTGAGAGTTACGCAAGAGGGTAAATGGTGCATGTTTTGTTTACTTGCTCTATTGAATACAGATTGCCCCATCTACAATTTGATCGATTATTAACGTTTAAAAATACCTAAAGTTGTATTACAAAAGTAGTTTGAAATATTTTGGCAAAGTTTATAGGCAACTTTTGAAATGTTTTGTAGTGACGTTGTGTTTTGGCAAGCTGTTTTTTCCGTATCAAACCTGCTTTATAAATGGACATTTTGGGTATACATGGACAGAATTAATTTTTAAAAAGGACCAATTGTGATGTTTATGGGACATATTGGAGTGCCAACAAAGAAGCTCGTCAAAGGTAATGCATGTTTTATATTTTATTTCAGCATTTTGTGTAGCGCCTGCTACACTAGTTATTTTGTTTACAACTGGTTCAGGTGGGTGCATGCTATCAGATAATAGCTTCTCATGCTTTCGCCGAAAAGCATTTTTAAAATCTGACATGTTGGCTGGATTCACAACGAGTGTAGGTTTAATTGAGTATCCTGCATGTGGGATTTAATGAAAGTTTGATTTTTATAGCGTTTTATTTGAATTTGGCGCTCTGCATTTCCCGAGGCTATTGGCCACTTGAGATGCTAGCGTCTCACTATCCCCAAGAGGTTAAAGAGATGGGTGGGGCTGGCTTAAGATAGTGTGAGCAATGCTGAAAGGGTGTAGACAAAGAAGAGCTCTCCCGTAGGTACCAAAACATTCAAAGACCCTTTTTTCAAAAATGAGTTTATCAACTTTCAAAGCAGAATTACTTCACCATTGTTCCTCAAAAATGCAGTGTATGATATACCATTTTGTAGCTCTGAGTAATCAATATAAAAAACCCAATTTAAAATTTTGCTACATAAACCAATTTGAGCCGGTCAGTCACAAATGTGGGCCTGCAAGCTTCTTTTTCCAATGCTTTCTGATACACCGTCATTCAGGATGAACAACATTGCAAATGTTACCTTAAATGGTTTGATAGTTCCTAGTGACAAGCTGTCCTACTGTGAGTAGAAAGGAAGAGGAGAAATGCAGGATAGAAAGGTAAACATATTGCTATGTGTGTGGGTTGTAAACATGGTGGTTGCCTAATTGGTACCAATCCCCAAAATAGTATGTGATTTAAGGAATTATTTCTATCAACAGCACACAATATTGTCATTTTCGGGCATATGCATTGTTTTGCAAAAGTGAAGGAGAATATAATGGCAATGTCAGTTCTATTGGTCCTACCAGTGAGTTTCCATTTCCATTTGAATTATCTCCACAGTGCTGTGTGTCACGGCAATGAAATACTGGCAATACATTACAACAGAAATATTGACGCCGTCAAAACAATCAGGCAGCGCTTCCATAACCACAAACATCCAAACACATGGCCTGTATTGTTTTTATTTTTTTACCGGTGGAGATTGATGTTTGTGTAAATTGATGTCTACAGGGTTGCGGGCAATAAAAACATTTTAGACTGATGTTTCACAGATCACAACTCCATTATACAATTCAAATCAAACGAATTGACAGCTCAGTGCCTGCTGGCAGCTAGGCCAGTCGCTGCTTGAAAGGCTTTCATGGTAAGTGCTGGATCCGGCGATGTCCCGAGACTGTGTTGCACTGACCACAGGCAAATAAGCAGTTGGGGCAAGACAAGCTCAGAAAAAAACCAGAAATGAAAAGGAGTGTTTGTGTATGTGGGCGGGGTCATCCAGAGTTGTGTCCTATATAAGCCTTTTTGAAACATGTCATTGTGGACCTCCAGACAAAGCTGGGCCAAAATTATGCAATATGAATATGGGTCTCTAGCCGTATAGACTTTGGGTGTGTGATTGGTGGTCCTTGGCTGTGTGAGACAGTGGGCTAGGGTGAGTCAGACTTCAGCATCTGTCAGACGTCATGGGGGTGTTTTAAAGGCTGCTGGCTAATCTAGACTGATTAGCATAAGTCCTCATCAAGCCACTAATGGCTTGCAGGATTTCCAAGCTTGATAAAGATTCGTAAAGGAACTGAAACTGAAACAAATGGAGCCTTCCTGTAGACGTGGTTTCCTAATTCCTTTCCTAGCTATAATTTATCCAATAAAGTTTAGGTTAACTGGTTCACAACACTTAGCATTTATTTATTAGCATTAGTTGACAAGCATCCACTATTGAATGCATGGCAGCAATAAATATTTCCTTGTTGTTGTGCTTCAATAGACTGTTCCCATTGCATCGAGGTTCTATCTGCTGTCACCAGTCCTTGCATTGGATACAATTGTCAGTGAAAAATGTATATTTGTGATATACACTGCTCAAAAAATAAAGGGAACACTAAAATAACACGTCCTAGATCTGAATGAATGAAATATTTTTATTAAATACTTTTTTCTTTACATAGTTGAATGTGCTGACAACAAAATCACACAAAAATTATCAATGGAAATCAAATGCATCAACCCATGGAGGTCTGGATTTGGAGTCACACTCAAAATTAAAGTGGAAAACCACACTACAGGCTGATCCAACTTTGATGTAATGTCCTTAAAACAAGTCAAAATTAGGCTCAGCAGTGTGTGTGGCCTCCACGTGCCTGTATGACCTCCCTACAACGCCTGGGCATGCTCCAGATGAGGTGGAGGATGGTCTCCCGAGGGATCTCCTCCCAGACCTGGACTAAAGCATCCTCCAACTCCTGGACAGTCTGTGGTGCAACGTGGCGTTGGTGGATGGAGCGAGACATGATGTCCCAGATGTGCTCAATTGGATTCAGGTCTGGGGAACGGGCAGGCCAGTCCATAGCATCAATGCCTTCCTCTTGCAGGAACTGCTGACACACTCCAGCCACATGAGGTCTAGCATTGTCTTGCATTAGGAGGAACCCAGGGCCAACCGCACCAGCATATGGTATCACAAGGGTCTGAGGATCTCATCTCGGTACCTAATGGCAGTCAGGCTATCTCTGGCGAGCACATGGAGGGCTGTGCGGCCCCCCAAAGAAATACCACCCCACACCATGACTGACCCACCGCCAAACCGGTCATGCTGGAGGATGTTGCAGGCAGCAGAACGTTCTCCACGTCTGTCACATGTGCTCAGTGTGAACCTGCTTTCATCTGTGAAGAGCACAGGGCGCCAGTGGCGAATTTGCCAATCTTGGTGTTCTCTGACAAATGCCAAACGTCCTGCACAGTGTTGGGCTGTAAGCATGATGTACTGGCCTGTCTCCTGGTAGCGCCTCCATGCTCTGGACACTACGCTGACAGACACAACAAACCTTCTTGCCACATCTCGCATTGATGTGCCATCCTGGATGAGCTGCACTACCTGAGCCAGTTGTGTGGGGTGTAGACTCCGTCTCATGCTACCACTAGTGAAAGCACCGCCAGCATTCAAAAGTGACCAAAACATCAGCCAGGAAGCATAGGAACTGAGAAGTGGTCTGTGGTCCCCACCTGCAGAACCCCTCCTTTATTGGGGGTGTCTTGCTAAATGCCTATATTTTCCACCTGTTGTCTATTCCATTTGCACAACAGCATGGGAAATTTATCGTCAATCAGTGTTGCTTCCTAAGTGAACAGTTTGATTTCACAGAAGTGTGATTGACTTGGAGTTACATTGTGTTGTTTAAGTGTTCCCTTTATTTTTTTGAGCAGTGTATTTATAGTGGAATTTCAGGCAGCAACACAGCACATTGACTCAGGAAGTCCTACTGCCATCAACACCCTTCCATTTTATACCCACCAGGCCTGCAGTGAGACTGCGTTGCTCATAATAAATACCTGAAATCAATATTTATTCATGGAGACTCTTACTCAGACTTGTAAAATATTATCCCCAAATATTTGTTGCTTTAGTTTGGGTGTGAATGCGTATTCCTCTGGCTCTCCTTCTCGTTGGTTGATATACTCAGCAGGGAGGCGTAATAAAGCAGAGGTAGTTTACTGCCCAATGAAACAGCAGAAGCCCACTGAGGCACTGCACTGTGGATAATGGAGAGACTACGTCTGTGGAATAACTCGTTGCCGATACGAGAGATGGATGCCAATAAATAAGGACGCTGTACCAAACAGCAGCACACATAAATAAAAGCAAAAGACAGAGGGCAATGTGTCTTTTTGTTTAATGGCAGAGTTCGGGGAAAGTTTCCGTTACTGCTGTTCTTTGATGTTTGAGATTTCAATTGGTTCATAGTTCCTTACTCAACTTTAACTTTTGTTAGTGACAAGTTTGGTCTGAATAAAACATCTATATAATACAGTATGCCCTACAAATTGAAATGGGCTAAACCAAATAAATATGATTTTTTATTAGAAATAAGGACATTCAAGAACAGGATGGTCGCTTCAATTGTTGGGACATTAATATATTTGCTTCAAAACCCCCGCAATCAATGAAAAGCCTACAAAATGCCATAGCAACAATGGCCCCAATCGCAATATCAATCTATAAATGTTTCCACCTCGGGGACAAAGGAGAGGACAGTTTCAAAAGCTACAAGGCAATCAATGGTCTTCCATTATCCATTCATGTCCATTCAGTTATCTTGTATAGGAAGCCTTTTCAGTGTCACACTAGATACAAATCAAAAGGGAATGATGCTGATGCATTTGGCGAAAGAGAGGCTACAATGTGGGGAGGAAATAATAGGTCTCTATAATATACAGATAATAAAATATACCATTTAAAAGACACATTTATCCAGAGTGACTCACAATACGTGAGTGCATACATTTTTAGGAAGTGTATGTGATCCCTGCAGGAATTTAACCTACGACCTTGGCGTTACCACCACCATGGTCTAACCAAACACGCAGAACCACATTGTCTGCCTGGGCACGTTATCATTGGAGTTGGGGTGGCTGACTAGCTGCAGTAGGGGCAGGTGATACAGCTGCTATATGGCTACCAGCTCGGGGCAAGGTAGCAAATCCACTTCACTCAGGCCATTAGCGAACAGTTAAAAGGCAGGCCTGTAATTGAGTGGAGCAAGTGTGAAGTTGCTCAGCTTGTCCATCCATCTCTCCGTTGTCACTGGGAAACAGGGACAAATGGGGTGCTGTTTGTAGCATGCCATTTGTTGTGAAACAGATTAATTACGAGGCACAAACTGTTTACATTTTGTAGCATCTGTTACATAGCATTTAACATGTTACAACGACATCCCATGAGGGTACAACTGGATACAGCTCTTACAGAAGAGACTTTGATGTAACAGTGGTCCTTACAGTATTGGCTAGCGGAGCTTGCACACATTTACAGTACTGTGCGTCTAGGGAAAGATGAGAAGGGAGGGAAAGTATTGATGCCAGAGAACTGTCACAAAAGTGATGCGAGATGACAAAGGAAGATTCTGTGTGGATTTGGACACATATTGATTTTATTTGCATGTACAGCACTGCATATTGAGAGACAAGAGAAGAGCTGTCATTTGACGACTGCTACGTACACAGTTGGCTTAGAATAGAAGGGCAGAACTCGTAATGCACAATCAACTGTTTTGTCCGTTGGTTATGTCACTTGTCCATGAGATGGTTGTGCTAACGAAATGCTTGTGCTTATAGTTCCGACAGTGCAGCAATATCTAACAATTTCACGACAAATACCTAATACACACAAATGTATGTAAAGGAATGAAATTAAGAATATATAAATATATGGACGAGCAACATCAGAGCAGCATAGACTAATATACAGTAGATAGTATAGAATACAGTATACGTATACATATGAGATGAGTAATGCAAGATATGTAAACATTATTAAAGTGACATTATTAAGGTGACTAGTGTTCCATTTATTAAAGTGGCCAATGATTTCAAGTAGGCAACAGTCTCTCTGTGCTATTGATGGCTATTTAACAGTTTGATGGCCTTGAGATAGAAGCTCTTTTTCTGTTTCTCGGTCCCAGCTTTGATGCACCTATACTGGCCTCGCCTTCTGGATCATAAGGGAACAAGCAGTGGCTCGGGTGGTTGTAGTCCTTGATGATCTTTTTGGCCTTCCTGTGACATTGGCTGCTGTAGTTGTCCTGGAGGGCTGTTGCGCCTTCTTCACCACACTGTCTGTGTGGGTGAATCATTTCAATTTGTCAGTGATATGTAAGTCGAGGAACTTAAAACATTCCACCTTCTCCACTGCGGTCCCGTTGATGTGGATAGGGGGGTGCTCCCTCTGCTGTTACCTGAAATCCACTATAATCTCCTTCACTTTGTTGACGTTGAGTGAGAGGTTATTTTCCAGATACCACACTCCCAGAGCCCTCACCTCCTCCCTGTAGGCTCTCTCGTCGTTGTTAGTAATCAAGCCTACTACTGTTGTGTCATCTGCAAACTTGATGATTGAGTTGGAGTCGTGCATGGCCATGCAGTAATGGGTGAACAGGGAGTACAGGAGGGGGCTGAGCATGCACCCTTGTGGGGCCCCAGTGTTCAGGATCAGCGAAGTAGAGATGTTGTTTCCTACCTTCACCACCTGGGGGCAGCACGTCAGGAAGTCCAGGACTCAGTTGCACAGGGCGGGGTCGAGACCCAGGGTCTCGAGCTTAATGACGAGTTTGGAGGGTACTATGGTGTTGAACGCTGAGCTATAGTCAATGAACAGCATTCTTACGTAGGTATTCATCTTGTCCAGATGGGATAGGGCAAGTGTGCAGTGTGATGGCGATTTCATCGTCTGTGAACCAATTGGGGCGCTAAGCAAATTGAAGTGGGTCTTTTAGTGGGTGACAGGTAAGTGACAGGTAAGGTAGAGGTGATATGATCCTTGACTAGTCTCTCAAAACACTTCATGATGACAGAAGTACGTGCTACGTGGCTATAGTTATTTAGTTCAGTTTCCTTTGCATTCTTGGGTAAAGGAACAATGGTGGCCATCTTGAAAGCATGTGGGGACAGCAGACTGGGATAGGGAGAGATTGAATATGTACGTAAACACACCATCCAGCTGGTCTGTGCATGCTCTGAGGATGCGGCTAGGGATGCCGTTTGGGCTGCCAGCCTTGTGAGGGTGAACACGTTTAAATGTCTTACCGTAGCTGGCCACCTCGGTGGCACTGTGTTATCCTCAAAGCAGGCAAAGAACATGGTTAGCTTGTCCGGACACAAGACGTCGGTGTCCGCGTTGTGGCTGGTTTCCTTTTGTAGTCCGTGATTGTCTGTAGATTGTCTGTAGTCATTGAATTACGACTCCACTTTGTCTCTATACTGATGTTTTTCCTGTTTAATTGCCTTGCGGAGGGAATGACTACTCTGTTTGTATTCTGCCATATTCCCAGTCACCTTGCCATGGTTAAATGCAGTGGTTCGTGCTTTCAGTGTTGAGTGAATGCTGCCAACGATACACGGTTTCTGCTTAGGGTAGGTTTTAATAGTCACAGTGGGTACAAAATCTCCTATACACTTCTTTATAAACTCAGTAAACATCTCAGTATATACATCAATATTATTTTCTGAAGCTCCCCGGAACATATCCCAGCCCACGTGATCAAAACAATCTTGAAACATGGATTCTGATTGGTCAGACCAGTGTTGAATAGTCCTTAGCATGGGTACATCCTGTTTGAGTTTCCGCCTATAGGAAGGGAGGAGCAAAATGGAGTCGTGGACAGATTTGCCGAAAGGAGAGTGGGGGAGGGCCTTGTATGCATGCCGGAAGTTGGAATAACAATGGTTGAGTGTTTTTCCAGTGCGAGTACTACAGTTAATATGCTGATCGAATTTAGGTAGCCTTTTCCTCAAACTTGCTTTGTTGAAGTCCCCAGATACAATAAATGCAGCCTCAAGATATATGGTTTCCAGTTTGCAAGTCCAGTGAAGTTCCTTGAGGGCAGTCGTGGTATTGGCTTTAGGGGGGATATACACGGCTGGGACAATAACCGAAGATAATTCTCTTGGGAGATAATACGGTCGGCATTTGATTGTGAGGTATTCTAGGTCGGGTGAATAAAAGAACTTGAGTTCCTGTATGTTATTAGAATTACACCATGATTCGTTAGTTATGAAACATACACACCCCACCCTTCTTCTTGCCGGCGCGATGAACTGAGAATCCAGATAGCTGGACCAACTCCGACAGGTATATCCCGAGTGAGCCATGTTCCCGTGAAACAGAGTATGTTACAATTCCTGATGTCTCTCGGGAAAGAAACCATTGCCCTGATCTCGCCAACTTTGTTATCCAGGGACTGAAAATTAGCGAGTAATATACTCAGAAGCGGTATTTGGTGTGTGCGCCTTCTAAGTCTGACCTGAAGACCGCTCAGAATCCCTCTACTTTTCCGGAGTTGTTTTGGGTCGGCCTCTGGAATAAGTTCAATTGCCCTGAGTGGTGCGTACAAAGGATCCGCTTCGGGAAAGTTGCCGCCGCTCTGATATTCAATAGTTCTTCCTGGCTGTATGTAATAACACATAAGATTTTCTGGGCTAACGATGTAAGAAATAATACAGAAAAAAAACTAAATAATGTAATGTTTCCTAAGAATTACAAGCGAGGCAGCCCTCTCTGTCGGTGCCATTTTCTTTCTTTTTTTAAGACCACATAGACCAGACAAATTCTAATCTGGACATTGAAGCCATTTCCACTGGTGATTTTCATTCTAACCCTCTATCCAGGGAATGATTTAGACCATGGACACAAGGTGGGTGCAATTAATTATCAAATAGAACAGAAAACCAGCCGTACTCCGGAACTCCAGGCTCAGATTTGAATAACCCTGATACAGGCTTGCCAGGGGTAAATTTACAGTACTGTTCTAAAAATGTAATTTTCACCAATATACACTAACATTCAAAAGTTTGGAGTCACATAGAAATGTCCTTGTTTTTGAAAGAAAAGCACATTTTTTGCCCATTAAAATTACATGAAATTGATCAAAAATACATTGTAGATATTGTTAATGTTGTAAATGACTATTGTAGCAGGAAACGGCTGTTTTTTTAATGGAAAATCTGCATAGGTGTACAGAGGCCCATTATCAGCAACCATCACTCCTTTGTTCCAATGGCACGATGTGTTAGCTAATCCAAGTTTATCATTTTAAAAGGCTAATTAATCATTAGAAAACTATTTTGCAATTATGTTAGCACAGCTGAAAACTGTTGTGCTGATTAAAGTAGTACCTGGAGCATCAGCATTTGTGGGTTCGATTACAGGCTCAAAATGTCCAGAAACAAATAACTTTCTTCTGAAACTCTTCAATTTATTCTTGTTCAGAGAAATGAAGGCTATTCCATGTGATAAATTGCCAAGAAACTGAAGATCTCGTACAATGCTGTGCACTACTCCCTTCACAGAACAGCGCAAACAGGCTCTAACCAGAATAGAAAGAGGACTAGGAGGCCCCGGTGCACAACTGAGCGAGAAGACAAGTACATTAGAGTGTCTAGTTTGAGAAACAGATGCCTCACAGATCCTGAACTGGAAGCTTCATTAAATAGTACCTGCAAAACACCATTCTCAACATCAAAAGTGAAGAGGCGACTTCGGGATGCTGGCCTTCTAGGGAGAGTTGCAAAGAAAAAGCCATATCTCAGACTGGCCAATAAAAATAAAAGATTCTATGGGCAAAAGAACACAGACACTGGACAGAGGAAGATTGGAAAAAAGTGTTATGGACAGACAAATCTAAATTTAAGCAGTTCGGATCCCAAAGAAGAACATTCGTGAGACGCAGAAAAAATGAAAAGATGCTAGAGGAGTGCTTGACGCCATCTGTCATGGTGGAGGCAATGTGCTGGTCTGGAGGTGCTTTGGTGGTGGTAAAGTGGGAGCTATGTACAGGGTAAATGGAATCTTGAAGAAGGAAGGTTATCACTCCATTTTGCAACTCCATGCCATAGCCTGTGGACAGTGCTTAATTGGAGCCAATTTCCTCCTACAACAGGACAATGAGCCAAACCACAGCTCCAAACTATGCAATAACTATTTAGGGAAGAAGCAGTCAGCTGGTAGTCTGTCTATAATGGAGTGGCTAGCACAGTGACCGGATCTCAACCCTATTGACCTGTTGTGCTTGACTGTAGGGTACGTAAGAAGTGCCATCAAGCCAATCCAACTTGTGGGAGGTGCTTCAGGAAGCATGGGGTGAAATCTCTTCAGATTACCTCAACAAATTGACTAATAGAATGCCAAAGGTCTGCAAGGCTGTAAATGCTGCAAATGGAAGATTATTTGACGAAAGCAAAGTTTGAAGGACACAATTATTATTTAAATTAAAAATCATTATTTATAACCTTGTGAATTTCTTGACTGTATTTCCTATTCATTTTGCAACTCATTTCATGTATGTTTTCATGGAAATAGAAAGGTACACTCACCTCCATATGTATTTGATAGTGAAGCTAACATTTTTAATTTGTTTTTATACTCCAGCATTTTAGATTTCAGATAGAATGTTTCAAATTAGGCGGCAGTACATCATTTCAGCTTTTATTTTAGTATATTTTCACACATATCTGTTACACTGTTTAGGAATTAAAGCATTTTATGTATTTGAAGAAACAAGTATTTGGACAAATTCACTTATATTGTATTAAAGTGCTCAAAAGTGGATTACATCAAGTGTTTGACTTTATCAACTTGTTGGATGCATTTTCAGTTTATTTTGGTTGTGTTTTAGATTATGTTTTACCCAATAGGAACTGAATGGTGAATAATGACTGGAGTAATTTTCTTTCTAAGTGAGTAGATAAGATGTTTGTGAACAATGCAATGACTAAGAAATATCCTAAATTAATAATGAATTATGATTAGTGAGAAAGTTAGAGGCTACAACCAAACATGCTAACACCATTATCAATAACAGGGGAGGTTAGCATTTTTAAGTTGTGTTTTGGATCATGTTTTGCACAATAGGAATTGAATGGTGAATAATGTGTTGTGCCACTTTGGAGTCACTTGTATTGTAAGTAAGAATACAAAATGTTTCTGAACACTTCTACAGTACATTCATGTGGATGCTTCCATGATTATTGATAATCATGAATCAATGAATTAATGATGAATGAGAAAGTTACAGAGGCACAATGATCATGCGCCCCCCCCCCCCAAAAAAATTCCCCGGTTAATGGTAATGTTGAGAATTTAGCAAGTTTTGTTGTAGCCTCTAACTTTCTCACTCATCATTATTCATTCAGGATAATTAATTAATTATTTAAAGTGTTCAGAAACATATTATCCACTTATAAATTACTCCAGTTAGCATTCACCATTCAGTTACTATTGGGTAAAACCTAACCCAAAACACAACCAAAATAAACTGCAAATGCAACCAATGAGTTTGTAGAGTAATAAGCTTGATGTAGTCACTGCAACCAAGGAATATGGGACTAAATACTAAACTTACTTTTATACTTGAATACCCTATATGTGAATTTGTCCTTTACATGGGGGGGACTACATACAAAAAGTGCTTTTGTTTCTAAATGGTAAAACAGATATCTATGAACATACCCTCAAATAAAAGGTGCATCATATGAAACATTTGACCCCAATTCCAATATGTTGAAGTAGAGAGACAAACGTAAAAAAATTGGTTCACTGTCCAAATATATATATGGAGGGGAGAGTATGTTCTCCTATTCATCTGAATGGGAAAACAACTTTGGGCTTCAAGCATCAGAGCAAAACCACATTCTATGCCTCTGAATACAGGCTGTAACTTTGGTCCCTGGTTGTCAAAGGTAAGAAAAGGAGTTCTATTCACACAAAAACGACTTCTGCTTTCGTCAAATCCCCTCACACACCCTAAAGACTGACGAGGATTGGGGACAGTGTCATCAAAACATTTCAACAGTGTGTGCTAGAAATTCAACAGAACAAAGATCAATGACTTACACAAAGCATTCAAGTGCTCAAGTATTTACACATCCCGCATTTGCATACAGATAATGTTAGGCAAAAAGTAAGGGGGTACACTACAGAAGAAAAGCCACCCCAAACAGACTCTTCGGCATTGATTAATGCAAAGTTATTATGTCTTCTTTGTTTCCCCTCAGTGCATCTTTCATATCTTCCCTTTCTCTTTTTTGTCAGCGAAGGCAATTCATTTCTGAAAACCCTTGATGACTCGATAGTACAAGAGAGGAGCTGTGATTGCGAAGTCTGTTCGTGTGTGTGTGTGTGTTTGTGTGTGTGTGTGTGTGTGTGTGTGTGTGAGAGATCAAAAGGAACACATCCTCAACCTGACATCCGGAGATGGACCTCTCAGTGGGGGCCATGTTTATGTACTCACACATTGATCTGTGCGTGTCCGTGGGTGTGTGTATGCACGTGAGTCTGTGTGTGTGTGTGTGTGTGTGTGTGTGTGTGTGTGTGTGTGTGTGTATGTGCGAGGTGTGTTTGTGTGTGCAATTCAGAGCTTGAACCCTGCCATCATACTTTGCTTGAACCTGTCGTCACCACGCTTCTGTTCTACCATTAGCGTAGTTTAGAAGTCAACAGAGGTCACAGGAACTGATGGTTCCTTATTAATGAGGTTTTCGTCATGGTGCATGTATGTCTCTGTTTGACTACTAACCATGGTGAGCATGTCAGCTAGCTGGCTAACAATAGATCCCTCCTTGCTGCGAAAAGTCAGACAGTGTGTTTGTAAACTGAACTCAACATTGTATATGGTTCATTTGTCAATCAGCCACACCTGTTGCTGAATTTGTTTGGGAGCACACAGCCATGCAATCTCCATAGGAAAACGTTGCAGTAGAATGGCCTTACTGAAGAGCTCTTTGACTTTCAACATGGTACCGTCATAGGATGCCACCTTTCCAACAAGTCAGTTTGACAAATGTCTGCCCTGCTAGAGCTGCCCCAGTCAACTGTAAGTGGAAACGTCTAGGAAGAATAACATCGCAGCTGCGAAGTGGTAGGCCACACAAGCTCACAGAATGGGACTGGCGAGTGTTGAAACGCATACAAATTGTCTGTCGACGGTTACAACACTCCATACCGAGTTCCAAACTGCCTCTGGAAGTAACGTCAGCACAAGAACTGTTTGACGGGAGCTTCAGGAAATTGGTTTCTATGGACGAGCAGTCACACACAAGCCTAAGATCAGAATGCGAAATGCCAAGAGTCGGCTGGAGTGCTGTAAAGCTCGACACCATTTGACTCTGGAGCAGTGGAAACACATTTTCTGGAGTGATGAATCACGTTTCAACATCTGGCAGTCCGGTGGACAAATCTGGATTTGGCAGCGCCAGGAGAATGCTACCTGACCGAATGCATAGTGTCAACTGTAATGTTTGGTGGAGGATAAATAATGGTCTGGGGCTGTTTTTCATGGTTTGGCTAGGCCCCTTAGTTCCAGTGAAGGGAAATCTTAACTCTACAGCATACAATTATATTCTGTGCTTCCAACTTTGTGGCAACAGTTTGGGGAAGGCCCTTTCCTGTTTCAAGATGATAATTCCCCTGTGCACTATGTGAGGTTCATACAGAAATGGTTTGTCGAGATCCGTGTGGAAAAACTTGACTGGCCTGCACAGAGCCCTGACCTCAAACCCATCGAACACCTTTGGGATGATCTGGATCGCCAACTGCGAGCCAGGCCTAATAGCCCAACATCAGTGCCGGACCTCACTAGTGCTCTTGTTGCTGAATGGAAAAAAGTTCCTGCAGCAATGTTCCAATGTACAGTGGAACACCTTCCCATAAGAGTGGAGGCTGTTACTGCAGAAAAGGGGGGACCAAGTCCGTCTTAATGTTGATCATTTTAGAATGAGATGTTCGACGAGCAGTATGTGTCCACATACTTTTGGTCATGAAGTGTATGTCACAACAGGTCTAAAAATATGTGTCATGACAGTGTTATTGCCATATTAAGGCTGCCATTTGTGCTATTTTGTGTGTTTGTTTTCGCGTTGCTTGTAATTGTCACAAACCTCGCCGAAGATGGTGCCTCTTCCTGTTCGGGCGGGGCTCGGCGGTCGTTGTCGCCGGCATATTAGCTGCCATCGATTCCCTTTCCGTTTGTTTTGGTTATTGGTTTATTGGGTACACCTGTTTTGTATTAGGGTTTGTTTGTAGGGTATTTAAGGGCACTAGGCCCGCTGGGTATTTGTGCGGGCTTGTTTTTTTGTGACTCTGTGTTTGATGGTGTGATTTAATTGTGTCTTTATTCTCCGGACTATTTTTGTCCTGTTGTTTGGACTGGCAACTTATATACGCCCTGTGTTTTGGCGTGACCGTTTTGTTGCGCTGGTGAATAAATTTGACAAACGACTGAACCCTGCTCTCTGCGCCTGATTCCACCCACCACTCCTAGTTGATCGTAACAGTAATGTATTTTGTACATAATGTTTCTGCCACCCTCACTTATGACCAAAAATAGCTTCTGGATATCATAACAGCAATTACTCACCTCCTACTTGACGAAAAAAAAATCCTTAATGAGTCGGACACAAAGGATTTACTGTACATACCACACCAGGCCCAAATCCCGTTATTCGTATTATGAAAAGACGCCAATACAGGGGACGCAGGTCTGGGTGCCTTGTGAGAATTTGTCGGCGAGTGGGTAACCCGCCTCTACCATTCGTCCTATTGGCCAACGTGCAATCATTGGATCATAAACTGGATGATCTCCGTTCAAGACTATCCTACCAACGAGACATTAAAAACTGTAATATCTTATGTTTCACCGAGTCCGGGCTGAACAACGACATGGATAATAAACAGTTGGCTGGGTTTTTCATGCATCGGCAAGGTGAAACAGCTGCCTCCGGGTAAGACAAGGGTTGGAAGACTGTGTCTATTTGTCAATAACAGCTGGTGAGCGAAATCTAATATCAAGGAATTCTCAAGGCTTTGCTCGCCTGAGGTAGATTATCTCATAATAAGCTGTAGACCACACTATTTAGCAAGAGAGTTTTCATCTATATTTTTCGTATCTGTCTATTTAACACAACAAACTGATGCTAGCAGTAAGACAGCACTCAATGAGCTGTATAAGGCCATAAGCGTACAAGAAAATGCTCATCCAGAGGCGGCGCTCCTAGTGGCCGAGGACAAATTTGTTTACCTCATTTCTACCAGCATGTAGCAACCAGAAGAAAAAAATCTCTAGACCACTTTTACTCCACACACAGAGATGAGTACAAAGCTCTCCCTCACCTTCCATTTGGCAAATCTGACCATAATTCTCTCCTCCTGATTCCTGCTTACAAGCAAAAACTAAAGGAGACTAAAGGAGACTGAAAATATTTGGCATGGGTCCTCAGATCCTTAAAAAGGTCTACAGTTGCACCATGGAGAGCATACTGACTGGTTGCATCACCACCTGTTATGGCAACTGCTCTGCCTCCGACCGTAAGGCGCTACAGAGCGTAATGCATACGACCCAGTAAATCACTGAGGGAAAACTTCCTGCCATCCAGGTTTCAGAGAAAGGCCCTTAAAATTCACAAAGACTTCAGCCACGCTAGTCACAGACGGTTCTCTCTGCTACCGCACGGCAAGTCGTACCGGAGCTCTAGGTCCAAAAGGCTTCTTAACAGCTTCTACCCCCAAGCCCCCTCAATCTACCCCTCAATCAATCAAATGTATTTAGAAAGCCCTTCTTACATAAGCTGATGTCACAAAGTGCAGTACAGAAACCCAGCCTAAAACCCCAAACAGCAAGCAATGCAGGTGTAGAAGCATGGTGGCTAGAAAAAACTCCCTAGAAAGGCCGGAACCTAGGATGAAACCTAGAGAGGAACCAGGCTATGAGGAGTGGCCAGTCCTCTTCTGGCTATGCCGGGTGCAGATTATAACAGAACATGGCCAAGATGTTCAAATGTTCATCGATGACCAGCAGGGTCTGTTGAACAGCTAATCAAATGATCCCTGGATTATTTGCATTGACCCCCCCCACACACACACTTTTTTTACACTGCTGCTACTCACTGTTTATTATCTACAGCATGCATAGTCACTTTACCCCTACCTATGTGTACATTACCTCAATTACCTCAACTAACCTGTAGCCCTGCACATTGACTCGGTACCGGTACCCCCTGTATATAGCCTCGTTATTGTCATTTTATTGTTGCTCTTTTTTATTTATTTACTAAAAATATTTTCTTAACTCTTTTTTTCTTAAAACCGCATTGTTGGTTAACCTGTTGTATTCGGCGCAGGTGATAAATAAAATATGATTTGAAGGAGGGGGGCTAATACTGCTGGAGATTGATATAGCGACGTGTGTTTTATTAATCAATTAGTAAGGGACTGACGGGCACAATCAGGGCACAATCAGTGTCAGGTCTGTAAACCTCCCTTCATTAGTCTTTATTTCCTGTTAATATTAGAGGGCTGTGGACTTACAGGAGCAGTGTCGGTGAGTCTTGAGTACTTTTCACATCTTTATCAATGTCAATATCCAACCGTTGTGGACTTCCATGAGTAGTCTTTTGTTTTGTGCACAGTTTAGTATAGTTACCATTGCCTGTGACAGTAACCTTTAAGAACTTTGGGTTGTCGTGTCTGTTGGTTCATACTAGACTGCTACAGTACAGGCCTCTCTGAACAGTGTCACATCTCTATGCATATTAGTGTGTTTACCATCACCAAAGGGTTCCTCACCTGCGCCCTCCGCCCCTCTCCCACCTATCAACATCCTCCCCCGCCCCTCACTGCCTACTCTATTCTCCCATTTTCGAGGATATTGTCCCTAGTCTAATTTGCCCAAGGCCTGAAAGCGAGAGAAGACTCTTCTGGATCCTCAGATCTCCCAGATGATGCCGTCGGAGGCTTTTAATCCAATCAATAGGGGTAATTATAGGCAATTACAGCAAATGGGAACGCATTGTACCAGACTCAATGTGTTTAACAAATTCTATCAATCCTGTTATGGATGAGATGGGGAGAGACTAATTTCATATTAATGATGTCGGCTCGGTAACAAAAGCTACCTGTAAATTGAAAGTCGCCCCCAGATTCAGACCCACTGAATAAAAGGTAGAACGGGCCTTTTGTTTGTCCTTCGCCGCTTCACCCACACAAACATGCATTTAAAGGACCATCATGGCCGATTATGTTAATTTAATTTTCAGATCTCATAAAGAAAAAAATTTAAAGGCAGATCAATACCTCATTCGCATGGACTGTCCATGGACTGCAGTCTACTTCAAGGTGAATACAGTCTACCTTTCAAAACAATGGTTCAGGAATGACTCCACTCAACCTAAGCCTTTTATAGTGCTTCGATCCCTAAGCTCTTCCCTGCATATACTTAAAACCTTCTCAAGGCCTAGCTACTGTTACAGCACTGTGGTCCAGGGGAAAATACATGCAAATCTGCAAACCAACTATCTACCCCTCATCTCTGTCATAAAGTAACTCTGGCTAGACCACAAGATTTACAAGTCTGACATTTTGGAGTCTTAATAACTGCCAGATTAATAATTATTGATTGGATTTATATAATGCTTTTTCTCCTAGGCGTTACAAACTCTTTAAGTAAGGAGGGAAACTCCACTCTATGGACACCAATGTATAGCACCACCTTGGGTGATGCACAGCAACCATGTTTGTGCCAGAACACTCACCACACATCAGCTAGCATGGTGGAGAGGTGGGAGTGATATACAGTATGTCAATTAGAATTTAAGGGGGATGATTAGGTGGAAATGATGGAAATGGGGCCTGGATGAGAATTTGTCCAGGACACTGGAGTTAACACACCTACCTAATGGATTTTATTGACCACAGAGAATCAGGAAATCTGTTTAACAATAGGAGAGCTGAGAGTTGACTCAAAACAAATGTACTTTTTTAATTTTAGAGTGTGCAAAGCTGTAAAGGCAAAGGGTGGCTATTTGAAGAATCTCCAATATAAAATATATTTTGATTTGATTTGACTACATGATTCCATGTGTTATTTGATAGTTTTGATGTCTTCACTATTGTTCTACAATGTAGAAAACAGTCAAATAAAGAAAAACCCTTGAATGAGTAGGTGCTGTAAAACCTTTGGTAGCTGTGACTGTGTATAGCCCAGTTACATTAACTAATTAAAATGCAATTTTGTTCTTTGAAATACGTTTTATTTTATATTCTAATGCTACTTAAGACCTTCATAAACACAACCAAATGATTATGTGTTGAGATAGCATATATGGGGGTGGCAGGTAGTTAGTGGTTAGTGTTGGACCAGTAACCGAAAGTTTGCTAGATCAAACCCCTGAGCTGACAAGGTAAAAATCTGTCGTTCTGCCCCTGAACAAGGCAGTCAACCCACTGTTCCTAGACTGTCATTGTAAATAAGAATGTGTTCTTAACTGACTTGCCTAGTTAAATAAAGGTTTAATAAAAAAAAATATATGAATTGTATTTATTAGAATGTTGATGTCCAAAATAATCATCACTGGCTCAAAGGCGGTTCCCTCGATGCCATGTGCTTCTAGTGTTAACATCCAATCCTAAGGACGGCATCCTACATCCCTGTGGAATTGGGATCTCCTTAGACCAGAGGCAAGTGCCATCTTCTGGCCCTCCAACACCACTTCCAGCAGTATGGTCTACAATCCAGGACCGACCCTGCTTCAGATGTAACCCAGCAGTTGGATGCAGGGTGGTATGCTGCAGATAAGGTGGGACTATAAATACCCTTGTTACACTTAGTTGTGAATTTGTGAAATTCATGAATTGAATTGAGAGTTGGCAAATATGAGTAAGACATGTAGTGTGAAATATGAGTAAAACCTGTAGTGTCGTGGGGGGTGAGGATAGAATTGTGAGCGTATTTGTGACCCGATTCAGGAAACAAGGTGTATGTCACAAGTCACGACTTCACAGGACAGCCGTTGGAACTTTATTTTTATTTTTTTATCAAAATGCGTTTTGGGGCAGAAATGCCTTCTCGAACATGTGAACTTTCATGTGCACAATACAATGTTTTATGTCTTCTGTAAATACGAATACAACTGTTAAATAACGAGCCTTGTTGGTTAAGCCACAGAAAAAGTGAGAACCTTCCCACTATCCATGATTGGCTGAGATAATGAGTGGGTTGGACATGCCGGGAGATGAGTTCGGATTGGTCTGCCATATACAGTGGTTCCTTCTTTAAAGTTATACTGCGGCAGCAGCTTTCTGTGGCACGTCATTTAATTCTCAGCCATTTCTTCTGTTAGTGCTAGTTATTGCTAGTTTTATCACCAGAGGGCATATTTGAGAAGCATTTTGATAGTATTCCTTTTGGCATTACCAGAGAATTTGATTAAATTGTTTCCAGCAGCACATTTACAGTCACCACTCTGGTTAACACGAAAACTGCCTTACCAGCTCTGCTAGGGCGAGTAAAATGGTAAGAGTGGTCTAATTTGTGTCTGGAAGTAGGTGTTTCTACATTCAGACCGTTTTGGTCTCGGAGGGCACACTGGACATTTGGGCCGAAGAGTAGGGTTGATTTGACTGTTCTGACCTTACAACGGCAGTCGAGCACCCAAGCTAATGTTGGCTAGCTACTTCCAGACACAAATGAGACCACTCTTACCATTTTACCTGCCCTAGCAGAGCTGGTAAGGCCGTTTTCGTGTTAACCAGAGTGGTGACTGTAAATCTGCTGCTGGAAACAATTTAATTACGTTTTTTTCCTAACATTTACTGACACCAGACATATTCAACGGGTGTTGAGTGCTCGTAACGTAATTATTCTCCGCTCTGGTACACTCAGACTGGACACATTACATTTTTAACAATGTTATTTTCTGATAAAAACTAGTTCATTGCATCCTCCGTGGAGCCCAGTTCCATAATATGACCATATTTCCCAGCTGTTTGCCGTTGTTTTGAAATAACCAGCCTTATTTTAGTGCATTTTTCACCCTGCCAGTTTCTATTGAGCACTCGCCTTCTGAATATTCTATTCCCAGCTTATTGTTCTACGTCACAATGCCTACTTCACTATTGTTGGCAATGAGATCTGCTCATGTTGTTTTATAGTTAAAACATTAACAAAAATAATATTGGAACTCTGTGGTCTTCCCATTGTTTCCTATGGGGGAAATATAGGCTGTCTATTTCGCCAAATACCTCGCAATGTGTGAAATGGCTAGCTAGTTAGCAGGGTGCCCGCTATTAGCGTTTCAACCGGTGACGTCACTTGCTCTGAGACCTTCAAGTAGTTGTTCCCCTTGCTCTGCAAGGTTGTTGTGGAGCGATGTGTAACGATGTCTATGTGTACAGAGGGTCCCTGGTTCGAGCCTAGGTAGGGGAAAGGAGGAGTGGGATGGAAGCAAAACTGATACACAGGCACCATTTTAATATTTTGTAATTGTGTAAGTCTGGGCAGCGAGCTTGTTTGTCATCGATCGCTAGACCAGAAATAGTCAGGAGTTTTTATTTTTTCCCTACATTTTCATTACGCAGACCTAAGCACAGTTGACACCATCGAGGTGCGGATGTTGATTTTCGACACAAATTGTTTTTTTTCTTCAGTTTTGTCCGATGAACAGATAAATAAAAAGGGATCTGCTTTTCATTGAGCATCAGTCTTGTCAAAACAGGCTCTGCGAACGTTCGATTCCATTCATTTTCTCTGGGCTCGCACCAGTGTTCCAGTTTAGCCAACATTCTTAAGCCGTTTTTTAGCCTTGGGTGAATTTTGACTCGTTTTATTTCCAGCCTGTAGCTAGCTAGAATGAATTTACGAGGCAGCTGAATGTCCATTGAGAAAGCACAATAACTATACCATTTAGCTAAGCTAAGAATTATGATAATAATCAAGTCAATTAACGTTGGGTAGTTAGATAGCCTATAGTTAATATACTGTCAAATTTTATGTATAACTACTAACGTGAGGTAGCTAGCTAACATACCGGTACATACTTCTGTAATGATATGCTATGTGGTTCATAAGGACAGCGTAGCTGACAAATTGTCAGCCAACATAATGTGTAAGGTAACTTATTTGAAAAGTAATTACTTTATTACATTGAGTAGCAAGCTACCCCTTGGTCATTAGGGCAAATCTGGTCTGTGATAGGAGGGGGGTTTTCACACCTAGCTCTGCTGCTTTAGATTAAACGGTCATATCTCAGTTATTGTTTTCATATCTATAAAAAATAAGCTGTTTTCTTCACTTTCAGAGAGCGAGCTGACCAAGGGGTCGAAAATGTCACATACAGTACCATCTATTGTTTGTCCTCATGTGTCTGTTTTTTAGCATAAAGTACTGTGTAGCCATACTTAGTGTGGACACCAAGTAAGACCACACACACACAATAACAGTCTCTCTCCATCACTTCATCCCTCTCCCCCTTCTCCCACTTCTCCCTAAATCCTCTAGGTTATATCAGCTGTTTTGGTGAACCCCTCCCCCATCTGATCTGGCTGACACAGAGGGCACAGCATGATCAGATATGAGATGTAGTATTATTAAATATGAATTATTAGGAAGTATTATTAAAGAGATGCTTTGCATTGAAATACAGACAGAGGTGTAGTAGTACCAGAGTTAATGATCCAAGGTCAGTTTTACATTTGACCTCCTGATGATTATAATGACAGTTTTTTTTATTCGAACACAGTCAAAGGTTATTCATAATCTCTCTCTATCCATCAGTCTCTCGTCTGCAGGTATGTTTTGAAGTGAGAGAGGAGGCTAGTCCCATCATCGCCACCTCACCCGCTCTTAAGATAACCTTCAGGCCAACTGGGGGCCAAAGGCTGGTTAGGAGAAACTGCAATTGTGGTGAACTGAGAGACTATTAGGGTAGCACTGTAATTCATGATTCATATGCTGTCTGCCACTGTACTCACCTCTTTCCCTTTCGGTCTTCTACACCTCTCTCCCCACCTCGTCTTTCTTCCTTGTTTTATAATGCACACCATATGTGCATTGAAGTACAGATTGAACTTGTATTTATAATATTACAATTATCGTAATTATGATGCATTTATGTATTTATGTATGTATAACACCTGGATAATGAACTTAATTCAATAAAGCGTTTCACTTTCTCCACTGGTTGAAATTAAGTATCTCATTGAAATACTATCCTGTGTCCACAGATTAATGCAGATGAAGGGAGTTAGATATGCATCGTTCTTTTTTCCGTATATATGAATTACAAATCAACCATGTGTCTAGTCTATTGCATAGTTATAATGTGTAATCATTGATGTCCCAGGAGCAGGAGTGGTAAACACTGTTGAAGTGTATAATTGTAATACAAACAGTTGAAGTCGTAAGTTTACATACACCTTAGCCAAATACATTTAAAGTCAGTTTTTCACAATTCCTGACATTTAATCCTAGTAAAAATTCCCTGTCTTAGGTCAGTTAGGATCACCACTTTATTTTAATAATGTAAAATGTCAGAATAATAGTAGAGAGAATTATTTATTTAAGCTTTTATTTCTTTCATCATATTCCTAGTGGGTTAGAGGTTTACATACACTCAATTAGTATTTGGTAGCATTGCCTTTAAATTATTTAACTTGGGTCAAACGTTTTGGGCCTTCCACAAGCTTCCCACAATAAGTTGGGTGAATTTTGGCCAATTCCGCCTGACAGAGCTGATGTAACTGAGTCAGGTTTGTAGGCCTCCTTGCTCGCACATGCTTTTTCAGTTCCGCCGACACATTTTCTAGAGGACTGAGGTCAGGGATTTGTGATGGCCACACCAATACCTTGACTTTGTTGTCCTTAAGCCATTTTGCCACAACTTTGGTAGTATGCTTGGGGTCATTGTCCATTTGGAAGACCCATTTGCGACTGAGCTATTACTTCCTGACTGATGTCTTGAGATGTTGCTTCAATATATCCACATTATTGTCCTGCCTCATGATGCCATCTATATTGTGAAGTGCACCAGTACCACCTGCAGAAAAGCACCCCCACAACATGATGCTGCCATCCCCGTGATTCACTGTTGGGATGGTGTTCTTTGGCTTGAAAGCCTCCCCCTTTTTCCTTCAAACACAACAATGGTCATTATGGCCAAACAGTTCTATTTTTGTTTCATCAGACAAGAGGACATTTCTCCAAAAAGTACGATCTTTGTCCACGTGTGCAGTTGCAAACCGTATTCTGGCTTTTTTAATGGCGGTTTTGGAGCAGTGGCTTCTTCCTTGCTGAACGGCCTTTCAGGTTATGCCAATACAGGACTCGTTTTACTGTGGATATAGAAACTTTTGCACGTGTTTCCTCAAGCATCTTCACAAGGTCCTTTGCTGTTGTTCTGGGATTGATTTACACGTTTCACACCAGAAATAAATGAATAAAATATGTATAATTTTAGTGAATGGTATCATAAATAGGACTGGTGGAGTTGTCACACATGCAGCTAACACAGACATGTGGAAATGTCTGCTCTACCCAAATTTACAACCATTTAATTGCAGCATTACCATATAAATGGAAGAGGCAAGTAGAAGGGGAAAAAAGTAAGGAACTTGTATGTCGGCCCTGTATTAAAGAACATACATGGTTAAAGAAAAGTGTGATAATTAAAAACAATACCCATTTCATTTAAGGACCAACAAACTGACAGCTGTGCCATATAAATTGCAAAATAGTTGTTTAGAGATTTGTGATGTACCCATTCCATGGCACATGGTTTATGAATTGATATGCAAAACAACGCCGTATTCAAAACTTCAAATTTTTCTATTTAAATTACGATACAAAATTCTTGCAACTAATAAAATAACAAGATAAAACATATGGGATCTGTAAAATGTATATAGGACTTGCATCCTTGGCACAATAAAGTTATTATATTCTACTCAATTCATAGGCTTCATTAATGCCATTCAGACTTGAAGTTGATACAACAACTGTAACATCTTACATCTGGTTCCACCGTAATGTTTTGTCAGCCATCTTTGTTGAAGAACGCCACAAGGCAAGTGTGGCTTGTGTCAAAATTCATCATTGGAACCACTCGATATGATTGGTCATATAAAAACCTTGGGACCCAAATGCATAATGAGTGCTCTAACTCCCCCTTGTGGTGGTCTGGGGCAATGAAGCCGTGACGCTGGGTACCTTTAAGTCCCACGGTGCAACTTTTAAAGGAGGAACCACTGTCGAAGGCTTCTGTCTATTTCAGCTCGTCAGTCTGTTGGTAATCCTGTTGAACGTGGCATTTTTTATGTATTGTGTAGTGAAGCTCCAAAAGTGTTGCTCTCCACTTTCTGCAGGATCAAGTTTTGAAATCAGTGGAATTAGAGTATGATCGCTCTCCACTTTCTGCAGGATCAAGTTTTGAAATCAGTGGAATTAGAGTATGATCGCTCTCCACTTTCTGCAGGATCAAGTTTTGAAATCAGTGGAATTAGAGTATGATCGCTAAAGAGATGGAGCAACCGTGGCATGGCATTCCTGACAAGGACATGCGTCCATTTATACATGATAATCTATACAGGTAAGATAGCTAATTACATTTTCAGATTTTACACATTTCTATTTTGACAGAAAGGCGTTTCATTTCAAGCTAAAGTGTACTGTTAGCTAGCTAGCTAATGTTAGCTGGCTGGCTCCCTAGCTGACGTTATTATTCGTATTCTAGGACCCAGAACAGAGTTTGCTATTCTAATTAGAGCCTAATGTTAGCTAGCTGACATTGAATCTGGTTGGTTAGCTCCCAGCACTGTGGCATCATTGGCAGTTTGTTCATTGTTGTTTAACTACCTAACATTAGCTGGCTGGCTAGTTAGCTAATGTTACATGACGTGTGTACAACACCCATTGAATATGGCCAGTATAAGTAAACGTCTACAAAAAAGAATTGTTGCCAACAGAGCTGGTTAGGCTGTTTTCATGTTATCCAGAGGTAAACAAATCATCATTTTGTAGCTCTGAGTCACTCATTTTATCCTATGTAAAAAAACACCTTTTCAAATGTTGCTACATAAGACTGAATCCAGGTGGTGAGTCACAATGTTTGTGTGCTGAGGAAGTGAGAAAATAACTCTGTTAGCAGCTGCCATGATAACACGGGTGACTGTGTTGATGTCACTCACCTCGTATAGTGTGATGACACCATTGGTCTCGTTAGGTGCCTTCCACTGCATGAAGATCTTCTCCTCGTATGGTCCGGTCTGGGTGGACTCCATTGGAACAGAGCCGGGAACTGGAGAAATGTAAAGACACAAAGGAGTGACGGCATGTTCAAGCAAAGCAGGCAAGCAGGTTTGAGCACTAAAGAACACACACACACATTGATTAGGCAGTACAGTTTCACAACGCCATGGTCTGATTGAGAACAATTGAACCATTCAACAATGTTGTATCTCAGACATTACAGCACACTCAAAATCATCAAAATAAAATAAAATATCAACACTTTGTTCCTTCTCAATCACACTTATGATAACTGTACATATTATAAATATATTGACATATACCGATACAGTGAATGAGTTTATCAGGAAGTGCACAGGAGATGTTGTACCCACTGTGACTATTAAAACCTACCCCAACCAGAAACCGTGGATAGATGGGAGCATTCGTGCCATATTGAAAGCGCGAAACCACCGCATTTAACCAGGACAAGAAGACTGGGAAGATGGAAGAATACTAACAGTGTAGTTATTCCCTCTGCAAAGCAATCAAGCAGGCTAAACGTCAGTATAGGGACAAAGTTGAGTCCCAGTTCAACGGCTCAGACACGAGACGTATGTGGCAGGGTCTACAGACAATCACTGAATATAAAAGGAAAAGCAGACACCGACGTCTTGCTTCCAGACAGACTGAACACCTTCTTCGCTCGCTTTGAAGATAATACAGTGCCACCAACGCAGCCCGATATCAAGGACTGTGGGCTCTCCTTCTCCGTGGCCGACATGATTTAGACATTATAGCGTGTTAACCCTCAAAAGGCTGCCGGCCCAGATGGTATTCCTAGCCGCATTCTCAGAGCATGCACAGACCAGCTGGCTGGTGTGTTCACAGATATATTCAATCTCTCCCTATCCCAGTCTGTTGTCCCCACATGCTTCAAGATGGCCACCATTGTCCCTGTACCTGTTCGTAAGCATTTCACTGTAAGGGCTACACCTGTTGTATTCAGCACACGTGACAAATAAACTTTGATTTGACCTAGGAAAGCAAAGGTAACTGAACTAAATGACTATCGCCACATAGCACTCACCTCGTTCATCATGAAGTGTTTTGAGAGACTAGTCAAGGATCATATTACCTCCACCTTACCTGCCACCCTAGACCGTGCGGTGGTGAGGTCTGCCCAACGCAATACTTGGGGCAAACTTCCCTACAGCACCGATTCCATAGGAAGGCCAAAAAGATCATCAAGGACATCAACCATCCGAGCTACTGCCTGTTCACCCCACTATCATCCAGAAGGCGAGGTCAGTACATGTCCATCAAAGCTGGGACCGAGAGACTGAAAAACAGCTTCTAGCTCAAGGCCATCAAGCTGCTAAACAGCCATCATTAGCACATCAGAGGCGGCTGCTTACAGACATAGATTAGGAGTCACTGGCCACTTTTAGAAATGGATCACTAGCCACTTTAATAATGTTCCAAATCTAGCATTACTTATCTCATACTGTATGTATGAACTGCACTCCACACTATTCTACAGTATCTTGGTCAAATTTAAATTGTGCTTACATATAGGCATTCACCTATTTCATATGTACGTACATACTGTATTATCTTCAATACTACACCACTGACTGTTAAACAGCCATCTCCAGGACATCAGAGGCTGCTGCCTATAGACATCGATTAGGAATCACTGGCCACTTTAAGGAAATGAAACACCAGCCACTTTAATAATGTATCCGTATCTTGCATTAATCATCTTATATGTGTAAACTGTACTCTATACCACGCCACTATCTTAGTTCAATGCCTCTCTGCAATACACAACCGTTCAAAAGTTTGGGGTCACTTGTTTTTGAAAGAAAAGCCATTTTTTTGTCCATTAAAATGACATAAAATTGATCAGAAATACAGTGTAGACATTGTTAATGTTGTAAATTACTATTGTAGCTGGAAATGGCAGGCTCAAAATGGCCAGAAACGGCCAGAAACAAATAACTTTCTTCTGAAACACGTCAGTCTATTCTTGTTTTGAGAAATGAAGGCTATTCCATGTGAGAAACTGCCAAGAAACTGAAGATCTCATACAATGCTGTGTACTACTCCCTTCACAGAACAGAGCAAACAGGCTCTAACCAGAATAGAAAGAGGAGTGGGAGGCCCCGGTGCACAACTGAGCAAGAGGACAAGTACATTAGAGTGTCTAGTTTGAGAAACAGACGCCTCAACTGGCAGCTTCATTAAATAGTACCCGCAAAACACCAGTCTCAATGTCAACAGTGAAGAGGCGACTCCGGGATGCTGGCCTTCTAGGCAGAGTTGCAAAGAAAAAGCCATATCTCAGACTGGCCTAACAAAAATAAAATATTAAGATGGGCAAAAGAACACAGACACTGGACAGAGGAAGATTGGAAAAAAGTGTTATGGACAGAGAAATCAAATTTTCAGGTGTTCGGATCACAAGAAGAACATTTGTGAGACGCAGAAAAAATTAAAAGATGCTTGACGCCATCTTTCAAGCATGTTGGAGGCAATATGATGGTCTGGGAGTGCTTTGGTGGTGGTAAAGTGGGAGATTTGTACAGGGTAAAGGGGATCTTGAAGAAGGAAGGCTATCACTCCATTTTGCAACACCATGCCATTATCTGTGGACAGCGCTTAATTGGAGCCACTTTCCTCCTTCAACAGGACAATGACCAAAAGCACAGCTCCAAACTATGAACTATTTAGGGAAGAAGCAGTCAGCTGGTATTCTGTCTATAATTGGTTGGCCAGCACAGTCATCTCAAACCTATTGAGCTGTTGTGGGAGCAGCTTGACCGTATGGTACGTAAGAAGTGCCCATCAAGCCAATACAACTTGTGGGAGGTGTTTCAGCAAACATGGGATGAAATCTTTGATTACCTAAACAAAATGACAACTAAAATGCCAAAGGTCGACAAGGCTGTAATTGCTGCAAACTGACGATTCTTTGACTAAAGCAAGGTTTGAAGGATACAATTATTATTTAAATTAAATATCATTATTCCTAACCTTGTCAATGTCTTGACTATATTTCCTATTCATTTTGCAACTCATTTCATGTATGTTTTCATGGAAAACAAGGACATTTCTAAGTGACCCCAAATTTTTGAACGGTACTAAATATATGTGTATTCTTAATGCATTCCTTACTTAGATTTACATGTATTTTAGGTATATGTTGTGAAACTGTTAGATATCACTTCTTAGATATTACTGCACTGTCGGAGCTAGAAACACAAGCATTTCACTACATCCCCAATAACATCTGCTGGACACTTGTATGTGATAAATACATTTGTTTTGATATAAACAATGTTACAATCACTTTTCAAGCATTAACTCATCTAAATGAGGGAAGTGGGAAGACAGCACTGGTGGCTTAACCCCAGGACTAATGGAGTGAGCAGCTGAATTCAAAGGAAACATCCTCAGTGCTCAATCCTGGCTCTTTGATTTGATATTAATTTATGCAGTCTGATGACTGGACGAAAGTCCTGATAATACCTTTGTTAAAAGGCCATTTAGTCCAACTTCACACTATCTTAATAATTGGCATGGCAGGCCAGAAGAATGTGGCTGGTGTAATGTACACGATGGGAAACAGAGAGCTGGTTTCAAGTGCAGGGCGCAACAGCTGTTTATTGTAAAGGACCACCAGAGGAGGCAGGTAGCTGGGTCCAGGGGCAAGCAGAAGGTCATACACCGGGAGTCCATAAAGGCAACAGTACAGGCAGGGAAAAGGCTAGTAACGATCAGGCAATAGGTAGATAACTGATCTGAAAGGTGTGTCACAGAACCAACAATACCTCACAATGATAGGGTGCAAAGAAGTGAACTAAAGTGTGTGATAATGGCATACAGGTGTGTGAACAGTTGATCAGAATTCAGGTTATTGGGATCTGGAGAGTGAGCTGCGTTCAGGGGATCTACGTGTTTGAGAGTGTGAGTTAGAAGCAGATGTTACAGCTGGTCTTGAACAGTGTTGGCATTAGCTCCCCCAACAGGGCAGATGGAGGGATAGAGGGATGGAGTGATAGGGGAAGGGGAACTGATAGAGGGATGGAGTGATAGGGGAAGGGGAACTGGACTATTTTTGCACATTGCCAAGCTTTAAGGTAGAAAGAACAGTGAATCTCATTATCTTAAACTCCCTGCTAACAAGAAGCATATTAGATTTGGGAGTTTAGTGGTAAGATTTGAGTCACCCGGTTCATGCTAATTGTTTCCATTTACTTTAGATCACACATGTACACTTAGCCAAATGTATTTTACTGTAATGTTTTTTTGGTCTATTGTTGTCGACAATGATCAAGGCATTTATCGTTGATCCTAGTCTTAGATCAATATAGGATTATTCATGCAATGCAGTGCTTACTAGTTTGTTTTGTAATATTCCATTTACTCATAATTGCCTAGACTGCCATGTTAACTCTTTGTTAATGGATAGTGTAAGGGTCATAAGCATCCACCTCTTTGTTTGGCCAGTATGGACACTACACCGGGTTAGACCTTTAGACCTTGGGGGCATGGGAGTTATTAGTGACAGTGGCTGGTTCTCAAATCAAATCAAATCAAATTTTATTTGTCACATACACATGGTTAGCAGATGTTAATGCGAGTGTAGCGAAATGCTTGTGCTTCTAGTTCCGACAATGCAGTAATAACGAACAAGTAATCTAACTAACAATTCCAAAAAAAAAAAAACTACTGTCTTATACACAGTGTAAGGGGATAAAGAATATGTACATAAGGATATATGAATGAGTGATGGTACAGAGCAGCATAGGCAAGATACAGTAGATGATACCGAGTACAGTATATACATATGAGATGAGTATGTAAACCAAGTGGCATAGTTAAAGTGGCTAGTGAAACATGTATTACATAAGGATGCAGTCGATGATATAGAGTACAGTATCTACGTATGCATATGAGATGAATAATGTAGGGTAAGTAACATTATATAAGGTAGCATTGTTTAAAGTGGCTAGTGATATATTTACATCATTTCCCATCAATTCCCATTATTAAAGTGGCTGGAGTAGAGTCAGTGTCATTGACAGTGTGTTGGCAGTAGCCACTCAATGTTAGTGGTGGCTGTTTAACAGTCTGATGGCCTTGAGATAGAAGCTGTTTTTCAGTCTCTCGGTCCCAGCTTTGATGCACCTGTACTGACCTCGTCTTCTGGATGATAGCGGGGTGAACAGGCAGTGGCTCGGGTGGTTGATGTCCTTGATGATCTTTATGGCCTTCCTGTAGGGGTGGTGTAGGTGTCCTGGAGGGCAAGTAGTTTGCCCCCGGTGCTGCGTTGTGCAGACCTCACTACCTTCTGGAGAGCCTTACGGTTGAGGGCGGTGCAGTTGCCATACCAGGCGGTGATACAGCCCGCCAGGATGCTCTCGATTGTGCATCTGTAGAAGTTTGTGAGTGCTTTTGGTGACAAGCCGAATTTCTTCAGCCTCCTGAGGTTGAAGAGGCGCTGCTGCGCCTTCCTCACGATGCTGTCTGTGTGGGTGGACCAATTCAGTTTGTCTGTGATGTGTATGCCGAGGAACTTAAAACTTGCTACCCTCTCCACTACTGTTCCATCGATGTGGATGGGGGTGTTCCCTCTGCTGTTTCCTGAAGTCCACAATCATCTCCTTAGTTTTGTTGACGTTGAGTGTGAGGTTATTTTCCTGACACCACACTCCGAGGGCCCTCACCTCCTCCCTGTAGGCCGTCTCGTCGTTGTTGGTAATCAAGCCTACCACTGTTGTGTCGTCCGCAAACTTGATGATTGAGTTGGAGGTGTGCATGGCCACGCAGTCGTGGGTGAACAGGGAGTACAGGAGAGGGCTCAGAACGCACCCTTGTGGGGCCCCAGTGTTGAGGATCAGCGGGGAGGAGATGTTGTTGCCTACCCTCACCACCTGGGGGCGGCCCGTCAGGAAATCCAGAAGCCAGTTGCACAGGGCGGGGTCGAGACCCAGGGTCTCGAGCTTGATGACGAACTTGGAGGGTACTATGGTGTTGAATGCCGAGCTGTAGTCGATGAACAGCATTCTCACATAGGTATTCCTCTTGTCCAGATGGGTTAGGGCAGTGTGCAGTGTGGTTGAGATTGCATCGTCTGTGGACCTATTTGGGCGGTAAGCAAATTGGAGTGGGTCTAGGGTGTCAGGTAGGGTGGAGGTGATATGGTCCTTGACTAGTCTCTCAAAGCACTTCATGATGACGGATGTGAGTGCTACGGGGCGGTAGTTGTTTAGCTCAGTTACCTTAGCTTTCTTGGGAACAGGAACAATGGTGGCCCTCTTGAAGCATGTGGGAACAGCAGACTGGTATAGGGATTGATTGAATATGTCCGTAAACACACCGGCCAGCTGGTCTGCGCATGCTCTGAGGGCGCGGCTGGGGATGCCGTCTGGGCCTGCAGCCTTGCGAGGGTTAACACGTTTAACTGTCTTACTCACTTCGGCTGCAGTGAAGGAGAGACCGCATGTTTTCGTTGCAGGCCGTGTCAGTGGCACTGTATTGTCCTCAAAGCGGGCAAAAAAGTTATTTAGTCTGCCTGGGAGCAAGACATCCTGGTCCGTGACTGACCCGTTCTGTGTGTGTGTGTGTGTCCACTTGTCCACTGATCGTGCCATTTATAACCAGATTAGACAGCAGCGACACCAGGGTTTAGTAGTGTGTTGTCAACGATGCATCGAATGTACTTGGCAGAAAGATATTTGTCATGTCCAGTCAGCATCCCAACCCAACACACAACCAAACCATGGTGATTCCACCAAAGAGACATTTTTACATGTTAGAAATCTTTGTTAGCTCTAATTATTCAAAAACAGAAGAGGGAGGAGAGCTCTCAATATATGTTGTTCCACATTTGACATAGTCTTTGAGTATACCCTGGATGGTTAAATAATCTATTATTAGAAAATAAATTATGTCCTTGAGTAGATTTAAAACAGTCATGATTAAATGATTATTTTACTGGCGATTTATCTTACTTTAGAGAGAGAGCTTTTATTTCAATCTTAAAAAATAACTATGAAACAAATGCTTTTTTCAGAGGTATTGTTGATTTCTGTTTGTAGACTTGCTACAATGGACATAAATAGCATTCCAATTTACACTTGGTAGCTAACCCTTACTGTAAACAATAGGCAACCAAGGTCAAACACGTCAAGAAATTAATCTTAACATTTTGATTACACACAATGTAAGCATAAAATGACAAATTTTGTTAACAACAAACATAAAGTGAAAAACAAGCCCTGGAACAAAATAACAAAAATAGTCATCTCCATCTAATCTTAAAATCCCATTTGCAGTATTTTAGTTAAACTAAATCCAATTTAACATTATTGCTTGTCCACCCCAGCAAAATATATATTTTTTCAGATCAGGGTATGATTGAATGCAAACTTTAATTCGATATTATACCCTCTAGGGTCTCTGAAATATACAAGATCCATCTACGATTAATTTCTTCCTGTTTTAATGCCTGATAAAAAGGGAAATTAACGCCTTACAAGGCTGACACCAATCGGTGTGCTCTAAGCTAACAAGCTATACGTAACCTCAAAACATAAGCTGAACAAAAATATAAACATAACATGTAAAGTGTTGGTCCCATGTTTCATGAGCTGAAATAAAAGATCCCAGAAATGTTCCATACACACAAAAAGTGTATTTTTCTCAAATGGTGAGCACACACTTGTTTACATCCTTGTTAGTGAGCATTTCTCATTTGCCAAGATAATCCATCCACCTGACAGGTGTGGCATGATCATTACATCTTGTGCTGGGGACAATAAAATGACTCTAAAATGTGCAGTTTTGTCACACAACACAATACCACAGATGTCTCAAGTTTTGAAGGAGTGTGCCATTGGCATTCTGACCGCAGGAAAGTCCACCAGAGCTGTTGGCAGATAATTAAATGTTAATTTATCTTACATAAGCCGCCTCTAACGTTGTCTTAGAGAGTTTGGCAGTATGTCTAACCGGCCTCACAACCGCAGACCACGTGTAAGCAAACCAGCTCAGGACCTCCACATCTGGCCCCAGTGATGTACTGGGCTGTACACTCTGAAGCGCTTTACGGGCGGATGCCGAGCAGTTGCCATACCAGGAGGTGATGCAACTGGTCAGGATGCTCTAGATGGTGCAGCTGTAGAACATTTTGAGGATAAGATATTTGCAGTCTCCTGAGGGGGAAAAGGCGTTGTTGTGCCCTCTTCACAACTTTCTTGGTGTGTTTGGGCCATGATAGTTTGTTGGTACTGTCATGACTGGGCTGTGAGGATCAGGTTACAGTGGATCACAGTTCTACAGAGATATCTCTCCCTCCCGCAGAGGGGGAGAGGTATAGAGTGATTGATGGGGGGGATTATCACCTCACGCCCATTGTAAATTATAAGGCAGCATCCCAAATCCATTCTGTTCTCTAATGTGAGAGATCGGAATGTCTGTGTGCCTTAGGAAGAGTTTACAGCCAAAAACTACAGAACATCAAATAAATGGACTTTGCGACAATATATTTCATCAGCCAAAATGGTGGTAACAATGATGGATGGAATATGAAAATTAATGTCTATTTTATGAATTAAAGTTAAATGAGGATGTTATAATGAAAAAAATGTAACTTTAGGAGTTTTCATAATGTGTATGTGATGTTTACATACTTTATGTTGTGTAGGACCATGCCTCAGGATGATGACTCCTTGCCTGGCATGATGACTCCTTGCTGTCCCCAGTCCACCTGGCCGTGCTGACCTGTTGCACCCTCAACGACCACTGTGATTACTATTATTTGACCATCCTGGTCATTTATGAACATTTCAACATCTTGGCATGTTCTGTTATAATCTCCACCCGGCACAGCCAGAAGAGGACTGGCCACCCCTCATAGCCTGTTTCCTCTCTAGGTTTCGACCTTTCTAGAGAGTTTTTCCTAGCCCCTGTGCTTCTACACCTGCATTGCGAGCTGTTTGGGGTTTTAGGCTGGGTTTCTGTACATTACTTTGAGATATCAGCTGATGTCAGAAGGGCTATATAAATACATTTGCTTTGATTTTTATGTAGAGAATATCCAGATGAAAAATAATGTTTTGGTGATGATAAGAATGTGATTTTAGTTGTCCATAAGAGATCACAGTTAATTCTAATACATTGCCTTGTGACTAGCTTCGCCCCAGGAAATCCAGAGAGTGTGTCATAAAGACGGACACACCCTTTCTACTCTGGGGTATAAAACATGTTAAGAATTTACATACTTGACTAGAGGACCGCGAGCTGCAGCAAAGGTCCACAATTAGTCTCAACAAGCCCTGGAACAAAATAACAAAAATAGTCATCTCCATCTAATCTTAAAGTCTTATTAGTCCCAAAACAATCAGGTTCATGGTTGAGTAGTTCTTCTAAGTACTGTATCTAGGAAGGTGAATTTAAACATGACCCTCCGGCATATCTTTTCAAGTCATCGATTGTCTACACGGCCCTCCTACCCATGCTGGGTTCATCGACATGGCTGATTAGCCTACTCAGAAGCTCACTCACAGAACGAGTGCAAGGAAACATACAACTAAGCGAAAGGACATTGTGACATTGTGTGGACAATCAGAGACTTACACCTGAAGACGAAAGAACAAGGCGTCTGCCAAATATTTCCCACTAAGCAGAACTCAGCCCACGAAAAGATACCCAACGGAGACCTTCAACACATAAATACATGCATTACACTTTTTACCCATAAGAGTGGCAGTTCGGGGCAAGGTGTTAGGGCTGAAACTAAGCATAGTTTACAAATGTATCCAAGTGTTGCATTTCTCTATTGTACTTTCTCTCTCTCTCTCTGTAAATCTCCATCTTGTGTAACACGTGTCATATTGTGTTGGTCCGCTAGGGACCTGTTGCCATTGTATTAAGTTCTAACCAATAACCGAGAAGGTTTGTGTATGTGCATCTTATGTTATCATTTAGCTTGTTAGTAAATAAATAATCAACACATTTTGTGTGGCACGGAATGATTAGTGAGACTAGGGTAGTGCAGATTTGCGAATTATGCGACATTCAGAATGAGACTGATGAGGAAATGAATGAATTAGTGACTGCTATGAAATCGATTCTGATATTATTTGAGTGAATTTGGGAAACGGTAACTCATTAAACAAACTTTCCCATGGTGCACCAGGTTACTGAGTTAATGGTTACAGGATTCATTTAATCACGTATGAACATTGTTAATTATTCGATACATAGCATGTCATCACATTAACAATAACAACGTCATGACAGTGATATGGATACCAAGGAACTTGAAACGTTCAACCCGCTCCACTACAGCCCCGTCGATGTGAATGGGTGTTCGGCCCTATTTACCTGTAGTCCATGATCATATCCTTTGTCTTGCTCACGTCCTGGAACCACACTGACAGGTCTCTTATCATTGTCGGTGATCAGGTCTACCACCGTTGTGTCATTAGAAAACTTAATGATGGTGTTAGAGCCATGCTTGGCCACGCAGTTGTGGGTGAATAGGGAGCACACACCCCTTCATGGCTACCGACATGAGTGCTATGGGGCGGTAGTCAATTAGGGAGGTAGTCATTCTTTGGACACAGAGACTATGGTGGTCTGCTTGAAACATGTAGGTATTACAGACTCAGAGGTTGAAAATGTCAGTGAAGACACTTGACAGTTGGTCCAAGCATGATCTGAGTACACGTCCTGGTAATCCATCTGGCCCTGCGGCCTTGTGAATGTTGACCTGTTTAACTTCTTGGTGACAGGGGGCAGTATTTTCACATCCAGATGAAATGCATGCCCAAATTCAACTGCCTGCTAATCATCCCCAGAAGATAAGATATGCATATTATTAGTAGATTTGGATAGAAAACACTCTGCAGTTTCTAAAACTGTTTGAAATATGTCTGTGAGTATAACATAACTTATTTAGCAGGCAAAACCCCGAGGACAAACCATTCCGATTTTTGTTTTTGAAGTCACTCTTTTCAATGGGTTTTCATTGGGAATCCAGATTTCTAAGGAACCTTCTTGCAGTTCCTATCGCTTCCACTGGATATCAGTCTTTAGAAATTGGTTCAGGTTATTCCTTTGTGTAATGAAGAAGTATGGCCATCTTGAACGAGGGTCACTTGAAGTGTACTATTAGATAGAGGCGCGTGACCAGAAAGCTAGCTTCAGTTTTATCGATTATTTACGTAAAAAATACCTAAAGTTGCATTACAAAAGTAGTTTGAAATATTTTGGCAAAGTTTACAGGAAACTTTTGAGATATTTTGTAGTCATGTTGAGCAAGTTGGAACCAGTGTTTTTCTGGATCAAACGCGCCAAATAAATTGACATTTTAGATATATATCGACGGAATTAATTGAACAAAAGCACCATTGGTGATGTTTATGGGACATATTGGAGTGCCAACAAAAGAAGCTCGTCAAAGGTAAGGCATTAATTATATTTTTATTTCTGCATTTTGTGTCACTCCTGCAGGGTTGAAATATGGTTTCTCTTTGTTTACGGAGGTGCTATTCTCAGATAATAGCATCGTTTGCTTTCGCCGAAAAGCCTTTTTGAAATCTGACATGTTGGCTGGATTCACAACAAGTGAAGCTTTAATTTGCTTTAATCTTGCGTGTGTGATTTAATGAAAGTTTGATTTTTATAGTAATTTATTTGAATTTGGCTCTCTGCATTTTCCCTGGCTTTTGGCCAGGTGGGATGCTAGTGTCCCAGAGAGGTTAAAGGTCTTGCTCACTTCGGTTACGGAGACCGTGATCACACAGTGGTCCGGAACAGCTGGTGCTCTCATGTATGTTTCAGTGTTGATTGCCTCAAAGCGAGCATAAAATGCCTTTAGATCGTCTGGTAGGCTCGTGTCACTAGGCAGCTCGCGGCTGGGTTTCCCTTTGTAGTCTGTAATAGTTTGCAAGCCCTGTCACATCCGACAAGAGTCAGAGCCGGTGTAGTAGGATTCAATCTTAATCCTGTATTGATACTTTGCCTGTTTGTTTGATGGTTCATCTGAGGGCATAGCGAGATTTCTTATGAGTTTACGGATTAGTGTCCTGCTCCTTGAAAGTGGTAGCTTTAGCTCGGTGCGGACGTTAACTGTAATCCATGGCTTCTGGTTGGGATATGTACATGTACATTAATGCCATTGGATATTTCAGTCTGTGCTAGCAAAACAGTCCTGTAGGGTAGCATCCGCCTTATCTGACCACTGTATTGAGCGAGTCACTGGTATTTTCTGCTTTCGTTTTTGCTTGTAAGCAGGAATCAGTACGATATAATTACGGTCAGATTTGCCAAATGGAGGGCGAGGGAGATCTTGTACATATCTCTGTGTGTGGAGTAAAGGTGGTCTAGAGTTTTATTCCCATCTGACATGCTGGTAGAAATGAGGTAAAACGGATTTAAGTTTGCCTGCAATAAAGTCTCCGGGCACTAGGAGTACCACTTCTGGATGAACATTTTCTTGTTTGCTTATGGCCTTATACAGTTTGTTGAGTGCGGTCTTAGAGGCAGCATTCGTTTCTGGTGGCAATACCTCAAGACTACCTTAATATCAGACATTGCGCACCAGCTTTTATTGACAAATAGACACAGACTCCCAACCCTCGTCTTACCGGACGTAGCTCTTTTGTCCTGCCGTTGCACGGAAAACCCAGCCAACTGGTTAGCTCGAACGGAGCTCAACCAGTTTATTCTCCAGTGATTTGCACGTTGGCCAATAGAACGGATGGTAGAGGCCGGTTACACACTCACCGACAAATTCTCACAAAGCACCCCGACCTGCGCCCCCTGTATTTCCTTCTTTTCTTCATGCGAATGATGGGAATTTGGGCCTTGTCTGGGAGCAATATTATATCCTTATAATATTATATTATTATATCTTCATCCAGTTTGAGGTGAGTAATCGCTGTTCTGATATCCAGAAGCTCTTTTCGGGCCAAAAGAGACGGTAGCATCAACATTATGTATGAAATAAGTTACAAACAATGTGAAAAAACACACAAAATAGTACAATTGGTTAGGAGCCCATAGAACGGCAGCCATCCCCTCCGGCTCCATTCTCATCTGCGGGTGTTTCTGAAATAGCATAATCCACGAATTTGAAGGTGTGCCCACATACTTTTGTGCATGTAGTGTACTTCAGTTTCATCAGCGACGGGAAAGAGGAACCTTTTAAAAGGCCCAGTACAGTCGAACTGTACTGTGTTTTATATAACGAACAAAAATATAAACGCAACATGCAACAATTTAAAAGATTTGACTGAGTTACAGTTCACACAAGGAAATCAGTCAATAGAAATTTGACATTTATTAGGCCTTAATCTATGGATATCACATGACTGGGCAATGGTGCAGCCATGGGTGGTCCTCCCCGCCCCGCCCCGCCCAGCCAATCAGAATGAGTTTTCCCCCACAAAAAAAGGCTTTAATACACCTCAGCACCCCCTCAGATGAAGAACCAAATGTGGAGGTCCTGGGCTGGCATGGTTATATATGATCTGCGGTTGTGAGGCCAGTTGGACATACTGTCAAAATCTCTAAAACTCCGTTGGAGGCAGCTTATGGTAGAGCAATGAACGTTAAATTCTCTGCCAATAGCTCTGGTGGACATTCCTGCTCTCAGCATGCCAATTGCACACTACATCAAATTGGGACATCTGTGGCATTGTGTTGTGTGACAAAACGGCACATTTTAGAGTGGACTTTTATTGTCCCCAGCACAAGGTGCACCTGTGTAATGATTATGCTTTTTAATCAGCTTCTTGATATGCCACACCTGTCTAGTGGATGGATTTTTTTTAATGCTTTCTAACACATTTTGTAAACAAATGTGTGCTCTAAATTTGAGAGAAATAAGCTTTTTGTGCGCATGTACAATTTCTGGGATATTTTATTTCAGCTCTTGAAACATGGGACAAACACTTTACCTGTTCTATTTATATTTTTGTTCAGTATATATATTTCACATTATGAGGTTGGAATAATACTGTGACATTGTGGAAATTACAATAATGCCCTTTTAGTGTAAGAGCTGTTTGAAAAGATCACCTGAAATATCAGCCTGTTTTGGTGGGATGGGGTTTTGGAATGCATGGTGACATCAGCAGGCAGTAAATATGTTGATAGACCAATAAGAAAGAGTTCTAAACCATCTCTGCCAGTAACAGCTAGTTTTCAGTTTTTCCCCTCCCCACTCAGACCACTCCCAGACAGTCCTAGCAAAATACGTGCTTGAGACATTGTTCTTTGCTAAGAAGCTATTTTTGTAAATTTTTGAACATTTTGATTGGAAATTATTACAGTAAGGTACTTAATTGTTACCCAGAAATGATTTGATATTGAGATAAAAACGGCTGCATTGGTCCTTTTAAAATTGAAATCATATTTGTGAGACGGTGCATAGCTCTATAAAACTAAAGTCATTTCCATAGAAGTGCAATTAGCACCGCTAAGAACAAAAATTACAACCCAGAGATATAATATTATTAGCTAAAAACAATGAACAATGTTGCTACTCTCAACTAGTTTGGGACCTCGTTGGAGGTTGGGGCTGTTTTGATTAAAAAACATAATGCGCCCTCAATGATAAATGAAAAGATACCAAAGTCTTTAGGGAATGAGGACATCATAGTGCATCAATAATAGCAAGGTCTGCTGAGTTGTAGTTTATACATTACATCCAGTCATACACATACAATGTATTCATTTGTGCTCATTAATACATGCTGTGGTCATATTGGATTTTTAATAGTTGGATAACAGGGCTATAATCAGCGCTCATTATACAGTTATTACAAGTGTAACCAATCATAATTGTGGTATTAATTAGTGGAACAATTAAGGTCTTACTATATTTCCATTAGCTTGCAGTTCTATCAAGCTAGTGCCTTTACTGCAAAGAATTGTCTGCTTGAATACATGTAAATGTAATGAACAACATTAATATGGCAGCTATTTTAAGCCATCTCATGATCTAGCCTAGTTTTAAAAAACAAAAACATTTATTTTGACATTTTGGCCTTGCACATAACAGGATGACAGTTTACTGGAATGAAAAGTGCCATATTTTTGGCATGTGCAGGGATGGAATTCGGGTGCTTGCTAGCCAGGCTAGTAGACCTCAATTCATAATATTAGCCCCGGTAACATTTGGGTCAACAATCTGTGACATATGATACAATTTCAGTGGCCTGGTGGGCTAGTTTGGCACATTTTCAACTAGCTTGGTCAAAAAAGTACTAGCCTTGGGCTAGCAGACTAGTGTAATTTCCATCCCTATGTGTACAGGCAGCATGTCTACAGTACACCCCATGCATGTATTTGAACTAGGAACAGGACAAGACAGTGGAACCAGGACAATACCACTCTAAAGACAGAAACACTGACACTCACCATCCTCCTCCGTCTGCTTGACGATCTCCTCGCTCTCCTTGCTGCCCTCGGGGTTGGCAAGGACCAGGCGAAGGCGAACGGTGACAAAGGGCCTCAGACCCCGCAGGGTGTAGTGAGACGACGTCTGGATCAGTTCCTCGGCCGCAAACTCCTGCTGGTTGAACACGTACTGGTACTGCACGGTCAGGTTGTAGCTGTGGCAGCGCGTCACGGCATAGCCAAACGTCTCCCACTGCAGGGTGAGCTGGCGGGCCCGGATGTCCACCACATTGACATTCTGAGGCCCGTTGACTGGGTCTGAAGGGAGAAGGCGAAAGAGAGGAACAGGGGTTAGAGTTTGTGAATCCAACCATTGGCAAACGAAGAGGAACTGCCTTAGTAATGGTTTTAGTATTTGTCTTAGTATTCTTGGGATCCTGTAACTGATTGAACAGGAAGTTCCTAGACTTGACCCATGGATTTCACATGATAAGCCGATGTTGGGCAGCATTGAGTCACATGAAGAAAAAAACTTGAACTGCTATTGATGAGAGTTAGTTATTTAGCAGTGATGATCAGAAACAGACACAATATATCATACACTTTGTTCAAGTTGTCTGCCTTCCGTAAATCTCCACTAACCACTAATCCCCCCATGGGTGATCGTTGGGCTATCACAGCAGAATCTTCCATATGTTGCGAGTATCATGGTGAAGTCGATACTGTACATCATGCCTGAAAGCATGACAAAGCTCTTTAGCCTCAAGGTCAGTCTAATTCCCCTAGATTGGCTAATAACAATGGCTAAATCACATAAGATGGTGGGAGACGAGTCTGCCTTTCCATTTGGGTTCTGTTTCAGTGCGTCTGGGTGGGAGTTGATATTTAAAGGCTTTGTCTAATTTTACAAGATGAAATCTGGTCGTTTAATCTGGACAAGCCAAAGCTAAGTGCACAAACAAATGGCATTTGGCTGCTGAGCACTTGAACCTTTTGAAGTGGTTGTTTAAAAACTATTAAAATCGATGTCAGCGCTCCTGCGGAAATCTAATCAGCATAATAAGTAAATAAACATCTGTCAGTTTAAGCTAGACATACGTGATTTCACAAATGCTTCCTGATCTTTCTTATGTCACTCAGATATAGGATAGACACTTCAGAACAAACTTCCTTTTTAAAAAAAGGCGGGGGGACTACTATATTCAATGCATTTGTATGGTCTAATAGCAGTAAGGCCCCCCAAAAAGTTCATCAAATATTATACACTTTTTCTTTTTTGGATACTTCAAGGGGTCTTAAAATTCAAAATCAAATAGTAAAATGATCCTTGGTATGACCTTAAAACATTTCCATATAGCTTAGGTAGACACGCCCTCCCCCGGCTTAGACAGGGCTTAGACTCTTATGGGTTAAAAACCCCTTGAATCTTATCAAGAGCATCATCCAAAGAAGCAACTATGCATAAACTATGCAACAGCTTATTGTTTTGTGATCAAATACAATGTTACTTACTTTTTGATGGAGTGTGAAGAAAGGAGACCAGCAGGCTCCATGCATTGCAGTTGTGGTAAACTAAGACAGCGATCAAAATAACTACCGGTAAATTTACTTTTTCATGCATTACATAATGCACAGAACTCAAAATACAAAACACAGTACTAGACAGCTTTCTCGTGCTAACAAAGTCCTTGAAATAGACTTATACATGCAAGGCATGCACAACAAGGCCTCACAGTAGATTTACAATGGGCTATAGCCCAATTTCTGGAACTGATAGAGCAGGGCTGGCCCCAGGCATAAATCGGGGTCTCAACTTACTTTTGAGAGTAGTCAATTTTGAAATTTGGTTGTGCATTAGCAGTTTTACTCTTGTTGTCAGTCACTGAAAGTCACTCAATTAGCCATGTCAGTTAACAATTTTTAGATTGGTAGCTAGTCTAACCAGCTCTAGTCTAACCAATTTGAAGAAATCAAACTTACCCAGGGGCCCTGACCTCCAGGGGAGCCCCATTGATTGTGTTAGTCATTCTCACTCTGATATATTAACATGGCATAAATTACGGTAAAATGTGTTGAATTGCAGGAAATTAGCTTTAAAACTGAAAAAATAAAATCTTTACCCATGACAAAATGGGTAGAATTAAAGGACATTAGCTGTAAAACAGAAGAAATAAAATATCTCTGCCCCATGGCAAAATGAATACAATTGCATGAAATGTGTAATACAATTGCTAATCTTTCTCTCTGGCCCATGGCAAAATGTGCAGAATTGAGGGAAATGCAATTTCTCTCTGACATCAAGAAGGGGTCCAAGGTGGGGGGGGGGCCAACCAAATCTTGCTTAGGGCCCCCAAAAGGCTAGGGACAGCCCTGTGATAGAGAATAATGCTGAACAACAAAAACCCAGATTAAGGCTAATCTAAGGCTAATCTGGATTCATTTCGGAAAGCAGCTCCAAGAACATTGCTAATGTCAGACTGGAAAATCCAATAGGGGGATCTTCCCAAATCGGAGAAGCCTGAGTTATAACTTTGCTTTTGTCGTTAATTAAGTCAATAAAGGCATCTCCTGAGTTGCTCTAGATCTTGACAAATAATGGATTGTTTTATCTTACATCTTCCTCCTCCTCCAGCTCTTCTCAGCCATCTACCCCAATCCGAGCGAAGGAGGGAGTGAGGGATGGAGAGAAGACGGCTAGCATTATACATGACTCAAATCTCATATATCAGGGTGCATGGCAGTCGCAGTGGTTGGCACACACTGAGAAGGGGCACCGGGGAGGTTTGCTATGCCATGGGTGGGCCAACTCCACCACAGATAGGGGTGCGGGGCTCAGGGTAGCAGCACCGGTGATCGCTGAGCGGGGAATTATTAATCGCAGACGTTGGGGAGCTCCGTCAAGAAGAAAAGGAGGGGATGGAAATCAATCTTAATGCCGGCCCCGGTTCTCCCTGCTGACACTCCGCCACATTCATCATACAACCGCTCCTCAAAAGAGCAAAGTGGAAATTGCTAACAATAAACATATCAATGGGTGCCCACAATAGCCAACTGTGTGGATACTGTAAACAGCGCAAGGAGAGAGAAAAAGACAGAAACATAAAAATAGGATCAGTCAATGTCATTGGCTAGGATACCACTGGCTTTTATCCTTAGGGACTGGAGGGACAAATGCAACCCACAAAGCACAGCAGTGAAGTAGTAGGCCCAAAAGTGCTTCTGGACTCTAAAGCCATTTCCCGCCACCTTAACACTATGTCCACAGTCATTTTGCAGAGGTAGCTCTTTTAATCCACAGCCCTGGATCAACAAACAACAAATAATCACAAACCCAAGACACAAATGGAAGATGGAAATGTTATCTGATGTGGCTGTATTTGAAACAGCTTACTGTCGAAAATGGAACCGAACCAAAAAACAAAAAATTGTGATTATTCAATATCTACATACTAAAGTATAACAGTGCACGCTAATTAAATTATTAACGCAATGATTATGAAGGGAATATGAATGCTCCATAATGGCCTGAGTGCCCCCAATATTCAGTAGCAAAAGCCTCCTAAAAACAAGATCAGACCCCAACAGATATAGTGCATTCGGAAAGAATTCAGACCCCTTGACTTTCTCCACATTTGTTACCTTACAGCCTTATTCTAAAATGGATAAAATCGTTTTTCCCCTAACCAATCTAAACACAATACCCCATAATAACAAAGTAAAAATAGGTTTTTAGAAATGTTTGCAAATGTATTCCAATTTAAAATTGAAATATCACATTTACATACAGTTGAAGTCGGAAGTTTACATACACCTTAGCCAAATACGGTTGAAGTTGGAAGTTTACATACACCTTAGCCAAATACGGTTGAAGTTGGAAGTTTACATACACCTTAGCCAAATACAGTTGAAGTTGGAAGTTTACATACACTTAGGTTGGAGTAATTAAAACTAGCTTTTCACTGGGAATGTGATGAAATAAATAAAAGCTGAAATAAATCATTCTCTCTACTATTATTGTGATATTTCACAAACTGACCTAAGACAGGGAATTTTTAAATGTCAGGAACTGTTAAAAACAGCATTTAAGTCGTATGTAAACTTCAGACATCAACTGTACATTTAAATTCAGTTTTTCACAATTCCTGACATTTCATCCGAGTAAAAATTCCCTGTCTTAGGTCATATCATCTCTTCAATTGCCAACGCCTCGAGAATTCCCCTCTTTATTTTTTCACGACAGCTATTGTATCTCAGCAGGTACTGCAATGTTCAACAATTCCCCCTCACTTACAACCAATAGTCAAACAACAAAATGTATGTGGTGGTGGGACTTTGTCCATCTTTGTTTGAGAAACTGAGAGATTGATGCCTGCTAGCTAATTATAACTGAGGATACACTCAGGACAAGGTCGAATGGCGTTTACATGTAAGGGCCGGTGAAAGCACACGGAATCCACACGGAATGTTTTTGTGTCGTGTTGAGTGAGAGGTATTGACAAGGGTTGCAACCTTGGTGCAATACAAGAACACACAAGTGCACTGTGTTTTCCAGTGGAGCATGGAACCTAGATTTGTTTAAGTAACATTGAGTCACGTTATAGACTAGGCTACAGTACATGCTCTTAACAACTCAATAGATCTCTGTAGTCTACACTTTCATCAAGCCCTTATGGAAAGCTAATATTGCAATGCGTGGGTCTATGCATGAGTGCACATAGCATGCAGGAAAAATTCAGCCCCACTTATTTGAGGAATCACAAATTAGTTTTTTGACCTTTATTACAGTAGCCCAGCACTTCCACCCCATGACAAAAAGCCTCCATCCGCAACCTGTGCCATTCTAAACCCCCATCATTTGAAGTTTGCTATCTCAGTTTAATGAGGGCATATGAGTGCAACTCTAACAAACACACATGCGTAAGCATACACACATACATTACTCTAACATGCACGCACACATGCACGCACACCCAAACAGACAACCTCCTGGTGGTTTGTTAGGGATGGAGGGCATCTGTCAAAAATTATGTGCACTTCCTGACTGCTAAAGTGACTGTGTTGGCTGGACTGTCCATTTCTCGGCCACAGGTCACCCTTTAGAGTAGAGAACAATTAGGGAGGAAGAGTAGTGGAGAGGAGCATGCATTTGACCTTAGTTACCTGCTGGGCTCTACCCCGGTGGCTCCCTGACACTCTTTCACTACTCCAGCAGACTCCTTTCACAGCCCTGCCAATCAATACAGCCATTGATTAATTTGCCTGAACTGGCGGTTTATTTATTTATTTGTCAGGGACCATGTCCAAATGCATTGCACCTGATTTAGCTAGATAGCTCATTTTGATCTGTAGTTCAAATCCCCGAGCTGACAAGGTACATATCTGTTGTTCTGCCCCTGAACAGGCAGTTAACCCACTGTTCCTAGGCCATCATTGAAAATAAGAATTTGTTCTTAACTGACTTGCCTAGTTAAATAAAGGTTAAAAAATAATAATAATAATCTCTCCCTTGAACTCTCTCTCCCAAATACAGGCATGCCAAGCTTGTAGTGTCATATCCAAGAAGACTCAAGGCTGTAATCGTTGCCAAAGGTACTGAGTAAAGTGTCTGAATATTTATGCACGTTTCTTTTTTTTTCTCATAAATCTACAAAAATGTTTAAAAACCTGTTTTTGCTTTGTTATTATCGGTTATTGTGTGTAGATTTATGTAGAAAAAGACAACAATTTAATCCATTTTAGAATAAGGCTAACTTAACACAATTTCAAAAAAGTAATGGGTTCTGAATACTTTCCAAATGAACTGTACTTGTATATAGATAAGATTATGTTAAGATTTGACTGACACGCATCAGAAGTGCTGTTTTATTGAGATTCCAAGATAATTAAATATTGAAGGTGAGGACTAGATAGTATTCAAGTTCATTGTGCTCCTTGTATGCCATATATTGGCAATATCATTCTCAGGGCTGGATTTCTCCGTTAAGCATTGCTACAGCGTTTAGAAACAGCTGTGAGGTCCTTATGAAAAAGGTTGGTTTCTCATAATTAAAAGTGCACCGCTCTATTCAGTGGCTGCTCAATAACCCTCAATTGCTCTCTTTTTTTTATGAGATCCATATAGCACACGGGCTCAGAGCCCTGCCCAAGTGTGCAGCACCAACTACATTTGGTAGAAAAGAGAGATGTGGAAACAAGGATTTTTTTTCAGGGGGGACAACCGAAACACGGCGGGGAGGACGATAATATAACAAAAAATTAGAAACGGTGTGTATTCTTATTCCAAAATGAACAACTTCAAAACAAAAGAATGGTGGTGGTGGGGGAAGGGATAGAGAGAGGCAATCTAAATTGGGGTGGAAGCAGAGTATAGACTGATGGGACAGAGACTACACTGCTAGCATTGTATCACCTTACCTCCACCAGCACTGCTGCTGCCTTCCTTCTGTCCAACCCTTCCCCAAAAGGGTCTGTATTGAGAGATCCTTCTGGATATTATTACGCTTTCCCTCCAGTAGAGTCAGCGAGCTGAGAAAGCAATCCCCCTTCCCCTCAGAATCAATCAAACTGGCACTCTTTCCAATAATTTAGCCTTGCTGGAGGAAAACAACACTTCACTTGCTGCTTCCCCCAGTAATGACTTCTCACAATGAAGATCATGATACATCAAATGTACACAGATAGATTCTCAGGTACCCTCACTCTCTCAGTTAGAGTGTGGGGGAACAAACAAATGTGTATATTGTATGTATGAACCTGGGAAGACTTTGAACATTAGTATAACCTGTGTGCCCTTGTAAGCTAATATGTTATCGGAAGAAGTGGATGCTGGGTGCTTGATGGCGAGGCTCTGTAGAAGTAGTCTTTATTTCAGTAATGAGGTAAAAACACTGGTTCAAAGAAATGGAGGATTAGCGGCGACCCCTCATTCAGGGCAGGTGGGGCAGAGCTTTTTTTGTGTGCCTGTTTTGCATGTTATGTTGGCATTAATACGTGTCACATATCAGTTTGCAAATACAGTTTTAAAAATGTAGTTAATAAAGCAGCAATGCAGCTCCAAAATGCAGGTGTTTCAGTCTAGCTCAGTGCTTTCTGTGGTGGTGGGGCAGCCAGCGGAAAATAGGGAGCGTAGGAGTTGGTAATGTTTTCTAGTTGCGCCGTGTTTGGCTCAGTGTTCTGTCACTCATGGGGACACTAAGTTGCTGCAAAATCTACGGGGAGATCTTGACAATTCAAACCCCTTGGGTGCTGCCATAGGGTTACATTAGAAGTGCCCATCCAAGAAGGCTCAAGGTCATTGGCCATAGATAGAATGAAGTCAAATCACGTTATATTTACCATATCTTTGATTTGAATAATCATGTCAACATTATACTTTAATAATCTTAGCTAGCAAGCAGTCATCATCATGAATTACATCAACAATCTACTGGCAAATTCTTTTTCATCCTTGACATATGAAGAAAAATTATAGATAAAACGTATCGGTGCTCATGGACATAAACATCACACATGGAAATGGATGGAAATTGCAAATTGAACAATGAGTGGTTAGGAAGGAATCAGAGGCCAAGTGCAAGCATTGCAAAGCAATCACTAGCCTGCTATTTAGTGGAGTGGGTGTGTGGTCCAAATCTGGTTTAAGGGTCTCTTTTCCAAGCTTAAAAGGACAAACATTTATGCGGTCAATCCAGCATGACTGCTTCCACATTCAGAACAACTGGAAACTCGGAACTGGGAAATCTCAGACTTCAGTGAGTTCAAAACAACTGGGAACTAAATGTTTTATTTTATTTTGAATGGTCATCCAACTCGGAATTGCAAGTCGGAAACTCAGGCCTATTTCTAGAGCTCCGACCTGAAGATCACTGACGTCATGATTCAACATTGTTTTTTCCTGAGTTCCCAGCTGTCTTGACCATACTTCCAGAGAATGCCAGACTTTGATGACAAAATTTGCCCACGAGGATCACCACTCCACTTTCCTGTTCAAGTGAGTATAGCACAGCAAGTCCAAAAATGTAATGTATGCTGCTGCATAAATTATTCCAGGGAGATATGTATACTGTAGCTAAGAAAGTAATACTAAGTGTATGTTGTGTAGTAAGCTGTTAGTAGCCCATGTGCCTCAGCCTAATCATTTGGTACCTTTCCCCCTCCTAATTTAGAATACTGTTTAGCCTAATGACTTGGTGGTGCACATATAGCCTGTTTTAGAGAAATATAATAATTAAATATTGTAAGAGCTTTCACTATCTGCTTATACTGTAAGAATGACCCATGTTCTGAATTATGTCTCTGTACATTTCAAAAGTGCTGAACAAATAGTTATATTGACTACATCCGTCCCAGCTTGCTCATTAATGTCTTAATCAAAATTACGGATTGCCTCTTACGGATTGCCTCTTATCCGCTCATCGCCCCCGTATGCCATAGTTTGAACATCTCAATTGTCAGTAGAAACCACATTTATTTATTAAGAAAGTCAGCCATATCAGCTATGTTTTTTTAAAGGCAGTAAATGAGGCTGAATGAACTGTTTCGTTGCCAGACAAGGCTCCGCTGATAGCCAGGTGTAGCGGTGGTAAGATTGCAAGATCGAATCCCCGAGCTGACAAGGTAAATATCTGTCGTTCTCCCCCTGAACAGGCAGTTAACCCACTGTTCCTAGGCCGTCATTGAAAATAAGAATTTGTTATTAACTGACATGCCTAGCTATATAAAGGTAACAAAATTATAATAATTTAAAAAATGATAATCACTCCATGATGCTGAAAAGAAAGCTCTGGCGTTGGGACAGCTTTATGTAGGCCCTAACAGTTTATGGGCACTGATTGACACCGTTATAGTGCAATTAATGTATTGTTTAGTGCTGTGTTGTGGGGGGTTTGTCCCACCAAGATTTACATGCTAAAATCGCCACTGTGCAGCAGACCCGTGGCCTGTGTTGTGTTACATCTGAACTTACATCTGAACCTTCGTCTAAACTTATTTCAAAGCTCAAACAAGACACACTACAGGCAATTGAGAAAATATGGAGTGACTTTTGTCTGCCACAGGGGATCTGTTCATCAAACCACTAGGAGACAGTGTGTGAGTGTGCGGGGGGAGGGGGAGATGGACAGCTGGAGGCAAACATGTGTGTTCACATTAAGGTTTAATAGTGGGAATCGAGTTACCGAGATTTCCCGCCAAAACCCATTCTCATTTTCCAGGATAAATAATGTTGAGAAACCGGTAAATTAGAATACATTATTTCTATGAACAGCGTCACGTGAAAAGGAACTGTTCAATTACATGCAATGTCTAAATGTGGTTTCTCTGCGACCTGCTCTGCTATCTGCATGATCAATCATCAACGCTCAGTGTGTATGTGTGAATGTGTGTGCTGTTGTAGCCTGCCATAGGCCTTTTTCACATTTTTATATAAACTTTATATAACTAATTCTTATTTACAATGATGGCCTACCGGAAGGAAAAAGGCCTATAAAAATATAGGACAAAAAACACATCACAACAAGACACAACAACACTACATAAAGAGAGGCCTAAGACAACAACATCAAAAGGCTGCAAAACATGTAAGCACAGCATGGTAGCAACACAACATGACAACAACATGGTAGTAACACAACACGGTAGCAGCACAACACCTGGTTCAAACATTATTGGGAAGAGACAACAGCACAAAGGGCAAGTAGGTAGAGACAATACATAATGTGAAGAAGCCACAACTGTCAGTAAGAGTGCCCTTGATTGAGTCTTTGAATGAAGAGATGGCGATAAAACTGTCCAGTTTGAGTGTTTGTTGCAGCTCGTTCCAGTAGCTAGCTGCAGCGAACTGAAAAGATGAGCGACCCAGGGGACCCTTAACAGCATGTGACTGGCAGAACGGGTGTTGTATGAGGAGCTGCAGTAGATATCTCAGATAGAGGGGAGTGAGGCCTAAGACCATTTTATAAATGAGCATAAACCAGTGCATCTTGCGACAGGTACACAGAGATAACCAGCTTACAGAGTAGTATAGAGTGCAGTGAAGGAGCATTGGTGGCATATATGATGGCCAAATGGTAAAGAACATCTAATTGTAAAGTTGTCATAAATTCAAAGCCCTGCGTGCAACGGGTTCTCCTACCATGCCATTGCAAACAGCAAAAGTAAAGGCAAGTAGTAGGTTAGTTAGGTTATACAAGTAGGTTATACAGATTAGCGCTAAAAGAAGGCCATAGCCTACTCTCCCCAAGCATCCCTCAAACATATCACAACTGGTGAATGGATAAAGAGAAGGGTCAATTAACCAAGATGCAACAATACTAAATATGCATGTGAGACATATCAACTTTCTGGCATTATTCATACATTAGACCATACACAACCCTAGCAGCCTACCATATTTCCTCAACATAAAGTCCCCAATAGAGAGCATCCCTTGGCCTACATGCATGGCTTCTATAAATCCAATTTCTTACTATATGTGCAGGTAAAAATGTGTTTTATTGCCACATTCACCAGATAGGTGCAGGGAAATGTGTTGTTTTACAGGGTCAGCCATAGTATGTACCGCATCCCTGGAGCAAATTAGGGTTAAGTGCCTTACTCAAGCCTACATTGACAGATATTTCACCTTGCCAGCTCGGTTATTCGACCACTCTGACCACTAAGCTACCTATCGCCACAAAACGCAACCTCTCGACGCAGTTACCGTAGACAATATCTGATCTCAATGTCCACCTCACATTCAAATCTCCACTAACGTTTGGCACAGGCAGAGGCTCAAATATAAACTGTTGTTAATCTCAAAACAGCTGATACACTGTGTCCACAAAAGCTATCGAGGAAATAGACATTTACAACATTGTTTCATGATGTTACACTGACAAAAGCGGAGCAGGGTGGGCTGCTTGTCCGATTTGCTGGCAATTGATCAAGCCTAGGCCAAGTGAGAGAAAAGGGCCAACAAGCTGCCTGACATCTTCCGGTCGAAGGTAGGCTAAAACAAATGTAATTTTCACTAGACCTCTTAATATTTTACCAGTCGGCCAATAGTGCTTCATAGGCCTAGGCTACCTTAATTCTAGGCTACATCAAAAAAATAGTGTGGTGAAAGAAATTTGACTTTAATAAATTGCAACAAACACAAAAATAAAACATTAGTGCTTATATTCTCCATTAATAAAGTGTCCGATTTTTTTCACAGGTATTATATGCTTTTAAATAGCTTTTCGGGTGTGTGTGTTAGTGTGTGTGAGGGTCCGTGTGTGTGTGTTAGTGTGTGGGTGTAGGCATGCATGTCAATTACATTAGGCTCATCTCTTCACAAAAAAGTACATTTGGTTTGAGATTTAGTACCACACACTCGCAAGCTTGTCAAGATAACTATAATAACTTGCAGTTTATCACACAACCTCCAACACAGAATCATGGATAACACCATTCCAGGACAAAATATCCTTTCTAAACCATGACTGCATCATGTTCATTGTAATTTTAAATTTCTCTGCTAATGAGATGGTCTAACTGAGAGTGGAGGACAGTGGCTTGTGGAAGTCAGTGGAAAGTGCTGAAAGAACAGTATGGAGGAGTGACATGACTGTTGAATAGTTTTTGGGGGGAGAGTGTGGCAAAGCACAGGCTCCTGCCACACTGGCTCCCTCCTGGCAGTGCGTGGCGCCAACATACATTTTAATTGACGTTTTAATAAAATGCTGCAAAGGTTACCATGTTGTTATTCCTCCCCCACAGAATTTCGTCAGTCCTTTCTTTACCCAGTGACCTCACCTCAAAGGCCAATGGGACTCTTATTATGCGCTAATCAAAAAGTAGTCCGCATTTGACATTGCCATGGCAACGGTCATTACTTTGTCCTCCGCTGTAAATATCTGCCATTCTTTTCAAAGTTATTTGTGGAAGTGCTAACAAATTGGACTCGAAGCAACATAATTACCCAAAAACAGCATTATTCCGTTGTTTAAAATAATACCTCACATACTAGAATGAGTTCCACAATGTTGAAAATGTGGAGCTTGTTTGGAGGGTTCGCGGATGCCCCCAAATCGAGAGGATGTAGGGAACACAAGCAGTGTCAGGTCAACATGGTAAGGTCAATTAATTTGACCCTTTTGTGAATAACATTTGAGGAACATGCCAAGTAGCCCATGTTTTTTCCAACCTTTAACTCAAGGAAATATTGGTCAAATATGGAGAAAAGTATATTTCCACCCAACAATAGGTGTCTGTCACATAATTCCAAGAGAGGCTAACCCTACACTTTGGTTGAGAAGTACCCTATTGTCTGTTCTCCTCTCAAGAACTAGAGACACGTTGGAAGGTGTCAGGAATGGACTGCACGCTGGATTGAACTTTGATCACACAATGAAAGGGGCATCTGCATGTCAGCCATTTCTGACCAACCTTTTATCTTTAGAGTTATAAATAAAGAGAAGTGACACCGTTGGTGGAAAAAATATTCTGGGCTTCAAAGTGCTTTTCAATGACCATGTGCTGTAGCTGGCTGCCTACTCTGAGTGCTTGCTAGATGGGTCGAGAACGGTGCTGTGTATAAACCCTTGGTACTCCTCCTCCATTGTCCCCATACTTTTTAATTATACATATTATGTGAGCTAATGTTACTGTCCCGACTACAACAACAAAATACTTAAATACATGTTATTTTGTCCTTGAAACATTTTATTGAAATAATGTAGAATTCCATTCATTCCTATGCTGTTACTGACAAGTGAAAATATGTCTGACCAGTGGCTTTCTCTCAATGGCCAATACATAGCACCAGAAATTCTGGGTTTATATACACCACTGGTCAAGAACAGGCTGTGCTTTGACACACGCAAATTACCGGGAGAAAATAAAGTACAGTACTTGTCGGATCTGGACTGGGATTTGTTGCCATTTCCATCAAGCTCCCTACAAGCTATATGCTAATTAATGAGTAAAATATATGGTACAAATCAGTGGCGGACGGTGCCGTTTAAAATTAGGGAGGACGGTTATTTTTCTAATGAGCATAGCCTTATTTCTATTACAGCATGTTGGATGACTGTCATTCATATTCCTTTAACTCAGCTCAATGTAACATCGATAGGTTTAGGTTACTACAGTACATGATCCTCAAAATGTGTCATCATGAGGTTGCTACAACCTAGCCTATGAATGAAAGTTTACAACGTAGGTGCACAGGTCGAGATAACATTTTTAGCAATCAAGGTGACAGACAATGACACATTCTAAACTACCTTGCAGACTCTTGACTGCATCTAGCTGATCTAGGGTGTAATTATTTGTCCAACAGTTGCAAACGAGAGTTTCTATTGGACAAATTCAGGTATGTTTATCCCCGTTTCGTTTATCCCCGGCTTCCGTTTAAGGAAAGTTTTCAACAGAATTGGTGGAATGAATACACCCCTAATCACATGCAAACACAGTTCACTTTCATAGCAGCCACATACGAACATAATAAATCACTTTGCTCGTTAATTCCTTCTCGCATCTACGCGCTCTCCTCCTCTCACCTTTTCCCTTTGCTTGTGGTCTTCATTGCACAACACATCAGCTGTCTGTAACCAGGTGAAAAAACCTTTCCAAGCCAAACCTTCATATCATAACCTCTAACCGCTAAACACAGCATACATAATTGTCACCATATGTGCTAATGTCATAGTCAACACAGCTAGTAGATAGAACTGTGGTGTTAGTAAACCCACTACAATCATGCTGTACAGTTTACAGTCAGCAAATAGTTTAGCAGTTACACCGGCAGGCCCCGGTGGCAATAAATGAATAAAATCAAAAGCTTACGTTGACTTGGAATAGCTCCAGTGTTGCATAGCCACAGCCAGCTAGCTAAAATAGCATTCCACTCTGTTTGAGTGTGTCTGAGTAGGCTAAAGCAGCTAGCGGCTTTTGCTAGCTAAGTAACTGAAGGTGAAAGTGGAAAAAAAGCACAATGAAATATAGCTAGCTCTCTAGCTTCTCCTTCATTTTTGGAGAAAATAACTTGTTGAAAACAGTTCAACTATTGTCTTTCTCTCTCTTTCAGTAAACTACTCACTACATGTTATGCACTGCATTGCTAGCTAGCTGTAGCTTTCAGTACTAGTTTCATTCTCTGAGCCTTTGATTGGGAGGACAACATGTCAGTTCATGCTGCAAGAGCCCTGATAGGTTGGAGGAAATCCTCCGGAACCTGTCATAATTGCCATGTAAGTCTATGGAAAGGGGTGAGAAACATGAGCCTCCTAAGTTTTGTATTGAAATAATTGTACCCAGAGGAGGGCTGAAAATTCCAGAAAATTATGTCATGGCTTTAGAAGCTTCTGATAGGCTAATTTACATAATTTGAGTCAATTAGAGGTGTACCTGTGGATGTATTTAAAGGTCTACCTTCAAACTCAGTGCCTCTTTGCTTGATATCATGTGAAAATCAAAAGAAATCAGCCAAAACCTAAAATTCTAGACCTCCACAAGTCTGGTCCATCCTTGGGAACAATTTCATCTGTACAAACAATAGTACGCAAGTATAAACACCATGGGACCACGAAGCTGTCATACCGCTCAGGAAGGAGACGCCTTCTGTCTCCTAGAGATGAACGAACTTTTGTGCGAAAAGTGCAAATCAGTCCCAGAACAACAGCAAAGGACCTTGTGAAGATGCTGGAAGAAACAGGTACAAAAGTATCTATATCCATAGTAAAACGAGTCCTAACTGACGAGTCCTAACTGATCCTAACTGACCTAAGACGGGGCATTTTTACTAGGATTTAATGTCAGGAATTGTGAAAAACTGAGTTTGTATTTGGCTAAGGTGTATGTAAACTTCCGACTTCAACTGTATATAAGACATGTCTATGTCCTGGAAAGTTGTTACTTACAACGTCATTCTAGTTACATTAGTGCACGTTAGCGCATGTTAGCATCAACTGTAGAGTCACCGATTCTGTAGAGGTTAAACTGGTCATCTCTGTAAACCCGATGCAAGAACCACTGGTTTATGATTATTTATAAAACTCTCTTAGGCCTCACTCCCCCTATCTGAGATATCTACTGCAGCCCTCATCCTCCACATACAACACCCCTTCTGCCAGTCACATTCTGTTCATGGTCCCCAAAGCACACATATCCCTGGGTCGTTCCTCTTTTCAGTTCGCTGTAGCTAGCAACTGGAACGAGCTGCAAAAAACACTCAAACTGGACAGTTTTATCTCCATATCTTCATTGAAAGAATCAATCATGGACACTCTTACCGACACTTCTAGCTGCTTCGTGGGATGTATTGTTGTCTCTACCTTTTTCCCCTTTGTGCTGTTGTCTCTGCCCAATAATGTTTGTACCATGTTTTGTGCTGCTACCATGTTGTGCTGCAGCCATGTTGTGTTGCCACCGTGTTGTTGTCATGTTGTGTTGCTACCATGCTGTGTTGTCATGTGTTGTTGTCTTAGGTCTATCTTTATGTAATGTTGAGGTGTCTCTCTTGTCATGATTTGTGTTTTGTCCTACTTTTTTGTATCCGAAGCCCCCAACCCCACAGGAGGTCTTTTGCCTTTTGGTAGGCCGTCATTGTAAATAAAAATGTGGTCTTAACTGGCTTGCCTAGTTAAATAAGGGTTAAATAACACTATACTAAATATATTCACTTGTCACCAAATAATTGATTAAAACGCACTGTTCTGCAATTGTATTTCATTTTACTTATCTAAAAATCATAACTAAATATTTTGAGTATAACAAAAAAAGCTCTTGAATGACATTTTCTGACTGACAGGCGCAGCTCATCTTTTCTTTCAAACCCCATTTACTTCCTGTCCATCATTCAGGTCAAAGTTCTCTCCTCTCCAAGCTCAAATTGAGATGATGATGTTGAAGGAAGGTTGCCTAGGAACAATTCACCCAGGGCAATTACGAGATCTGGCAATTATGTACAAGTTATTGCCTTAATGCGGGCCCCCGTGTTTGATGGGCAATTCTTACTGCCCAAAACGCCGCGCCATGGCTACATTCAACTTATTAAAGCAGTGTCCTGCTGGGTGCTAGCGCTGTTTTGTATACAGAACTGATCTCATTCTGATGGACCCTATTCAATGATCAGCTTGTTTTGATAGACCGCAGAGACATCAAACAAGGCAGAGTGCCATGTTCTTGCACAACAAAAAAAGAGGAAAGATCACTAATCTTGTCCGTGATGGAAAAAAGAAAAGAGTGTCCAGATGCGAAAGACACAATATGGATTCCCTATTTCTTAGATATAACCAAATATGCGTGAATGATGAATTCTCAATGCAGAGTTACCTATTGTGTCTAACAGGGGCATCGTAATGTTTCAGTTGAAGGGACTGAGAAAAGGAAAGAGCTATTAGATTGTGTTATTGATGTTGCTGATTTTAGGGGGAAATGAGACCATTTAACATGGTGAAACCTCAGCCTCAGACGAAACTCAGGTCTCTAATGAACTAGAAATTGTTAGTTTCAGAACAAAGAACCAGAGCAGGATGACATATGTGACCAACATTTTATCAAATGCCCTCTAATAAAAAAAACATTTCTTTGTTGGTGCCATTGTCACTGTGTCATTGTAAAAGCTTTCTCATCGTATCTTCATAATTCTCAGAGATGCTCCTTACCAGGATTCGCCTTGCGTAAACAGTTGAGGGTTGAGACAGGTGAAGTACATAAGAGGAGAGGGAAATCCCCTATATAATAAAGCCTTGCATGCATCTATAATCACATTTGTGTAAGGGAATACAGTTGAGAAGAGGCGTTTTTAGATTATTTTTAGTTTTTTTTCATATTTCATGTGATTCTACGTAATTTACATGATAGCAGACATTAACAGAATATTTTGTAATACCGCAGAAATTACTGAAATGAGTGGCTACTCTGACAGTAACAAATTGAGAGCAATACAAAACGACCTTGTCTTGAGCGCAAACAATAGCCCAGGCCAAAGAAGAGACAGACGGATTGCGCAATATTAGGAGGACCATTGATGGTACAGTACAGTGAGTGTACAAAACATTAAGAACACCTTCCTAATAATGAGATGCACCCCGTTTTGCCTTCAGAACAGCTTCAATTCGTCGGGGCATGGACTCTACAAGGTGTCGAAAACATTCCACAGGGATGCTCGTCCATGACTCAAATGGTTGTCAAATCAAATGTTATTGTTCATATACACGTGTTTAGCAGACATTATTGTAGGTGTAGTGAAATGTTTGTGCTACTAGCTCTGACAGTGCAGTAGAATCTAACAAGTAATATCTAACAATTTCACAACATATACCAAATACACACAAATCTAAAGAAAAGGAATGGAATTAAGAATGTATAAATATATGGATGAGCAATGTCAGAGTGGCATAGACTAAGATACAGTAGAATAGAATACAGTATATACATATGAGATGAGTAATGCAAAATTTGCAAACATTATTAAAGTGACTAGTGTTCCATTTATTAAAGTGGCCTGTGAATTCAAGTCTATGTATATAGGCAGCAGCCTCTAATGTGCTATTGATGGCTATTTAACAGTCTGATTGTATTGAGATAAAAGCTGTTTTTCAGTCTCTCGGTCCCAGCTTTGATGCACTTGTACTGACCTTGCCTTCTGGACAACAGCAGGGTGAACAGGCAGTGACTCAGGTGGTTGTTGTCCTTGATGATCTTTTTGGCATTCCTGTGACATTGGGTGCTGTAGGTGTCTTGGAGGGCAGGTAGTTTCCCCCAGTGATGCGTTGGGCAGACCGCACCACCCTCTGGAGAGCTTTGTGGTTGCGGTGGTTCAGTTGCCATACCAGGTGGTGATACAGCCCGACAGGATGCTCTCAAGTGTGCATCTGTAAAAATTTGTGAGGGTTTTAGATGCCATGGCAAATTTCTTCAGCCTCCTGAGGTTGAAGAGGCACTGTTGCACCTTTAATTTCAGTTTGTCAGTGATGTGTACGCCGAGGAACTTAAAGCTTTCCATCTTCTCCACTGCGGTCCCGTTGATGTGGATTGCCATACCAGGTGGTGCTACAGAATTACAGGATGCTCTCAGTTGTGCATCTGTAAAAATTTGTGAGGGTTTTAGGTGCCATGCCAAATTTCTTCAGCCTCCTGAGGTTGAAGAGGTGCTGTTGCACCTTCAATTTCAGTTTGTCAGAGTTGTGTATGCCGAGGAACTTAAAGCTTTCCATCTCCTCCACTGCGGTCCCGTTGATGTGGATAGGGGGGTGCTCCCTCTGCTGTTTCCTGAAGTCCATGATCATCTCCTTTGTTTTGTTGAGTGAGAGGTTATTTTCCTGGCACCACACTCCAAGAAATGCCAGTGTACTGATATTCTAGTTTTTCTTGTTAGGGCACCTTGCTTATGTACATTGAAATGCTTGGAATGTTTTGGCCTGTGAAACACATTAACCAATGCCCATGTTAGTTTCTACTCCCGTCATTGACAACCACTTTTCTGGTTTAGCTGGAGGACAGAAATTCAGTAAGATAGACAGGCCTATCTACAGATGCATGTGGACCAAGAGTCACTGTTATCCATAGTGACTCACAAAGGACAGTACAGGTACCAGACGGTACCAGACGGTACCAGACGTTTCCTTTTGGAATAACCTCAGCTCCAGGCCTTGTTTCAGAGAGCTATGGACCAGATACTGAGCGGGCACACCGGGTCCAATGTTACCTCGATGTTCAACTCATCACCGGCAATGACAAGCAGGAGCACCTGAGAAACCTGGACACTACACTACAGTACAGTCTGAGGGTCCGGAAGGAAAAATGCACGTTTTTTCGGCCTTCTGTAGAGTACCTGGGCCGACAGGATGCAGTTCGGGGCTCCACAAGGCACCATTAAAAGTGAAGGCTCCATCCCCACAGAATGTGAGTCAGCTGAGATCATTCTTGGGTATTGTCGGAAGGGGCCAGTGTCTCCCAACCCCTCCTCTCTCAGCCTCCAGTATTTATGCTGCCGTAGTTTATGTGTCGGGGGGCTAGGGTCAGTCTGTTATATCTGGGGTATTTTTCCTGTCTTATCCGGTCTCTTGTGTGAATTTATATATGCTCTCTCTATTTTTCTCTCTTTCTTTCTTTCTCTCCGTCTTTCTCTCTCTCTGAGGACCTGAGCCCTAGGACCATGCCTCAGGACTACCTGGCCTGATGACTCCTTACTGTCCCCAGTCCACCTGGCCGTGCTGCTGCTCCAGTTTCAACTGTTCTGCCTGCGGCTATGGAACCCTGTGTCACGAATCCCGTTTCCTGAGTCTGTTTTTTGCCTGTGTTCTGTCCTGGAGTGTTTTTTCCGGCGTCCTGGAACGCACCCTGTCTGGTTGCCGGGCAATGTAGCCAGTTGGGAGTTCTGATTACCCGCACCTGTATCCCATCAGCTATCTGCACACCTGGTCCTGATCATCATCTCTCCTCTTCATAAGCCCGGACCTGACATCCATTCCCTGCCGGATCGTTAGCCATGAACAGTATGTTGTGCCAGAGTATCAGCCTCAAGTTGGATAGAATTTGTTTTGTTGTTTTTTACGTATTGCTTGCCTTAAACTTACCTCCGTTTGTTCTGTCTTTAGTTACCCCATTCCCGCCTGGTCGTCGGAGGATTCCGCTACCCCATTGGATCCACCTATTTACTCCCATCAACTCACCACCGCTGCCCGCTACGCCACCTGGATATATCTACCCATTCACATTCACTTGTAAATAAATACTCACCTTCTTTCTACTCTCCTTGTCCTGGTCTGCTTCTGGGTTCGATTTTGAAAGAACGTGACACCCTGACCTGTTCACCGGACGTGCTACCTGTCTCAGACCTGCTGTTTTCAACTCTCTAGAGGCAGCAGGAGAGGTAGAGATACTCTGAATGATTGGCTATGAAAAGCCAATTGACATTTACTCCTGAGGTGCTGACCTGTTGCACCCTCGACAACCACTGTGATTATTATTATTTGACCCTGCTGGTCATCTATGAACATTTGAACATCTTGGCCGTGTTCTGTTATAATCTCCACCTGGCATAGCCAGAAGAGGACTGGCCACCCCTAATAGCCTGGTTCCTCTTTAGGCTTTTTCCTAGGTGCTGGCCTTTCTAGGGAGTTTTTCCTAGCCACCGTGCTTCTACACCTGCATTGCTTGCTGTTTTGGGTTTTTAGGCTGGGTTTCTGTACAGCACTTTGTTACATCAGCTGATGTAAGAAGGGCTTTATAAATACATTTTGATTGATTGATTTGACTACTGACGTACTTCGCAAAGTTTGTGCCGATCCTAGCTAACATTTTAAAGCCACTGCATGAATTTATGAACAAACCAAACAGTGGAAGTGAACAGACAGATGTGAGCAGGACTTCAAGAAAGTGAAAACAACCTTAGCTCAGTCAGAGGCCCTCACGCACTTCAACGCCAACTTGCCATTACAGTTGGCATGTGATGCATCGCCTTATGGCGTTAGCGCTCACACATCATGCCATCAGGTGAAGAAAGGCCAATCGCTTTCACATCACGGACCTTAAGTAAAGCCGAGAGCAATTATGCACAGCGTGAAGCACTAGCCATCGTGTTCGGAGTCAAGAAATACAATTTTCAGTTTCTGTTAGGCCGAAGATTCACACTTCTGACAGACCATAGACCCCTCACCTCCATCTTTGGTCCCCACATCGGCATTCCGTCGCTTAAAACCTAATATTACGATATCAAGTACAGAAGGTCTCAGCAGCATTGCAATGCAGACGGCCTCTCAAGGCTTCCCTTACATGTCGCACACATTGAGGATAACGCAACTCGTTAGCAATAATGGCCCCCAACTGGTATCTGAAGAGTTCCGGTCATTCATAAAATTAAATGGAATTCAGCACACCAAGTCAGCGCCATATCACCCTGCAACAAACGGCTTGCTGGAAGATTTTTCCAGACAATGAAGCAAGCTTTAAAATCATCACAAGGGAACGGGTCCCTCAATAGATGCATAAACACCTCCCTGTTGACCTACAGAAACACTCCCCATGCTACAACCTTGACCTCCAAAGACTAAACAGGTCGTATAGACACAACAGAGAGCACAGGTGGAGAGACGGAGCAAAGCAAAAGACAAAAGCTTCAGAGATGGAGAGAGATGTTTTGCTTGGAACTACTGTAAAGGTCCAAAGTGGATACCAGCCACAGTGGTTGCACAAACAGGCCCTTCACACACCAGAGAACATAATCTGGAGAAGACACGTGGCTCAACTGTTGCCAGGAACAGAGATGACAGAAATGACTCATGTCAAGTGACAAACAAAGATCAGCTACTGGAGACCTACTATGACTAAGAGCCATTACCTGAACCTACAAATTTGGAAAGTGCTCCAGACACACCTGAACCAGCCAGAGTGCTTACTCATGCTACTGTTGCACCCCAGTCTGGGCATACACCATCACCACTCAGACTCAGAGACAATGTGACTGTAGACTCACCTCTACGTCGCCATTACCCTGCAAGAGAAAGACGACCCCCTGACTGGTTGACTATTTAGTTCAGACTAACCTCTGACATTGGTGCAGAATACACCCCAGGGTTAAGTCTGGGAACTGAGGCAGTCTACCCTCTTTCCCTAGTTCAGAAAAGGTTATTCTGAAAAGTTAATTTATTTACATTAAGAGAACTGTTATGTTAAAAAGATAATAATATATAAAACAGTGAATATTTACTTTTTCCTTATGAGGTATCAAAAGTAAAGTGGAGGAATATGTTGTGTATATGTTGTGTGGTGCTCTAAAGTTTGTCGCTTTAGGGCACCAGTAACGCCCCCCTATTTACATACATTGGAATGCTTGGAATGTTTTGTCCTGTGAAACGCATTAAACAATGCCCACATTAGTTTCTACTCCCGTCTCATGTTCTGTCCTTATATTAGTTGTATACATGTAATTAATACAGTGTGCTATACAACACCAATGCCTCCCACAGTTGTGTCAGGGTGGCTGGATGTCATTTGGGTGGTGGAACAGTCTTGAAACTATTGAGCATACCCTGTTCAAAGGAACTTACATATTTTGTCTTTCCCATTCACCCTCTGAATGGCACACATACACAATCCATGTCTCAATTGTCTCAAGGCTTAAAAATCCTTATTGTACATGTCTCCTCCCCTTCATATACACTGATTGAAGTGGATTTAACCCTCCTGTTGTATTTGTTTCATGTTAATTAATTATGTGTTCCCGGTCCAAAATGACCGCCCCATTATATTGGATTATAAATCCATAATAATACATATATTATCACTTAATGTTGTGTTAGATCTTTTATCAACTTAAGTTCTTGTGAAGATTACAAGTTTTGAACTTCTATTTGCTGTTTATGGCCTGTAGGCCTCATTGTCCTGAGCTCATTCAACTCATTTTTGAGTAAAAAAAGCATAATGTATGGATTATTTTGACTATAACAAATAATCAGATGAAACATATTGTACTATTTATCACAGACTACTTTGTGTTAAAGTTTAACAAGGACGTTTGTTTTGAAACCATTTAAAATGTTCAAATAGTGGCAGGATTTTATGTCATCAACCCGGGATATGGCGTATCTCGTTGGCCATGGGGTCCTCCTGATAACATTTTCAGCTGACAGCTGACCTCTCCTCTCAGGTGGGGATGAAGACCAGGACAAATTCCCATTGTTTGACCCAGAATGTAACAACAACCTCAGCAGGGCCCTCTTCCTCATCACTGGAATGTAACAACAACCTCAGCAGGGCCCTCTTCCTCATCACTGGAATGTAACAACAACCTCAGCAGGGCCCTCTTCCTCATCACTGGATTGTTCCACATCGGTTGTCTCTTGGTCTGGATCATAATCTGTGTTGTCTTCAACTTCTGACACTTCCTCCTCTAATGCATCTTCACTGTCAGTTTCCTGGCTGGCCTCTGTCCTCCTCACCAGTGTCATGATCAAAGATATGATCAAGAGCCTCACATACAGTATATCGTATGGTCATTGTGCTGCCACAGAATTAATTGTGAGCAAGGCCTTAAAAAGGCTTTATACACCAGAGATGCGAGAAAAGTTCTATATATTATTGAAACAATGTAGCAATTGTTTGTGAGAATGCCAACAGGCATGGGGGAAAGATTATATTGGGGAAAGGTTCCCGTGGGGGAAGCCAGAAAGGGGAGCTCAAACAAACATGCATGTGGGGGTCTGGGAGAGGAAGTGTGTCCATTTGATGAATGGGCAAGTGCCTGAACTCAATTGTATACACTAATTATAGTCTCACCCATTCATTTCTAATGACTGGTCATTTTTGACCGGGAACACTACAGGTGTACAAAATTTTATGAAAATCATCAACATTTATTTTGTGTGTTCAGATGCCCTATGTGGACAAAATCATGGACCCTTATGACAATCAGAATAAATTAAGTGTCACACCCTGACCATAGTTTGCTTTGTATGTTTCTATGTTTTGGTTGGTCAGGGTGTGATCTGAGTGGGCATTCTATGTTGGATGTCTTGTTTGTCTATTTCTATGTCTGGCCTGATATGGTTCTCAATCAGAGGCAGGTGTTAGTCATTGTCTCTGATTGGGAACCATATTTAGGTAGCCTGGGTTTCACTGTGTGTTTGTGGGTGATTGTTCCTGTCTCTGTGTTTTGCACCAGATAGGACTGTTTTAGGTTTTCGCACGTTTGTTGTTTTGTTAGTTTATTCATGTACAGTTTCTTTATTAAAGTACAATGAATAACAACCACGCTGCATTTTGGTCCGCCTCTACTTCACCCCAAGAGAACCCTTACAGAATCACCCACCACAACAGGACCAAGCGGCATGGTAACGGGCAGCAGCAGGAGCAGCGTAATAAGGATTTCTGGACTCGACGGGAGAGGACCCTGGGCAAAGCCAGGGGAGTGTCGCCGCCCCAAGGTGCAGCAGGAGAAACGGCAGCAGGAGCAGTGAGAGGAATGGACATGGGAGGACGAATTGGACGGAGAAGGACCCTGGGCTCAGCCTGGAGAATATCGCCGCCCCAAAGAAGAACTGGAGGCGGCGAAATCGGAGAGGCGCTGGTATGGAGAGGCAGCACGGCGACGCGGATGGAAGCCCGAGAGTCAGCCCCAAAAATATATTGGGGGGGGGCTCACAGGGAGTATGGCTACGCCAGGTAGGAGACCTGCGCCAACTTCCTGTGCTTACCGGGGGCTGGAGAGACTCGGCAGGCACCGTGTTATGCTGTGAAGCGCACGGTGTCCCCAGTGCGGGTGCATAGCCCGGTGCGGTACATTCCAGCTCCGCGTATCGGCCGGGCTAGAGTGGGCATCGAGCCAAGTGCCATGAAGCCGGCTCTACGCATCTGGTCTCCAGTGCGTCTCCTTGGGCCGGCTTACATGGCACCAGCCTTGCGCACGGTGTCCCCGGTTCGCCTGCATAGCCCAGTGCGGGCTATTCCACCTCGCCGCACTGGCAGGGCGACCGGGACCATTCAACCGGGTAAGGTTGGGCAGGCTCAGTGCTCAAGAGCTCCAGTGCGCCTGCACGGTCCGGTCTATCCGTCACCACCTCCACGCACCAGCCCTCCGGTGGCAGCCCCCCGCACCAGGCTGTCTCTCAGGCTCATCCTTACAGAGGCTCCCGCCTGTCCAGCGCTGCCGGAGCCTTCCTCCTCTCCAGCGCTGTCGGGGTCTCCCGCCTCTCCAGCGCTGCCAGAGCCTTCCTCCTCTCCAGCGCAGCCGGAGTCTCCCGCCTGTTCGGCGCTACCAGAGCTCCCGCCCCTCAGTCCAGAGGCGCCAGAGCTATTCAGTCCAGCGCTGCCAGAGCCTTCCTCTCCAGCGTTGCCGGAGCTTCCCGTCTGCCCAGCGTTGCCGGAGCTTCCCGTCTGCCCAGCGTTGCCGGAGCTTCCCGTCTGCCCAGCGTTGCCGGAGCTTCCCGTCTGCCCAGCGCCATCTGAGCCACCCGTCGGCTATGAAACCACGCTGCATTTTGGTCCGCCTCTACTTCACCCCAAGAGAACCCTTACATTAAGGACATTTTTCAGATAGAAAACTTGTAAATCGGTCCAATTCGACTGGAACACAGCAGGAGGGTTAACGAGTGACATCAATAAGGGATCAAAGCTTTCACCTGGATTCACCTGGTCAGTCTATGTTATGGAAAAAGGAGGTGTTCCTGTTTTGTACACTCAGTGTGCATGTATCATGAGGCAAATCGGTCTAAAAAACAGAGATTTGCCCCTCTTTTCAATGCTTTGCATCAATATATTTTATTTAAGGAAATAAAAAAAGGCCTCTCCACATGTTTTCCGGCAGCCCCACCTCCAGCACCCCTACTTCCTGTGGCTATGTCTGCACTTAGCAGCTGAGGGATGTGTTGATTACAACTGTTACACTATGGTACGTGTGATGCATTTTTTTATTATTATTTGAGGAAGGGTTTCAGTCGTATAGCCATTTGCAACGATTATATTCACTGTCCCTACTCTCATAAATGTTTTAATAGAACACCCACATACTTCCAGGCAGAAAGACAGAATGTGGTATCAGAAAAACAACTAATTATTGAACATTTTAAGTACAATTGCATAGCAGGAGCTATAATCCTTACCGTTATTCATTTTTAATAAAGGTTCTTACACAGGGACAGATACTTGTATTTCTGATTTAAAAAAGCTTTGGATTTGTCTGTAGTGCTTAATATATTGATTTGTTTTATTCATATATATTTTTTATTTATAAGCCCTGTTCCCAAACAAAACGATTGTATAACCTATAGACCCAGATTACAACATTGACCCCCCATGAGATATAAATTCATTTGAAAAAGGTGTTTATGTTCAATAAAAAGGAACAGAATTACAAAAGGCTTTCAAAGAAAATGGATTGTACAGACAATCTGATTGGACATTTAATTAGTCTTCAGGATAAATATAGGAGTATTACTTTTTTGCTCTTTATCTTAGTCTCAGATTGCACTCAAAACTTATTCTCAATGACATTCATCTCTATTTGGGTGAGTCTTTGACAATGCCCAAAAAACTATACCAAGCTATGATTGTAATTCTTCCAAAATGAATCAATGTAACGTATCTGTCATAGAGGAAATTTGACTGCCCTTGCTGCTTATGAAGAGCTTAGTTTCATATCAACTTAATCTTTGCGTCTTAATTGTTGGCAGACATCAAATTCAATCAGCCTATGTCAAATCTTATATAACATTTCCAGGATGTAAGACATACATTTTAAAGAGATTAGAGATTGGGATATACTGTATATTTTGGTTAGGTTACAGTATTACCGCCACACTGGTAGTCACGACTCATGACTGCAGTCAAATTCCACGTGACTGTTTAGTCACGGTAATTAGACTTCTCCAAGCTCTGATGCTACTTATGGTCATTAGTAGCCTACCAAACTGGCTAACTGCCTGGTACTCAGCACTCTATTGTCCCTCTAATCATACTGACATCAATGCAAATGTGATCGAAAATCAAATCAAAGACTTCATGAGAACCCATGAGCTCATGTTGAGCAACATTTCTATAGGCTATGCAATTGCGTGAGAAAACATAGTTTTGATGGCCTCTATTAAAAAGAGGGTCCCATCCCATCAGCTTTCTATAGGCTAGGCCTACTATATTTATTTCTAAACATTCCTAATATTAAGCACATTGCTTCACTTTACAACAGGAGTATAGCCTATCTGGTTGGCATGAAAATGAACTACGGGAAAAGAGTCCTCCATTCAATCTTTAAGTGCATAGATGACATGAACAGTATTTATCCCTCTGCCCCTGTTCCAAGAAAGGTGCATGATAGTTGTCAAATCTAAATCAAAAACAAAATTCACACATATATTATTTAGTATACACTACCGTTCAAACGTTTGGGGTCACTTATAAATGTCCTTGTTTTTGAAAGAAAAGCACATTTTTTGTCCTTAAAATAACATCAAATCGATCAGAAATACAGCGTAGACATGGTTAATGTTGTAAATGACTATTGTAGCTGAAAACTGCATATTTGTTTATGGAATATCTACATATATCTGCATGCAGAGGGCCATTATCAGCAACCATCACTCCTGTGTTCCAATGTCACATTGTGTTAGCTAATCCAAGGTTATCATTTTAAAAGGCTAATTGATCATTAGAAAACCCTTTTGCAATTAGGTTAGCACAGCTGAAAACGGTTGTGCTTTCTTTACACTAGTTGAGTGTCTGGAGCATCAGCATTTGTGGGTTTGATTACAGACTCAAAATGGCCAGAAACAAAGACATTTCTTTTGAAACTCATCCGTCTATTCCTGTTCTGAGAAATGAAGGCTATTCCATGCGAGAAATTGCCAAGAAACTGAAGATCTCATACAGCGCTGTGTACTACTCCCTTCACAGAACAGCTCAAACTGTCTCTAACCAGAATAGAAAGAAGAGTGGGAGGGCCCGGTGCACAACTGAGCAAGAGGACAAGTACATTAGAGTGTCTAGTTTGAGAAACAGACACCTCACAAGTCCACAACTGGCAGCAATGTCAACAGTGAAGAGGTGAGTCCGGGATGCTGGCCTTCTAGGCAGAGTTGCAAAGAAAAAGCCATATCTCAGACTGGCCAATAAAAATAAAAGATTAAGATGGGCAAAATAACACAGACACGGGACAGAGGAACTCTGCCTATAGAAGGCCAGCACCCCGGAGTTGCCTCTTCACTGTTGACGATGAGACTGAACCCTTTTGAATCTTTTGAAGAAATATATTTCTATTTTAGTGTTTTACATTTGATTTTATTCAGCTATGTTCAATTGTATTATTCATACTATATAATAATGTACATTCGAAGCAAATCCTGTCTGCTAAATTAACTAATGTAGCGTCTGCTAAATTTACTAGTGTAGCCCACAGCCTTAAGGCATAGGCAGATCAGGGCCAAACATAAGGACAACTCAGAGTATGTCATTCTGTTCTTCTGAAATACACATTTTCTTCATATCATGTTTCTTTAGACCTGTCTAAAATAAATAAGGAATTTATTGTAATGGTGTAGGCTATATTAAATAGATTTATTAGACTTTTTAAAAATGTAGTTTTTCCAAAGGTCTGCGTCAGTGGCTTGTAGGCTATGCGTGGAAGCCAGGAGATGCTAAATGTGTTTATGTTAATTAACGGTCAATTACCGTGAGACCAACAGCCCTAATTGTGGTATATAATATTATAAAGGGTGAAAGGTTATAGACCTACTACAGTCAGTGTCCATATTTCAGATATTATTCTATTTAACCCATCTGAACAATACAGTTCCCTTGTGACTGTCGAAATTGTATAGTGCCAAACACTACGCTACTGTTCTGACCCTGCTACCTTCTCTTTATTTTCAACTCTCCATTTTGCAGCTTTCCTCTTGTTGAAATATACTCCAACATTGTCCTTTTCACCTCAGTGGATTGACGTAAACGTTTTCTGCACAACTTCCCAATTGCATTTGGCAATTGTGTGTATTTGGGGCTTGTAGAGGTAGGCTCTAAAGCTTAGACTTGACAAAAGAATGAAAGAAAAATCTCAACATAGCCACTTTAGACAATAATTGCACAATAATTATACATGTATACATTTTTTTACATGTTGTTTTCTCTTTATTCAACCTGCCCAGCACCCTTGATCCACACAATATTTCATGACCCTAAACCTGATCGCCCTGTGGATATAACTGTGGGGACTGTGGATTATGAGTCAACCTGCGCATCAGTAGCGTACAGTACATTTTAACTCAGCAAAAAAAGAAACATCCCGTTTTCAGGACCCTGTCCTTCAAAGATAATTAGTAAAAATCCAAATAACTTCACAGATGTTCAATGTAAAGGGTTTAAGCACTGTTTCCCATGCTTGTTCAATGAACCATGAACAATTAATTAAACATGCACCTGTCAAACGGTCATTAAGACACTAACAGTTTACACTAACAGACGGTGGGCAATGAAGGTCACAGTTATGAAAACTTAGGACAATAAAGAGGCCTTTCTACTGACTCTGAATAACACCAAAATAAAGATGCCCAGGGTCCCTGCTCATCTGCATGAACGTACCTTAAGCATACTGCAAGAAGGCATGAGAACTGCATATGTGGCCAGGGCAATAAATTGCTATGTACTGTGAGACGCCTAAGACAGCGCTACAGGGAGACAGAATGGACAGCTGACCGTCCTCGCAGTGGCAGACCACGTGTAAAAACACCTGCACAGGATTGGTACATCCGAACATCACACCAGCGGGACAGGTACAGGATGGCAACAACAACGGCCCGATTTACACCGGGAATGCACAATCCCTCCATCAGTGCTCAGACTGTCCGCAATAGACTGAGAGAGGCTGGACTGAGTGCTTGTAGGCCTGTAGTAAGGCAGGTCCTCACCAGACATCACCGGCAACAACGTCGCCTATAAGCACAAAGCCACCGCCGCTGGACCAGACAGGACTGGAAAAAGTGCTCTTCACTGACAAGTTGCGGTTTTGTCTCACCAGGGGTGATGGTCGGATTCACGTTTATCGTGGAAGGAATTAGCTTTACACCAAGGCCTGTACTCTGGAGCAGAATCGATTTGGAGGTGGAGGGTCCATCATGGTCTGATGTGTTGTGTCACAGCATCATCGGACTGAGCTTGTTGTCATTGCAGGCAATCTCATCGATGTGCGTTACAGGGAAGACATCCTCCTCCCTCATGTGGTACCCTTCCTGCAGGCATGACATGACCCTCCAGCATGACAATGCCACCAGCCATACTTTTCGTTCTGTGTGTGATTTCTTGCAAGACAGGAATGTCAGTGTTCTGCCATGGCCAGCAAAGAGCCCGGATCTCAATCCCATTGAGCACATCTGGGAACTGTTGGTTTGGAGGGTGAGGGCTAGGGCTAGGGCCATTACCCCCAGAAATGTCTGGGAACTTGCAGGTTCCTTGGTTGAAGAGTGGGGTAACATCTCACAGCAAGAACTGGCAAATCTGGTGCAGTCAATGACCTTTGCAGCAGAGGTATCTCTGGGTCTTCCAATCCTGTGGTGGTCCTCATGAAAGCCAATTTCATCATAGCGCTTGGTTTTTGAGACAGGCACTTGAAGAAACTTTCAAAGTTCTTGAAATTTTCTGGATTGACTGACCTTCATGTCTTAAAGTAATGATGGACTGTCGTATATCTTTGTTATTTGAGTTGTTCTTGACATGATATGGCCTTGGTCTTTTACCAAATAGGGCTATCTTCTGTATACCAACCCTACCTTGTCACAACAAAAGTGATTGGATCAAATGCATTTAGAAGGAAAGATATTCCACAAATGAACTTTTAACAAGGCACACCTGTTGATTGAAATACATTCCAGGGGACTACGTCATGAAACTGGTTGAGAGAATGCCATGCGTATCCAATACTGTCATCAAGGGAATGGGTGGCTACTTTGAATAATACCAAATATAAAATATATTTTGATTTGTTTAACACTATTTTGGATACTACATTATTCCATATGTGTAATTTCATAGTTTTGATGTCTTTACTATTATTCTACAATGTAGAAAAAAAACTTGAATGAGTAGGTTTGTCCAAATTTGACTGGTACTGTACATGCTCATGCATACACATATGAGCATCCCCCAATTCCCCCTGTACCATCATCACAATCACACATACGCATTACATACATGCACACATTAACCACACACTTGGAATTCAACATATTGGCGTGCTGTGTGTGTGTCTGTGAGACGTGCTGTGAAAGGAAATGTGAAACATGCTTTGTCAGGCCTCAGCTCTCTCTGAAGAGCTTTCCCTTACCCTCTTCATTACCACACGCACACGTGTACAGACACACACACAAACACAGCCTTTATTACCAAGCTGTACCAGTGGGGTTTATCCTCAGGCCTGTCATTATAAGCCCCATAGAGAGAGAGGGGAGAGCAGAAGGGAAGGTGAAAGTAGAAATAGAGGCCTTTCAGCATGTGAAGAGCCTTTCTGATTAACTTGGGCCCAGTTTGAGTGGCCGATCAGTGTTGACTGGTGCGTCAGTGTTTAAAAAAAAAAGCCTATGTTGTTTATATGGTGCCTTAAATTCCTTAACGTTCCATGTTAAGAAGAAAAAGCAAGGATTAGCTGTTCTCAACGGGCCTCCCTGGTCGAGTCCTTGAAGACACTTGGCTTATTCTCTTTCTTGCATTATAAGGATATTTGACATGGCTTTTGATAGTCTTGAAGTTCTTGACAAGGCCCACAAGCACATCTTGAGTGCTAGGTTAGACATAAAAAACAAGATGTCATTGGTGAAAAGACTCCATGCTGTGTGAGTAGCTTTATTTCATGTTTCTTTCACTACAACAGCACATTGTCCCCTTGTCCTCATCACAATTTGATGAGAACTGCAGTATGTTAACTCATTTTTAGTTTAAAATATCCCTGTCCCTTCCCCGGTACAAAAGGTTGTTTTTAAAGCTTGAGTCTTTTGAATCAAAAAGCTGAAGTTGGCAAGGAAGTAAAGGAAAGTCATATATCCTGCTGGTAAATCAAATACCCATCTCTTAATAGTGTGAGGACATAAGCCAGGAGACACATTAGATCCTGCCTCATAAATATTCAGTCAGTTAACAGAGGAGGGAAGGTGTTTTAAAGAGTGATCAATCCAGGAGAGGCTGCGTCCCCCAGATCATCAGAGCGTTCCTCCATGTCTTCCTCACTACTCCCTGAAGGGAGATGAGTGACCTGTGTGAGAGTGAAGAAAGTGTGTCCGTGTATGTGCGAGCGTGCACGTGTCTGTGTGTGCATGTGTGGCAGGACAGCCCCTCCGTGGCAGTAGCATCGGCGACTTAGGAGAGAAAGAACTGTTGGAGATAAATGTTATATTGCAGAGTCCTCCTCTCAGATCATGGAGAGCGGAGAGATTAATGCTGGCCCAGGAGACCAGCCTTGGAGGTCGAGCAAAGCCATCTTCTCCTTGCCCAGAAATAATGCAAACAAATTAACATGCATTTGGGCTCGGCATGAATTCTAGGCCAGACAACGGTCCACTGCCCATCATCTATGAAAAGCTTATGAAGGGCAATGGTAATAGAAAGCACTAAAGCATGGCAGTCTAAAGAGAGAGCCATATAAATCATTAAATGTGATTGAACTCTAAGAAACGCAGAAACTTAAAAGCTACGAGATCTTTTAAAAAGGCCCTTTTTTTTCATCAGAAGATTAAAAATGATCCAATGTCAATTTGAATGTTTTCCAAAACTTCTTCATGGATGGGATTTACCTAACAAAACAGCAAATCCGGATATTGGAGAGTGTCCATTTGATCCTCCAGGAGGGGGAAACATGTGTAGGTGGGTATTTTCGGGGCAACCAGCCAAGGACAGAGAGAGACTGCAGGATGAGTAAGATGAACTCTTGCCACCACAGCTCTCATAAGCACACTATCACCTTCATCTTCCAACGCACAGGGGGGAGATTTATCGCAACGTGAGGGGAAAGACAATAAGAATAAATCCTGTTTGGTTGACAGTCAAGCGGAGGTCTATAGTTTATAGATCATTCACACTCAGTGCAAAATGGATTAAAGGCATCTTCAGTCCACCTCCTAACGAGTCGAACACACCTCGCCACCGCGGGTGTTAGGGCGGGGTGGAAGAATGTGTGCCAGTCGGCGGGATGACACATGAGATGAAGCGACATGCTGGGAGCCAAAGATGTCACGCCCCTCATCGTCACCATCTGTACTTTACTTTACTATTTATATGTTTGACAACTTTTAGGTAATGAAAATAATGTAATTTTTAATCAATACATTGTCGCTGACAGCCAAAAGTAGTCATTACATTTTGAATGCTCAGCAGGACAGGAAACTGGTCCAATTATATTGTTTATAAATATTTTTGAAATTACATTTACTTTTAAAACTTAAGTGCATTTAAAACCAAATACTTTTAGATGACTTTTACCCAAGTAATATTTTACAGGGTGACTTTCACTTTTACTTGAGTCATTTTCTATTAACGTAACTTTACTTTTACTCAAGTATGAAAATGTGGTACTTACTGAACAACTGCCTGGCGGAGAGTAGTAATGGGTCTTGAATTTGACCTGAATGTAATAAGATAACAGTACATCCACTGTAATGGTCATACACCCAGGTGTTGGAGGATGTAGACGTGAATAGCAATGTGTGCTTTGTGTTTCCCCCTCGGCCCTGGTGTGCCACGACAAAGCCCACTCAAGCGCTGCAGGCTGCCAACACTCAAATCAGCCAGGCAGACAAGCGAGCGGGCCCCTGAGCATTTATGAGGCCCTTCTCCTCTCTACACCCCCCATCCCGACACAAGATCTTCCTGACAGGTAAACACGGCGGCCGACACTTCAGAAAACATATGTTTCTTTCTGCTGCACTTCACACAGCCAAGCTAGCCCAGTACACAGAGGAGTTACAGTACAGAGCTATTGAGCCGCGGCCAGCAGCACCTTTGTTCCACATCACCTCCACTCTGCCCCCGCTGTCTCCCCTCCCTCCCTCCTTCCTCACCCTTCCCTCTTCATCCTCTCTCTCTCCCTCCTGGTTGACTCTGATATGATGAAAACAGGCAGCCTCTTCCACATCGATCTGGGCCCAGGTAGACACACACACACACACACACACACACACACACACACACACACACACACACACATTCACATACACACACACAGACTTGTGCACAAACGCAAATGCCCAAGCAGCGTAATTTGTCTATTGGTTCTGACTCATCTTCGTGCACTTGGACATCACGAACAGTGTCCGATCTTCAGCTCACATGAAACACACCACAATCGTGTGGTAGTTCGAACATGTCAAGCGGGGTTTGTTCTGATTCATGTAACTTAGGCTGAGGACCAACACCTTCTAGATGAAACACATTAACAGAGCCTGAACCGAGTAGAGATGCAGCACTGCGTAGCTTACTGTACAGAAAGATCTACCCCCTTGTCAACACTGTTCTCAAGTTAGCTTCTACAGCCCAATCCGAAGTGACTGGGCAATCTGTAACTGGTCCGAGAGCAGTCGGCTCACAACCCAAGAAAGGTCCTCTTCTTGTTTTTTAGCCTGTTTGGGGATGTATTACAAACTCCTCTTCATGCGGACCGTATCGATTTCTGCGCGTTCCGTTCAGCCTCCATTCCGGCTCCATTCAGAGCTGACATCTTCTACAGTTTCCTCCAGGGGGGCTCTGTTCATTGCCTTTGCTTTTGACAGTGATAATGTGTGGTGCAGTGTCTTCTCCACACATGCCTGATGAATGTCACAGTGAATGCCACCGCCCGTAGCTGTACATTAGCGAGAAAGCACTTTTTACATGGGACTGGATTAGCATAATGCAAGCGGGTGTGGCTGGCAGTCTCGCAGATCAGATAGTGTCTGTCAGCTGGAATTGGGAGCATTTCATCAGGCAAGAAGTGCTGTGGAAGCCCGCTGAGAGGGAGTGGGGCTTCTGAGACAGGGTGCCCAGGAGTGTGTGTGAGGGGGCTGGGGGGGGGGTGGCGGTGTGGTGGATACCTGCAGAGCCGGTGGCATGGAACCACTATAGCACATCATTTTCACCTAGCTAAATTGTTTACTGGTAAAGAGAGCGATGGTGGCTGCCAAAGGACCACAGAAAGACACGCGCACACAAATGTGAGCACATAAACACAGACGCATACACACACACACACAGAGGCACTTAGAGTAGCGCAAACTACCTTGAACACACATAGTCACAGCACCAACATACAAAAAGACAAAGGCCGAAGATTGGAGACAGACATTCATTGGCAGATTCACACACAGATACACTCCCAGACATATTCACCCTGCATAAACTTCAAAAGGTTTGAGAAGGCAGCAACTGTCCCACTGGACACAGACGTCAGTTCAACATCAAATTTTGATTTACATTTGGTTGAGTTGTCAACTAATGGGATTTCAACATAGAATCAACCCAAGAATATCACCCTGTCATTGAATAAAGAATAAACATGTAAAAAAAAAAAAAATCCCTTACATTGATGAGTTTTTGCAAATCAAACATCACGCCCTGATCTGTTTCACCCGTTCTTGTGATTGTCTCCACCCCCTCCAGGTGTCTCTTATTTTCCCTAGTGTATTTATCCCTGTGTTTCCTGTCTCTCTGTGCCAGTTCGTCTTGTATGTTTTCAAGTCAACCAGCGTGTTTTTCCCATGCTCCTGTTCTCCATTCTCTTTTTCTAGTCTTCCCGGTTTTGACCCTTGCCTGTTTTTTCTGGACTCCGTACCGGCCTCCCTGACCCTTCTGTCTGCCCTGACATCCAGCCTGTCTGCCACGCTTTACCTCTTGGACTCAGAATCTGGTTTTGACCTTTTGCCTGTCCACGGCCATTCCCTTCCCTACTCCTTTTGGATGAAATAAACAACAAAGACTCTAACCATCTGCCTCCTTTGTCTGCATCTGGGTCTCGCCTTCTGCCCTTATATCCAATCAGTTTTCCAGACGGAGAACAAGAATGAGATTTGAGTAAAGCAGTGGGTAATGAGAGGGAAAGAACAGGGGGAAATAGATAAGAGAGAGAGATTAAGAAATACAGACTCAATGGAGAGAGAGAGAATTCAAAGCAAAGTAGAGAAAGAGAATAAGAGAAAGAGAGAGAAGGCTTATAGAAATACAGAGAAGAAAACTGCCAGAAAGTATAGAGACTAAATTGGAGAGAGAAGTCAACAGAAAAAGAAGAAAGAGCGAAAGAACAGGAGAAAGAGAAAGGTGCAGAGAGAAAGAGAAAGAAAAGGGAAAAAGAGAGAGGGGACACTAACAGTGCTTCATTTTCTCCAGATCATTGGTGCTTCCCCACTGTGTTGGCGCTGCCACACGCAGCTCCTTCATCATGTCTCTCACCTGGAGAACAGAGACTTCCCACGGCTGCTCATCTGCTCACCTCAATTACCATTCCCCATCAGAGCCCCACAGGAGCCATTGCACGCACACACACATGCACAAGCAAACAGTCACATACAGACACAGTTGCACACACACAGTCTCTCTCACACACACACACACACGGGGTTGATCTGATTAGCAGTCACTTTATTAAATGAAGTGTGTCTTTCTTCTGCATGCTGCATACGCTACCCACTGGGCCAATAATTACAACAACAACGTCTCCCACCTACCCTATGCGTCCTGGTCAAAAGTAGTGCACTATAAAGCAAAAAGGGTGCCATTTGGGATGCAAACGGAGTGTCTCGGATGAATCAGGAAGTGTGAACTTCAGAAGCAGAAGGTGGGGTGGACCTTATGGAGGCAGGTGGTGCACAGTGAAGTCATTGATTCACTGTTGCAAGGAAAAATCTATTTGGTTCTCGTTTTCCACGTTTTGGAAAAAAGTGACTGTTCTCACTTGTGATGAATTCGATAACCTTCACTTAGATAATGGAATATAGCTCCCATCATCAAAGAGGAAATAGCTGGTAATAGGAGCCCAATGTATACAGCACTGAAAGATGAGCAGTAGAAATCCACACACTATCCCTCAAACTAGAAGTAAAGCCTATCTACAGATTGTTAATTATTCTCTAGTTAGAAGTAACCCAGGAAGACCAGCGGTCGCTAAAGCGTCAACTAAAGGGGACCTAAATAAAGACGACCACATGAACATAATAGAACACAGACAGAAACACAACACCGACAAAGAAACCACATTGTTCCACTCACCAGCACACTTGGTCCGGGTGATGAGTGGAGGTCCCGGGGGCCCCGTACCTCCCTCGCCTGGCCGGGTCAGCAGAACCTTGATCTCGTACTCCACGTCGGGGTCCAAATGCCAAAGCTTGTAGGTGGGGGCATCCACGATGTGGGTCTCGGCCCAGTTGCCCGTGGTGGTGCGGTACTCCACCTCCTTCAGGATGATAGGTCCGTCCCCGATGATGGAGTTGGCGTTGGGCTTGATCCACAGGTAGGTGGCCCCCACCGCCAAGAGCTCCGGAGGGGCAATGGGCGTGGGGGGAGCTGAGGGGGCAGAGAGAGAGAGGACAATGGAGATTAGAATATAGGCCTAGGTCAGTGGTTCCCAAATGTATGTGGATAAATGATTGAGGTCACTGCAATTTCCTGATGTCAATTTGGGATTGTGTGTGAGAACATTTTGGGAACCCCTGTGATAGATAATGGTGGTTTTAAGGGAGTATGAATTGGCAGCATGATATGGACAGTTATGAATGAGTGCCATGGAGCATATAAACTGTGTCATAACAATGTATGTAAACTGGTTATTATCAAACACTTTCACAAAGTGAAATCAAAACCAAACTTGAGTGGTACCCTTTTGCCAGAGGTAAATTGTATCCAAACTAAACTGAATGCCTGCGAGAGCATTGCATCTAATGAGGTGAAGTGCCCCACTCTTTCCCATATTCCCCTTCGCTGCATACTACCCTGCTCTCCACTCAACCAGCACAGCCCTGATACCCTGTGACATTATCCACAAGAGACAGCATAGGGCTTCCAGTGCATTGAACGTTTCCGTATCTCTCCTTCCTTCCTCTCGACAGGGGGTTACGGGATAAGAGAGACAGACAGTGAGAAAGATAAAAGAGAGAGAGAGACAGAGAGAGAGAGAGGGAGAGTGGGAGGCTAACAAACAGAAAGACAGGGAGAGAGAGAGAGGCGGAAGAGTAGTAAAGCAGAGGAGTGGGTAGTAATCCTCGTCTGAGCATGGGAGACCACCCGTGAAGGTACCCAGCCATGCATAGCAGCAGCAGACCCAGTACCCCATTAGAGGGTGTTGCTCAGTGTGTGTTCCCATGTAATCAACTAAGCCAGATTACCAGGCCACATTTAGCTCCTCCATGGTTGGAAAGACTGCAGACTGTAAACAGAAACTGAAGAAGTTACAGATGCATTGAGGTCATACTCAGGGAGAGTTTACTCTATGACTAAAGAGAAATTAGGTAATAGTTGACTTGTATGGTGTCCATAATAAGCCAGTCTCAGAAGGAGTTGCTAAGGCTGTCCTAATATGGACACCGTAATACTGCAGGTTAAGAAAGTCCACGTAACGGATTAGAGCTAAGGCCAGGAATTTTGGCCTGACTATGTGACCCGCGGGAAAAACTGGGCCCAAGTTATAATGATGAAATGAACGTTAATACCACCGGTAGGGTGACATGGAGAGCGTTCAAACGTCCTAACTATGCTATCATCATGGGGTTTAAATCTGCTGTTCTAATCCATCATAACGTTTTTGGGAAAAGTATTTTGTCAATCTTTGCCAGTTCCTTATGGAAGAATAATGGTCTGCTCTCTAAAGCAAAGTATTGTCTCTCAAACTTTTTCGGGGGGCCATTACAATATGCATTGTGCTTGCATTCTTGGGAGTAAATGCCTCATCTATCATCGGGCTCCTATTCATCTCAGGGACATGGTATCTCGGGAAGGTGCAGGATGATCATAAAGCATTGCTTTTCCTCCCTTCCATTAATAAAGGTGCACTACTTCATTTATTTTGGTACGTGCAAAGGCCTGTGTCAGCACAACCCTATCAGCAGCATGTTCTCACCGCCACTCCTCATTGGCTGGGGCCATTTGAACTGTGCCGCGGCACCGCCCATCAGAAAGATGCACAGATGTTGGAGTCTGAGTGATTTCTGGCACAGTGCGTAATTATGAAAATCCAGGTAAGTCATCATTACAAATGGTACAGTGAACATGTGCTAACAGGGAACAGCGTTTACAGGGTTGGTGAGAGCAAAGAAGGCACATGGTGTCGTTTTGCTTTGGTTGTGCATGGCGAATGTATCTGGTGTGATAAAAGTAGCCAGATAGGTACATGAATAAAAGGCAAAAATTCCCACTTAAGAGGACAAGAGAGAGGAAAGGGCCAAGTGACTGTTGTTGTCTACCACCACTGTTGTCGGGTGTTGCATCCTTGCATCCTCTCTGGGAGGTATCCGGCCAACTGTGGCCCTTATTGAAAGCTCTCCGCTAAATGGGGTTAACTTCCATTTTTGGTTTTGATATTTTTGCAGCATGGGCAAACCAAACAATGGCTATCAGTGCGTGTTTCGGGTGCATTCAGGGGAAAAATCAGGGGAGACCAAGGTCGTGTTTGCCCTCGTCTTTATCACCTGGCACACTGCGGGGAGTTTCTGATAACATGGTCATAAACATGTCATAATAATAAAAGCTGACATAACTTGTCATAACCTGTCATAATATGGCCATAACACTGTCATGACCCATATATTTACACCTGTTGTGACATATATTGCATTATTTTAAAGCTGGTTATGACATAATAGCTTTTTCCCTGCCAAGAAGTTTCCTTTTCGTTTGAAATGTTGTCTCTTAAAACTTTTGATTTGTTGTAATGAAGAGTATATTACATAAACATACTGTTGACACGTAGGCTATGGTGTAATGGAATGTTTTGCCTTGTGTGGTAGGTTTTGTGGGTTTTGACACTTATGTAGGTGTCATAACCAGCCATAAAATAAAATAATGATGTTTTAAAATCAACAGGTCTAAATATATGTGCCATGACAGTGTTATGACCATTTGTCATACTTGTCATATTATAATATAACCATAGCCAGATAACGTGTTAAAGTGTTACTGAGTTGGTAAATTGGGGATATTCCGTAAAGCTTTAACAATCTCAAGGTATCAGATCAAGCCCCAGTTGGCACAGGAAGGAAGATAGAGGTAAAAGGGGAGGAAAACATATACCAGAAAAAGGAATTGGTAGCTGTGAGACAACAATGACCTAAATCTGTTTTTCCCCTTGTACTTGCAAAAAAAAAGAAGAGAGTGATCGAGAAAATTGAGGAGATGCACGCTGAAACGTCATTAGACAAGACTACCAGCTTCCCAGTATCATTATCACCACAAGCCTATTTTCAGCTCTCTGAATTCTGCGGAGGCACACCGATAGACCCCACTGCTTTCATGTGCAGCACACTGAAGGGAGCGCCTCGCCACCCAGGAGTGGGCCCTCAGAGTGCTCTGCTGATTAAATCAATTTATTTTATGTTTTTTCCAGGGACTGTCTCCCTCCATCTTTAATGAGAGCTGATAACAGCTTGAGGATCTTAGAAGGGGTAATTTAAGGTAGTGGAACAACACGCCACCAGGAATTGTACTATCTCTGGTATATCTCTCTAATAGCAGCATGTTCTGAATTGGTATCATAGCATACCTTAGCCCCACTTTTTGAATGTGCTGGAATCAGCATTAGATAGGCTATGCATTGTTATTTATATCGGTAGTGCTATGATTTGACCTTTGTGGAGGAAACATGGAGTCTTATCTGCATTATAGGTTGATTGAATATGTATTTGGGGGAACGGATTGTATTGTATTCAGTATATGCGCCCCTCGGCTAATGCCTTTGTTGCCTGTGATGTTACTTTCCAGTGCATGCCCACAAAGAATGCTTTAATCAAAAGGCAAGGCAACACAAAGGCCAGGGAGAAAATATATCTGAGTGAGGTTATACAATGATATAGTGAAAGAGAGGTAGAGAAAGTAGAGAAAAAAGCATCCACTTGTATTCAAAAGGAGTGAGGTCCAGGTAGAGAGGCAATGAAATGCGTATCCCAGGGGGGATGACTCCCCCACAGGAACTATCGGAATGAATCCTCCATTCCTACTGCTCAAAGGAAACACACCGCTGTGAACACCTGACCTGCAATCCCACAAACACACACGTGCTTGCACACATGTGCACGCACACATTCACATGAAAAAATACTACAGTTTACTATAGAATACAACAGTACTTACTATAGCATTCTGTAGTAAACTGTAGCATACTGTATAATACTATACTGCACACTGTAGTATCCCTTGATCATGTTTAGTATTTACTATAACATTTTGTTGTATACTGTAGAATACTACAGTAATGTCTGCATAAACGCTGCAGTTCGCAAAAACACTACAGTTTTTAACTTTAGTAATATCCACTCTCTTTACCTCTCTCAGAGGTTATTGTATAACCTCACTCAGATATATTTCCCCCCCTGGCCTTCGTGTTGCCTTGCCTTTTGATTAAAGCAAGGGCTTGTCAGTAGCATTTCACAGTAAGGTATACACTTGTTGTATTCAGCGCATGTGACAAATAAAGTTTGATTTGATTATTTAATTTACATATACCCTGCCTATTCCCCTCCCCATATCTCAATTTGTAAGGGAGGAATCTGCATGCCAAATACACGCTGTGTGCATTATTGTGTTCCCTACAGGTTATAGAAAACAAGAGAGGATCTGTTCAGATCCCAGTCCTACCCACCCACAGTTTATGGAAAATGTGTAGTTTTCCTCAAGGAGAAAGCCACCGCTTCTATGTCAAAGATAATCAAACAAAAGAACTACAGTAAATACTACAGTAATGTCTGCAAAAATACTACAGTAAATACAAAAGTATACTACAGTCTGTAAAAACACTAGAGTAAATACTACAGTCCGCAAAAATACTAAAGTAAATACTACCAGTGGGGAACCATCAGTACCTTCTAGGCCAGAAAAGGCCTAAGGATTTATAAAACATATATTTCTGTAATTAAATGTATATTTAATAGCTATATAATCTGTACAATAATTGTAATAATTTTCAGATTTCATGTCTTAATTTTGTGTTGGAAAGAAAAGGGTTAATACTGGGCAGAAAAATCTAGCTTGCTCAGCCAGCCAATGGCTAGGCCTTAAGAAGCTGGGCAGAATGTTATGGTTTTCTTCTGGTGAAAGAGAGGAGGACCAAAATGCAGCGTGGTTATCTTTAATGAAAGATAAAAAATTAACAATATACAAAACAAGAAACGTGAAAAACCGAAACAGCCCTATCTGGTGCAACAAACACAGAGACAATCACCCAGGAACAATCACCCACGAAATACCCAAAGAATATGGCTGCCTAAATATGGTTCCCAATCAGAGACAACGATAAACACCTGCCTCTGATTGAGAACCACTAGGCAACCATAGACTTTCCGAGACAACTCTACTAAACACAACCCCATAAATCTAATAAACCCCTAGACAAGACACATACATCACCCATGTCACACCCTGGCCTGACCAAAATAATAAAGAAAGCACAAAATACTAAGGCCAGGGCGTGACAGTACCCCCCCCCCCAAAGGTGCGTACTCCCGGCCGCACACCTAAACCCATAGGGGAGGGTCTGGGTGGGCGTCTATCCACAGTGGTGGCTCTGCCGCGGGACGCGGACCCCACTCCAACATAGTCTTAGTCTGCTTTCTTAGCATCCTTAGAGTGGCGACACTCGCCGCTGACCTTGGCCTACTAATCTTATACAAAGGGCCCCACTGGACTGAGGGACAGCTCGGGACTGAGGGGTAGCTCGGGACTGAGGGGTAGCTCGGGACTGAGGGGTAGCTCGGGACTGAGGGGTAGCTCAAGACTGAGGGGAAGCTCAAGACTGAGGGGAAGCTCAAGACTGAGGGGTAGCTCAAGACTGAGGGGAAGCTCAAGACTGAGAGGAAGCTCAAGACTGAGAGGAAGCTCAAGACTGAGTGGAAGCTCAGGCAGGTTGACGGCTCTGGCAGATCCTGGCTGCATGGCGGTTCTGGCAGATCCTGGCTGACTGGCGGATCCTGGCTGACTGGCAGATCCTGGCCGACTGGCGGCTCTGGCAGATCCTGGCCGACTGGCGGCTCTGGCAGATCCTGGCCGACTGGCGGCTCATGACAGACTGGCGGGACACTGGCGGGACACTCTGGCGGCTCATGACAGACAGGCGGGAGACTCTGGCGGCTCATGACAGACAGGCGGGAGATTCTGGCGGCTCATGACAGACAGGCAGGAGACTCTGGCGGCTCATGACAGACAGGCGGGAGACTCCGGCGGCGCTGGACAGGCGGGAGACTCCGGCGGCGCTGGACAGGCGGGAGACTCCGGTGGCGCTGGACAGGCGGGAGACTCCGGCGGCGCTGGACAGGCGGGAGACTCCGGCGGCGCTGGACAGGAGAGGCGCACTGTAGGCCTGGTGCGTGGTGCTGGCACTGGTAGACCTGGGCCGAGGGCACGCACCTCAGGGCGAGTGCGGGGAGCTGCCACCGGAGGGCTGATGCACGGTGGTGGTACCGGATAGACCGGACCGTGCAGGCGCACTGGAGCTCTTGAGCACCGAGCCTGCCCAACCTTACCTGGTTGAATGCTACCGGTCGCCCTGCCAGTACAGCGAGGTGGAATAGCCCGCACTGGGCTATGCAGGCGAACCGGGGACACCGTGCGCAAGGCGGGTGCCATGTAAGCCGGCCCAAGGAGACGCACTGGAGACCAGATGCGTAGAGGCGGCTTCATGGCACTTGGCTCGATGCCCACTCTCCGCCGATACGCGGAGCTGGTATGTACCGCACCGGGCTATGCACCCGCACTGGGGACACCGTGCGCTCCACAGCATAACACGGTGCCTGCCCGGTCTCTCTAGCCCCTCGGTAAGCACAGGAAGTTGGCGCAGGTCTCCTACCTGGCTTCGCCATACTCCCTGTGTGCCACCCCCACAAGAAAGTTTTGGGGGTGACTCTCGGGCTTCCATCCACGCCACCGTGCTCGTCTCTCCAACTCCATTCTCCTATAACCCTCCCCGCACTGCTCCAGCGAATCCCATGCGGGCTCCGGCACTCTCCCTGGGTCGACCGCCCACCTGTCTATTTCCTCCCAAGTCTTATAGTCCTGACTTCGCTGCTCCTGCTGCCGCTGCCTGTCACCACGCCGCTTGGTCCTGTTGTGGTGGGTGATTCTGTTATGGTTTTCTTCTGGTGAAAGAGAGGAGGACCAAAATGCAGCGTCGTTATCTTTATACAACTAAACACAATATACTAAACACAACCTCATAAATCTAATAAACCCCTAGACAAGACAAGACACATAAATCACCCATGTCACACCCTGGCCTGACCAAAATAATAAAGAAAACACAAAATACTAAGGCCAGGGCGTGACACAGATGGGCTCTGCCATTCAACTGTATTAGAGCAGAATTTTGGAGTGAGAGTGGAATAAACCAATCACCTTTTGACTTGGTGGGACCATTTAAAGAAAAGTGATGGGTCTAGGCCTTCTCGAAGAGCGCAAGAGGTAATGAATTCATAACACAGAATAACAAAGCTGATAAACAGCCAATACAGTAGGTGGCGTCAATACACTAATAGGTTGTAGTCTTCCATAACACTTTGAAGAAGAAGAAGAAGAGAGCGGAAGAGGAAATAATCAGTAGTTTTCAACGTGAATGCTAGTAACTTTAGCTAGCGTGTGTTGCAGTAGTGTGGCAATGTTAGCTAGCGTGTGTTGTAGTAGTGTGGCAATGTTAGCTAGCGTGTGTTGTAGTAGTGTGGCAATGTTAGCTAGCGTGTGTTGTAGTAGTGTGGCAATGTTAGCTAGCATGGGTTGTAGTAGTGTGGCAATGTTAGCTAGCGAGCGTGGGTTGTAGTAGTGTGGCAATGTTAGCTAACGTGTGCTGTAGTAGTGTGAAAATGGCAATGGCGGCTGCAGCAGCTGTTTCAACTTCAAGGTGAATGTTGTTGCTAATTTGTTAGCATCACCTTTTTCAAGATTAACTTTCAAACTGTTTACAAATGATCATAATCTGGTGAGTGACTGCTTTTTGTTGCAACGTTTAGCTATCTCTTTGAAAACAATGACAGTGAAACATTGTTGCATTACAACTTTAGATCAAGGATTAGTGTGATGAACATTATAAAATATATTTGCAATAGGAAATAATAGCTGGTTTGTTAATTTCATTTTGGACACGAAATGGTTATGCTTAAGTATTGTTATGATTTCATGGAGCCTACTGGAGTGAATGGGCTGCTTATTCTTTAACATAATTTGTTGCTGTGTGACTGCTGTCGCCTGTCAATCAACCGTCTCTATGTGTTTGACCACAATTTTCTCTCCTTCAGCACCATGGAGTGCACAGGTATTACAGTCACTGTCCTTTCAGCACCGTGAGCCTGTCACCTTTGATGTGACACTGTTGTTGTTGCTACTGGTGATAGTGATAGTGTTGGCTACCATAAATTGTGTAAACGGTGCAATATTTTATGCTGTGTGTCTGCCATGTTGTATCCATGCCGGTTCTGTCTCTGTGTGTGCGGCAGCCAGAAGCGTGGGCAGGCCTGTTTGATTCTGTCACGGCCTGACCATAGCTGTTTATTCTCTATGTTGGTTGGGTCGGGGTGTGATTTTAGGGTGGGTTATCTAGGGGAATTGTATTTCTATGGTGGCCTGATATGGTTCCCAATCAGATTGTCTCTGATTGGGGATGATATTTAGGTAGCCATTTTCCCATTGTGCTTTGTGGGATCTTGTCTAGATATCGTTGCCAGTGAGCATTATTATTAGCCTCACGGTTTGTTTGTTCATTTCGTTCTTTGAAGTTTTAATTTCTAAAATAAAGGATGGAAACATACCACGCTGCATCTTGGTCCAATCATTATGATGAGCGTGACAGATTCATTCATGATGTCATCAAAAGAACTAGAACTAGAATGGTTTGAATACAGAAGATCTAATGTTGGGTACATTAAGTGATGCTGTGTTTTCTGTTATTTACTTGTTTGATACAATGTATTGGAAGATTTTTGGTCCCGCTGAAGGCCTAGGTCCTATAGTCACTATTCGCCACTGAATAATACAATGTATTACAGTCTGCAAAAACACTACTGTAATTACTATAGTATAGTAATTATTGGCAGG